>NC_045446.1:65692980-65946162 GCF_002776525.5 Piliocolobus tephrosceles
GAAGGAAGGAAGGAAGGAAGGAAGGAAGGAAGGAAGGAAGGAAGGAAAGAGAGAGGGAGGGAGGGAAGGAAGGAAGGAAGGAGAAGGAAAGGAAGGAAGGAAGGAGAAGGAAAGAAAGAAAAGGAAGAAAGGAAAGAAGGGAAGGAGGGAAGGAAGGAAGGGAGAGAGAGAGAGAAAGAAAGAAAGAAGAAAAGAAAGAAGAAAAGCAAAGCAAAGAAAAAGCAAGCTAGCTACTGGAGTGTCCATGCTCCCAACTCTGGAGTTTCTATCTCCTGAACATCTAAACATTTTTCTATCCACTCCTTGACCCTGTGGCTCCCACAATCACCTCCAAGGCCAGGGCCCGTCATGTCAGCCTCCTCAGTGCTCTCCCTGCCTCCTCTCTTGCCCTCTCCTGTCCACTTTCCACTATTTCAGATCTGAGCACAACATTCTCTTGATTGAAACTCCTCAGTGGCTCTCCTCTCCTGGCTCTCGGCAGCACGTGCTGGGCCCTGTACACCCAAGTCAACCTGGAAGGCACAGCTCCCATGTCTCCTCCTCCAGGAAGCGTCCCTCTGACCATGAGGTGGGCCTGCCATCTGGGAAAGGAGGAAGGGAAGGAGAGATTAAGTAGAAAGAGCCTCAGACTACACTGCAGCTCCGAGAAAGCCTCAGCCAGCCCAGTGGGGAGGCCCAGAGCACAAATTAGCTGTTAGAGGCTGGGCGTGGTGGCTCACACCTGTAATCACAGCTACTCAGGAGGCTGAGGCAGAAGGATCGCTTGAGCCTAAGAGGCGGAGGTTGCAGTGAGCTGAGATCGTGCCATTGTACTCCAGCCTGGGCAACAGAGTGATACTGTGGCTCAAAAATAAAATAAAATAAAATAAAAGCCAGTTAGAGGAGACATCTGCTGGGCAGAAACGGCCAGGCCTCCTTCTCCCACTGAGCTGAGTCATTGGCTAGGGCTGCCCAAGGAGAAAGTGGCCTTGTTAGGAACGCAGCAGTAGATCCCAGGGTGTCGCTGCTGGGATCTGTTGCTAACGACGCTCCTGCTCTACACTCTCTTAAAGGAAGATCTGAGTGGGAAACCCCCATGGCTTAATGGATGTTAAAGTTGGAAGGAATTTAAGAGATGCTCTAGGCCAGCCACTGTCACATTTTACAGATGAGAAAACTGAGGTTGGCCAGAGGAAGTGACTTGCCCAAAGCCACCCAGCATGTAAACCAATACGCAAACTCAGGTTCTGACTCCCAAGTCTGTGCTCTTCTGAATCATTGCTGACTCAGAGTCACAGTGGGGCTAGAGGGCAGCCAGAGGAGAGTGGCAAGGTATGACTTCAGGACGCAGCTCAGGTGTCACTTCCTCACAGAAGCCCTGCCTGGACCTCAAGCTCTTCTCTGGGCTCCCCGAGGCCTCTGTCCATTCCTTTACCAGTCCGTTCTGTGAATGTCAGCTTGTGTGTCTGTTTCCATGAGGCCATGTCCCCAGCACCCAGCATGGGACCCAGAACATCGTGCTACATGCGAAGGTACACGCCTCCGGTTTCTACTGCCCTCTCTGGCAGCTCAGCCCTCCAGGACAGAAGAGCAATTGGCTCCGCTATTCGTTGCTTCCTTCCTTTCTTCCTGCTTTAAATAAATGTATACTGAGTGATTACTTCATACAGTTCTGGGGACACAGCGGTGAAAAATTTCGCCTTCATGAAATTTACTTTCTAGTAGAGGGAGGTAGACAATAAGCAAAACAAATACCAGGGAGTGGTGTATTAGATGGGATACATGCTACGGGCAAAAGAAAGAGCCTCATAGACAGAGGAGACCAGGAGGCGTCAGCGAGGGCACTTGCCACTTAAATAGAGGAGTCAAGGAAAGTGACGTTTGAGTAAAAACCTGAAGCAGACTACAGGTGCGAAGGCCCCTGGTGTGTTCACACTAGGAAGCCAGTGTGGCTGGAATGGAGGGATTGATTGATGGACTTGGGAGAGAGAAAAGACAAGCCTACGAGGTCACAGAGATTAAATCACAGAGGGCCTAGAGCCTGCAGTAGGAATTTGACTTTTACTCCAGTTGAAATGGGAAGGCATTGTAGAGTTCTAAGTAAAGGGGTGTCATTGTTTGACTTATAAGTCAGACCCGGGGGATACGGTAAAGGCACAGGGAGAATGCCGCAACCCAAGGAGAGGTAATGGCGGGTTAGATCACAGTGACAGCAGGAGCCGTGTAACAGGTAGTCCGATTCTGGGGTGTCTTTTGGAGGTAGAGCCACAGGATTTTCTGATGAATTACATGTAGGTTGTGAGACAAAGAGATGAGTCAAGGATGACCCCCAGGTTTTGGCTTGATCACCTAGAAGGATGACATCGCCCTTGTCTGACATGAGGAAGACGAGAGGGGTAGGTTTTGGGGAGCAGACCAGAATTCAGAATTGGACACATTCATTTTCAGCTGTCTTAGGCATTCAAGTAAAGATGTCAGGCACACAGTTGGATACACACGTCTAGGGTCTGGTAGAGGTCCGGAAATGTAGGAGTTACAGGCATAGAGAAGGTATCTGAAGCCTTGAACTTGGATGACATTGTCAAGGAAATGGTGGTTGAGGGAGAAGCAAGAGGACCAAGGACTGAGCTCTGGGGCTCCCATATCAGGGCAGGAGGATCCTCCAGGGAGGTGGGAGGAAGAGCACAGTTGTGTGGTGTCCTGGAAGGCAGGTGAGGAAAGTGAAACCAAGGAGGGGCTGTCGGCAGGTTCCCTGCTGCTGCTGCTGGTAAGGGAGAGCAAGACTGAGGACTGGCTATTGGATTTAGCAATGTGGAGGTCTTGGTAAGCTTGAAGAGTTTCCGTGGAGTGATAAACGTGGGATGCTGGTTCACGTGGACTTGAGAGAGAATGAGAGGAAGGAACTGGAGACAGAGATATGGACCACTCTTTTTATTTTGAGACAGGGTCTTGCTGTTACCCAGACTGGAATGCAGCAGCACAATCACAGCTCACTGCAGCCTCAACCTCCTGGGCTCAGGTGATTCTCCCACCTCAGGCCCTCTGGGTACCTGGGATCACAGGCACATGCCACCACGCCCAGCTAATTTTTAAAAAATTATTTTTAGACACGGGCGTCTCACCATGTTGCCCAGGGTGGTCTCGAACTCCTGGGCTCAAGTGATCTTCCCACCTCACCCTCCCAAAGTGCTGGGATTACAAGCGTGAGCTACCATGCCTGGCCTAGACCACCTTTTTTAGGAGTTCTGATGGAAAGGGACGGAAGGAAAGGGGATGAAGAGAAAAATCGAGAATGTTTTTATGAGATAGAATGTGTGTATGCTGATGGGAAAGGTCTAGATGAGAGAACAGTGGAAGATATGGGGGAGATGGAGGGACTGCCGCAGCCATGGGCTTGAGTAGCTGAGGGGTTGGAATTCAGCCACACGAGCAGGGGCCGACCTTCTGAGGAGTGCATGGCTTTATCCATTGAGAGAAGGCAGATGCAGGGAGGTTGGTGGTTGTGGTCGTGGAGCCTCTGGAGTTCATTGCTGATCGCGTCCACTCTCTCAGTGAATCAGGAAGCAAGGCTGTCAGCAGCAGTGAGAGTGGCGAAGAGGTCTGGGAGATTGGAGGGCAGGGGGCAGCAGGAGAGCAGATGATTAAGGGTGTCTGGGATGACTGCATGGAAAAGTGCAGGGTTCAAGCGATTCTTCTGTCTCGCTCTCCTGAGTAGCTGGGACTACAGGCGCGTGCCACCACACCTGGCTGATTTTTTAAATTTTTAGTAGAGACGGGGTTTCACCATGTTAGCCAGGATGGTCTAGATCTCGGCATGAGCTGAGATCATGCTACTGCACTCCAGCTTGGGCGACAGAGCGAGACTCGGTCTCAAAAAAAAAGAAAAGAAAAGAAAAGAAAATTCAGGGCTCCTAGTAGAAAAGATTACTGAGAATTTCAAGATGGCGACAGCAGCGTACTGAAATAAGAACAAGGTCCCGCATAGGGCTGCTGATACAGAAAGAGAACATAGGACATCCAGTTGAAGTTGAATTTCACATAAACAATGATTTTTTTTTTTTTTTTTTTTTTTTTTTTTTAGTTTGTGTGTCTTGTGCAATACTTGCAATAACATGTTTCTGTTTATCTGAAATTCAAACTTAACTGGGAATCCTGTATTGTACCTGGCAACTCCACCAGGTGGGTCCTGTCTCCTCCCTTACCTGGAGCTCCTGGGAGTGGCTCAGGCTTAGGGTTCTTCCAGGAGAATGGTTTTCAAACTTTAGCCTGCATCAGAAACATCTGGAGGGCTTGGTAAAATCCAGATTGCTTTCCCCTAGCCAGAGTTTCTGATTCATGCCCAGAGTACAGCCCAAGAATTTTCTGACAGGTACCAAGGTGATGCTGATACAATTGGTTCTGGGACCACACTCTGAGAACCACTTTTGGGGTACATCACCCTAGGAAGCCCCTGAAAGAGATAGAAAAGCGTAGTGACCCAAAATGGACACCAGAGGGCAGAAACGCCCACTCGTCAGGCTATAGGACTCGCCCACTGGCCTGGGGCTGGGCTTACACCTTTGCTGAACATTTGTTCTGTGCCTGACCTCGTCCAGGGCCCTGGAGCGGACAAAGAAAGATATGGGTCAGCATTAGTCTCTGCCCTGAGGGGCTCAGGGTGTGGAAAGGGAGACAGATGTACTAACTGAGAATTACTATTGGTGCTGAGATGGGGGAAGCACGGGCTATGGGAGCCCAAGGGAGGCCGGGGGTGGTCCGGGCCGCTTCCTGGAGGAGCCTGAACCAACAGTAGGAGCCAGCCATACCGGGAGAAGGGGAGGAGGGGCTTTCTGGGCATAAGAATACACAAGTACAAGGGCGCACACTGGACAGTGCCGGGGACTGCTTGAGGAGGAGTGCAGAGGTAGAGGACAGAATCGATGGGCAAGTAGCCTGGTGACGCTGGGGCTTGGCAGATCCTGGGAGTCTCAGGGAACCCCAGGAGGGTTTTAACTAGATGGTGTGTTAAAATGAAGAGTGTCTGGGAAGAGAGACCAGAGGCAGGGAGGCCTAGTGAGCAGGAGGGTGCAGTGGTCAATGGAGGAGGTGACCAGGGGAAGTAAGGGTGGCCCAGTCTCTCTCATCCATTTCTTCATTCCTCCGTTCGTTGCACGCGTGCATGGAGCAACTTCTCTGAGCCAGGCCCTGGGTTGGGTGCTGGCTGCTGGCTGCTGGGACTTGGCGGTGATGAATACAGTTCCTGGCTTATGTGGAGAGCTCACATTTTAACTGAGAAGACCACCATCTGACAGCCAACCTCACAGTGAGCCAGCCAGTTACAGTTGTGGTCCCTGAGGGATGGGTACCAGAGATGTCAAGGGAGCCACATGGCAGGGTCTGGACAGAGTTGGGGTTAGGAGGCATCTCCCAAGAGAGACCCTGACCTGGGCGTCCTGACCTAGCAAACAGATGCCTCATTCAGCCCTACCCTGGTGCCTCCATGTCGCAGCCCAGAGCTAACAGTATGGCCACTGACAGCTCCTGCCACTGCCTGAGGTCGAGCTTTCCTGCCCCCATCCATCCTTAGCCACACAATCCTGGCCTTCAGTGGGGAAGAAAGAGCAGAATTATACTCAGGTACTAGGGGCTGGGCCCACCCCTCCACCAGAGTCGGCCTGGCCCCAGCCCAGGTGAGTGCCCAGGCAGGCGCCTTCCTCAAGTGTCCAGGGCTCTTGCTCTAAGTATGTGAAGAGTCTGGCAGCTAGAAGCAGACGGATGCAGGAGATGACCTGAAATGCCAAGGGGATGCCCTGGACTTGCAGGGCTCCTGGATGCACACTGTAGAACATTTGTTGATAGAGATGGGATTGGCCTCACGAATGTTGTTGATGCAAATCAAGCTAACTGGAGCATTACTTTCTAGAAGGCTGACCTTCTTGCTATTCCTAGAGCATGCCTAGTTCATTCTAACTGTGGGGCCTTTGCCCGTGCAGCTCCCTCTGCTTGGGATCCCCCCCTCCCACCATAAAGGTCTCCCTTCTCCTTTGGTTGAAGGAAGAATGGCTCCCCGAAGACATCCACGTCCGACTCCCTGGAACCTGTGAGTGCATTACCTTGCATGGTACAAGGGACTTTGCACATGAGATTAAATTATGGATCTTGAAATAGGGAGACTTTACTGGTGGCCCAGTGTCATCAGGGAGGTCCATCTCAAGAGGGAGGCAAGGGGGCTGGAGTCAGAGAAACAGATGTGATAAGGGAAGGAGAAATCAAAGAGAGAGGGAGACTGGCAACTGCCATGCTGCTGGCTTTGAAGGTAGAGGCAGGGGCCATAAGTCAAGGAATGTGGGTGGCTTCTAGAAGCTGGAAAGGGCAAGGAAGCAGATTCATCCTGAGTCTTTAGAAGGAGTTGCTAGCCCATTGAAGTCTTCTGACCTCAAAACCATAAAAGAATAAATTTGTATCATTTGAAGCAACTAAGTGTGTGGTACTAGATACAGCAGCCACAGGAAATGATTACAGCTTCTTATTCAGATTTCAGGCTGCCTGGTGTAAAGTAGTCTTACCCACAACACCTGTTTCCGTTTCTTACTAGCCCTCATTATTATTGGAAATGATCACATTTCTTTCTTAGTTTATTGCCTGTCGCCACTCACCGGCACACCAGGCTCCTGGAGGGCAAAGGTCTGATTTTGCCCACTTTTTTATCCTAGTACCTAGAACGGTGCCTGGTAAATTGTGGGTTCTCAATAAATCTTTGCTACATGAGGCTAGGAACGGTAGCTCATGCCTGTAATCCCAGCACTTTGGGAGACTGAGGCAGGCAGATCACCTGAGGTCAGGAGTTTGAGACCAGCCTGACCAACATAGTGAAACCTTGTCTCTACTAAAAATACAAAAATTAGCCGGGGGTGGTGGTGCGTACCTGTAATCCCAGCTACTCAGGAGGCTGAGGCAGGAGAATCACTTGAGCCCAGGAGCCAGAGGTTGCAGTGAGCCAAGGTCCTACCGCTGCACTACAGAGTGAGACTCCGTCTCAACAACAACAAATCTCTGCCGGGCATGGTGGCCCATGCCTGTAATCCCAGCACTTTGGGAGGCCGAAGTGGGTGGATCACGAGGTCAGGAGTTCAAGACCAGCCTGGCCAATATGGTGAAATCCCGTCTCTTCTAAAAACACAAAAATTAGCTGGGCATGGTGGTGCGCTTGTACACGGGCGCTTGTAATCCCGGCTACTCCAGAGGCTGAGGCAGAGAATTGCTTGAACCCGGGAGGCAGAGGTTGCAGTGAGCCTAGATCGTGCCACTGCACTCCAGCCTGGGTGACAGAGGGAGACTCTATCTCAAAAAAAAAAAAAAAAAAACAACTTTGTTGCATGAAAGGAAGAGTGAAGGAGTAAAGGCTCCTGAAGGAGAAAGGCTCCTTCCTCTGACTTTCTCTTAATGTGCACTGAGGGCAGGGAAGGGGCTGCCTTGGCTGGTGGAGGGAGGCCTCAGAACCGTGAGAATGGAGCGAGGCCTGGAGGGCTGCAGAGATCTGTGGGAACTGCTGTGACACCTGGCACAGAATTTGGGCACATGCTGTCCAGTTTACAGGCCACTTCCAACCCGGGGGTCTTTTTGCTGTCATTGTTCCTTGGAACTACCTGGAAGAGGAAGATAGGCTTGAAAGGAACCATGGCTCTCACTTTGCAGATGGGCATCGAGGTTCTGGATGGTGATTTGAGGGGCAGGGAGACACTGCCTCTCCAGCAAGTGTCAGTGGGACCTGAGGGGGCCTGAAGGCCCTGCCTGCTCCCCAGAGCCTTGCTGGCACCTCACGTGCCAGTTCTCCTTGGCACTTGGGCTGCCAGCCTTTGCCCCTGCTCTTCCCCCTGCCAGGGTGTCTTTCCTCTCCTCGCCTTCTTCCAGGGCTGGAACTAGGGTGAGACAAGTGCACACTAAAAGGAGCACCAGAAATCTCAGTAATCAGGATTAATCATATTTTCATGTAATTTTTTTTTTTTTTTTTGAGACGGAATCTTGCTCTGTTGCCCAGGCTGGAGTACAGTGGCATGATCTCGGCTCACTGTAAGCTCCGCCTCCCAGGTTCATGCCATTCTCCTGCCTCAGCCTCCCAAGTAGCTGGGACTACAAGCGCCCGCCAGCACGCCCGGCTAATTTTTTGTATTTTTAGTAGAGACAGAGTTTCACCATATTAGCCAGGCTGGTCTTGAACTCCTGACCTCATGATCCACCCTCCTTGGCCTCCCAAAGTGCTGGGATTACAGGCATGAGCCACCGTGCCCGGCCTCACGCAATATTTTTTAAAAATCAAGACGAATGCAAAAAATCCATGATGAACAAAATATCACATTTTAAATAAGGACTTTTTTATTTTTCCTTTTGCCTCAGGCTCCAATATAACTTGACATTGTCCATGCTACTAATCCTGTCTGAAACTGGCAATGTAATTTGTGAGGCCCCTTCTTCAAAAACTATTATTATTATTATTTGTTGCCCAGGCTGGAGTATAGTGGTGTGACCTCGGCTCACTGCAACCTCCACTTCTTGGGTTCAAGCAATTCTCTTGCCTCAGCCTCCTGAATAGCTGAGATTACAGGCACGTGCCACCACACCCAGCTAACTTTTGTATTTTATGTAGAGATGGGGTTTCACCATGTTGGCCAGGCTGGTCTCGAACTCCTGACCTCAAATGATCCACCTGCCTTGGCCTCCCAAAATGCTGGGATTATAGGCATGAACCACCGTGTCTAGCCTCAAAAATTATTAAGAATTGCAGCGACAATTAGTTGGGTGTGGTGGCGGGCTCCTGTAATTCCAGCTACTCGGAAGGCTGAGGCCGGAGAATCACTTGAACCCAGGAGTTGGAGGTTGCAGTGTGCACTCCAGCCTGGGCAACAGAGTGAGACTCTGTCTCAAAAAAAAAAAAAAAAAGCAGCGGCTGGGTAGCGGCTCAAGTCTGTAACCCTGGCACTTAGAGAGGCCGACGTGGAAGGATAACTTGAGCCCAAAGGATCTCTTGAGCCCAGGAGTTCAAGACCAGCCTGGGCAATAGAGAGACCCATCTCTACAAAAAAATACAAAAATAAAAAAAGAATTGCAGGATGACAATAGTAAAATGTCGAACCATGTGGGAGGGTCTGTGAGACTGCACAGGCTGAACACCCATGACGTTGGCCCTGATCCTGTCTTTATTTAAAATTGTGATATTTTAGGCCGGGCGCGGTGGCTCACGCCTGTAATCCCAGCACTTTGGGAGGCTGAGGCGGGCGGATCACAAGGTCAGGAGATCGAGACCATCCTGGTGAACACGGTGAAAACCCATCTCTACTAAAAATACAAAAAAATTAGCCGGGCGTGCTGGCGGGCGCCTGTAATCCCAGCTTCTAGGGAGGCTGAGGCAGGAGAATGGCGTGAACCTGGGAGCGGAGATCGCGCCACTGCACTCCAACCTGGGTGACAGAGCGAGACTCCATCTCAAAAAAAAAAAAAAAATTGTGATATTTTGTTACTCATAGAATTTTTGCATTGATTTAGATTTTTTGAAATATTGCATGAAATGTGATTTACTTTGATGACTGAGGTTTTTGGTGCTCTCATTAATTGCACCCCCAAGGCAGGTGCCTCACTTGCCTCACCCTATTCCCAGTCTTGGTGTGCCTCTGCTTGGTGTGCACTTCTCAACCTTAGGCAGCCTCCTCCAGGAAGTCTGTTCCTGTTCCCACATTGGATTGGGTACTTCTGGGCTCCTTCTGGCTGGGCTACAGTCCAGAGCTCTTCTGCTTCCTCTCCTCCGTCACATTCCTGAGCACCTGGTGTGAGTGAGTCCCATTGTTTAAGGAAGTAGATTTGGTTTTGCTTCTGTGTTCCAGAATACGGCCTGGCTTGCAACAGTTGCTCAGGAAAAGTGGGTTTTGAGAGAAAATGAGTGGTCTCCCAGTGCTTGGAATTTTATGTCCACACGATGTCTTTGGGTCAAGCCCTTCTGTCTCCAGAAGTTCCTTGGTAAAACTTCTATGGGGTAATCCTTGGGCAAGACTCCATCTCTGAAAATGCCCAGCGGTGGCAGAGCCAGCTCTGTAGGCACTAGACATCCTCATCCCCCATCCCACCACCCATGGGCACTATGGCAGAGCCAGCCTCACCCTAGGTGGCAGGGCGGACACCTGGCATTGGCGTGGGGCTGGGCCAGTCCTGTGGACCTGTGATGCTGGCCTGTTGTGGACCTGCTTGCTCCTGCACAAACCGTGCCAAGCTCCATCTTCAGGCCAAGCTCTGTAGTTCCTCACCTCAGGGACTCACAGCCTTGCTCCAGTAACCTGGCTCCCTGCCTTGTTCGGGGGACCAGACTCGGTGTCTAGATTTGCGTCTGGGACAGACCCTTTCTAGCACTCAGCACCACCATCATTAGTCTTCTAGGGACCCTGTGTCAGGGAGCTGGAGGAAGCTGCCTATGAATTCCTGAGCCTTAGCCTATGCTCTCATGAGTCCTTTACCCCAGTTATGTCCCAGGAATCCCTCAACCCTGGCCAGTGTTTATCCAGCTCTCCCTTCTTCATTGTTCTAACAATTTAAAGCCTCTGCCTGGGGCCTGGGCAAGGTTAACAAAGTAATCAACTTTAGGCAGTGCCCAAAATGTGGGTGGCTCCTGGAGTCCTTGGCGACACTGACGCCAGCACAAACCTTCTGACACCCTTGCAGGTATGGCCCAGTGGCTGCTGTGGACAGAATCCCAGACCCCAAGCAAGGAGAGCTAGCTTCAAACCCACCTGTATAATTTTTGCTTGTTTGGGGCTCAGTTTCATCATCTGCAAAATGGGGAGAAAATGCCTACCTCATAGCAGGGTGATGGGAATTAATAGAAAACGCAGGAGCTCCTGGCACACCGTGGGCATCAGGAAACACTAGTTTCCTTTCTCCTGTGCTTGCTCTTGGTGTGAAGACCAGGCAGCTGTGCTCCCTGGGGACTCCCTTCCCACTCTAGCTCCCAGCCTCTGAGTTCTTTTTCACAACTCTGTGCCAACTCAAGAGATGGGGAAACTGAGGCTCAGAGGGATCAGGGACTTGCTGAACGTCAGATGTAGAGTCAGAGGCTGAGCACAGACTGGAATCCAGGAGCTGGGGCTCAGCCAGAGGCCTGGGCTTGGCAGGTGGCCAGCTCCTCCCCTCCCCTGTTTCCCCATCTGGCCCTGGGAATGCTGAGCCTGTGAAGCACAGCTGTTTATATAGCATCAGCTATGGGCTCCTCCCCCATCACACACACATGGGCACACAGACACACACAGACCCAGCCAACAGCGCTGGGTGCTTCCATGAAAGGCGTGTTTCCCTCCTGAGTCAGAGCAGACCCAGAACAGACAGCCTTTGGGCCTGGCTGGGCTGCAGTCCCAGAGCTCTAGGCGGCCCTGAGAGCCAGCCCCCTCCATGCTGGAACCTCTGGGCAGCAGCCAGCACAGCTGCATCCCCTCAGCAAGGCCTGCAACGATAGGCCCACGTTGCATCAGCTCGGCCTGTCTCTGGGCTTGCTTTGGTCCCAAGAGCCAATGGGGCCCGGCCGAGTGTACAGACCCCAGCACTGGTCCAGCCCACCCCACTACCATCACCCTGCGGCTGCCTGGTCCTCCCTCAGCTCCCGGCTAGGAGGAGGGGACTGCTGCTCCATCGCCTGGGGCGTGGCCCTCCTTCTGTGCCTCTGCCCCCCCCCAGTGGCTCTGCCAGCTCAGCCTTGGTTTCCCTTCTGGGAGGTGGCAGGGTCACCCCTTGGCCTGGCGTGGGCCCATTTCTCCACAGCCTCTCTTCTCCTCAGGCTCTCTGTGCTTGCTCTGATCCGCATCTTTCACCTGTGGCATCTTTCAGTTACTCCCCCATAACCATGATTCGCAAATTGTCATCTCTGGACGGGCCTTCTCTCCCAAGTACCAGACTCACAGACACTATAGCCTCCTGATGTCTCCAGTCTATGGAGCCCACCAGCTTCCCCCAGAACTCACTGCCTTCCCCCAGAGTCTTCATTGCATTTCCACTTGTTCTCCAGGCCAGGCACCAGAGAGTCCTCCTTCCCCCTTCTCCCAGGCCCTCCGTGCCCAACCCACCACCACTGGTGGGGACCCCAGGTCGAGTCCCCTGCCTGGTCCGGGCACCGGCATCCCTCTCCAGGTTACCGAGCCATTCTCTCCTCTGGCCTTCTTCTCTCACTCTCCATGCAGCAGCAGAGAAGCAAAAACGCAGGATGACCTGTCACCAACCTCCACAGCTTTACTCACTCATACCCCCTCCCATGGTGGCCTCTGTGGGATCTCATGCCTACCCTCCCCTGGCTGCGTCCCATGAAATCTTGCCATGATTTGGCTCTTTAGCCTGAGGCCTAAAGCCAGCAGGTCTGGGCTGGTGGGGAATACCAGACCTGGCCAGAGGAGCCACAGCCCCAGCCTCCCACCTTCCCCAGGGTTGCAGTGCAGTAGCTCTGAGCCCCAGGCTCAGCACCACCACTTCCCCAGCCACCCTCGGACAAGCCCCCTTCAGGCTGGAGCTTGATACCCTTCTGTGTGTTTCAACTTGGTTGATTTTTTTTTTTTTTTTTTTTGGCTAACTATAAAAGTAATATATGCTATTGAAAACAGCTCAGAGAAGCAGATAAAAGAAAATAAAGATGATATATATTTCTATCTCCAAAGATTAACACTATTAAACGATGTAAGAGTATTTCTTTGTAGCCTTTCTCTATGAATATTTTATATACCTATATATTTTGTATTAATTACATATAATACACATTCATTCAATAAAAAACCAATGCCGGGCGCAGTGGCTCACACCTGTCATCCTAGCACTTTGGGTGGCCAAGTCAGGAGGATCGCTTCAGCCTTTGGAGTTCAAGACCAGCCTGGGCAACATGGTGAGACCCTGTCTCTACAAAATGAAAACATTAGCCAGGCTTGGTGGCATACACCTGTGGTCCCAGCTACTTGGGAGACTGAGGTGGGAGGACTGCTTGAGCCCATGACATCTAGGCTGCAGTGAGCTGTGTTTGCACCACTGCACTCCAGCCTGGGCAACAGAGTGAGATTCTGTTTCTACATAAATAACCCCAAATCTTTTAATAGCAGAAATGTTTAAAAAATTAAGTGAAGGCCGGGCGCGGTGGCTCACGCCTGTAATCCCAGCACTTTGGGAGGCCGAGGCGGGAGGATCACGAGGTCAGGAGATCGAGACCACAGTGAAACCCCGTCTCTACTAAAAATACAAAAAATTAGCCAGGCACAGTGGCGGGCACCTATAGTCCCAGCTACTCGGGAGGCTGAGGCAGGAGAATGGCGTGAACCCGGGGGGCGGAGCTTGCAGTGAGCCGAGATCGTGTCACTGTACTCCAGCCTGGGCAACAGAGCAAGACTCCATCTCAAAAAAAAAAAAAAAAAATTAAGTGAAAATCACCCCAAAACCAGCATTAACTTTTTGGTGAAATGTGAACATTCTTCCAGATATCTGCAGCTCTCCCATGGAATTTTCATAAACAGGTTGTTTCATAAACGGCTTTATTTTTTATCCAACAATCCACCAAGTGATCTTTCTGTGCCTGGGGATTACAACAAGCTTTCCCCTTTTTTGACATCTGCAAATACTTCATCCCTTATTGACCTTCTCTCTAATTTTTTGTTATTACACACAAGGTTCTGAAGAACATTCTTCTACATACATCTATGCTCATATTTTTAAACGTCATTTCCTTTAGTGAAATTTCTAAAAATTGATTTTTTTCCCAAAAGAACATGAATAATTTTAAATTGTAAAAATGTGTGAATAGGTAACGTATGCTCTGCACGCTGCTTTTCCAGTCTAACACCAAATTCAGTATCAGGACATAAAGAACTTCCTGGCGTTATTTTTTTTCCAGCTTCATGGTATTCCCACCCCCTATGGTTGGACAATTAGGTTGCTTCCAATTTTTGCTATTATAAACAAAGTTGCAGGGAATTATTCAATAACGTATTTTTATTTAAAAGTGCCAACTACCTTCTAGAAAGCATGTGCCCATTTCTACTCCTGCCAGGAGTGTGTACACATCCTTTTTCCTGTTTAAAATTGAATCCAGGCCGGGCACGGTGGCTCAAGCCTGTAATCCCAGCACTTTGGGAGGCCGAGACGGGCGGATCACGAGGTCAGGAGATCGAGACCATCCTGACTAACACGGTGAAACCCCGTCTCTACTAAAAATACAAAAACTTAGCCGGGCGAGGTGGCCGGCGCCTGTGGTCCCAGCTACTCGGGAGGCTGAGGCAGGAGAATGGCGTGAACCCGGGAGGCGGAGGTTGCAGTGAGCTGAGATCCAGCCACTGCACTCCAGCCTGGGCGACAGAGCAAGACTCCGTCTCAAAAAATAAATAAATAAATAAAATAAAATTGAATCCTTCAAACTCTTCCAGACCCTGCTCATATCCTATGTTACAGATGAGGAAATTGAGGTGCAGAGAGGTGCAGTGACTTTCCAAGGTCACCGATGAACAATGGCAGGGACAGATCCCAACACAGACTTCCTGAGTCCCAGGCTGGGCTTCTCCTGCTTTGCCAGACTACTATCCTCTGCCTGTTCCTCCTCAGAGAAGTCCCCACTCCAGTCACAGCCCTTTGTTAGCGTCGTGTGTATGTGCAAGGTGAGGTGTGAGAGGAACTGATGGGATAGCGCTCAGAGGACAGAGCAGGAATGGTCAGAGGACAGGGAAGGAATGGTCAGAGCTCACGTCTACGGGTTGTGTAAGAGTCGACCAGTTGGTGAATATGTGAGCAGAGGTGCGGAGTGGAGATCCTCACATCACTTAGTGTTCATAACATCCTCTCCTATTCATTATTTTATCTGTGTGTCTCATCATCTTGTAGAGTATCAGTCCTATTTTACAAAGGGGGAACTTAAATGGTGGGCGCATAGCCAAGGAGTGGCAGACCTGGGGCAGGGTCTCCTAACCCCCAAGAGAGGGCATTTTGCACTCCATAGCACAGCAGGGCTGCACTGGGCTGAAGCAGATTATAGCTGGTTTGGCAGGGTGTGGGGCGTGGTCAGAGCTCAGGAGTTCCTTTTCTGAGTGTCAGGGATGCTAAGACAAGGGAGGACAGCCCTGTAGCCCACCTGGGCATCGCTATTATTACAGGCTCAGCAGCACCTAAGGGACACGAGAACAAGAAGGGAAGGGAAAGGCAGGACGGTAGTTAACACACATCCTCCATCCCACCAGCCCTTCAGGCCTGGTCTTGCAGGCACTGGAGCCGGTTGCATGGGTTGCCAGAGGAAGCCTGAGAGAGGGAGGCTGGGAGAGGGGGCAGGGAACCTGAGCCTGTGCATATGTCAATACCCAGCAAACACCTGTGTAGGGGGGCGGGGTGCATTTGGGTTACTGGAGTTACACAGATATGTGTGTACATGGATTGTGTGAAGAGACTGCTTAAGTGCCATGTGTGTGCACCATGTGTGTGGGTGCAAACACGCCTGCATATATATAGCGTGTCAGTGGGATTGTGTCTGCTGGGTATTGTGCCAGGCATGTGGGTGAAGGCGCTGGAGTTCCTATGTGGCTTTGCTCAGCACCAGGATTGCAGAGGGGTGGGGGCGGGCCTGCCCTGGGAGGAGGAGGAGGGGAGGAATCATGTACCCACCCGTCCCCACGTGGACCGGCTGCCCACCCTCCAACGTGGCAGCACGCAGGACAGCCCTTTTTGGATAGAAGGCCCCATGCTCCAAGAGAGAGAATCCGAGATTACAGAAATCGTGTTTTCCTGACTCATGCCTTGGGCTGAGAGCACATTCTTGGCTCCTGGACAGCATCTCAAAGAAGAGCTGCCTACAGCAGCCCTGGCTCCCTGAGGGAGGGGGCTGACCCTGGACTGGCAGTTGGAGCTTTCTGGGCTCCAGTTTTATACCAATGTAAAAAGAAGGGGATTAAACTTCCTTCTGATTAACGTTCTATAATTAAAAGTGAGACACAGTTGATGGTGCCCAGCACAGAGCCTGGCAGTGGCAAAATGGCCCATAAATGTCACTTCCTTCTCGTCCACTCCCTGCCTTCCCATGGATATGGCATAAACAGACCTGATTCAAAACCCAGCTCTGACTCTGTCTTGTTGTGTGCCCTTGATGCTATTGCTTAGTCTCCTTGATCCTCAGTTTCTTCATGCTGAAAATGGGAACATTCTTCCTTACCTGAAAGGAATAAATATGATAATAAATGTGAATATGTTGCACACTTAAAGGACATGCTAGTTTTTCTTCTAGGATTCTATGGGGTGAAGACTGAGTGAATCTAGCCACTGGGGCCAAAGAAAGCTGTTTCTGCAGCACCTGGCAAAACTGGGCCTACATAACCCCTGGGTCATTAGAGGGTACTGTGGGAGAAAGAGGGCTGGGAGTCCAGGGCTTAGGCTCCAGCCCAGCTCCACCTCTGATTTGCTGTGTGACCTTGGGTAAATTCCTGCCCTCTCTGGGCCTCCGTTTTCCTCTCTGTATAGTGTGGATGCCACTGGATTTGATGGTTTTTTACTTCCTGCTCTCCACACCTCCCGGGACCTAGGGACCCAGAGGATTTCCAGCCGGCCTCCACGTGCCAGGCACCAGGACCACTTCCTGCAGGTAAGCGAGGCACAGGAGGAGTCCAGAGACCACATGCTTGAGAGTTTCTCTGCTTATCAGACTCTTCTCCCCCACCCGCTAAAAGAGTGCTTTTTCCAGAAAGCTCTGCCCGGAATGTGGGGGAAGGGCCACAGTCAGTCTGGGTTGTGCTCAGAGCTAAGAATATTGTGGCAAAGGCTCTTGACGACTTTGGAAGGGCGGGGTCTTTGCCGATCTTGGAAATTTAAAGGAGCCGTTGCTTTTCCTTCTTCAGGGAGACTGTGCTAGGGGCACAGCAGACTCAGGGCAGCCACTTCTCATCCCCTGGCTGGCTGTGCTTACCCAGTGCCTCTTCCATACTGTCCCTTTGCTGGAGCTGGGGACTCAGAGTGACAAGGAAAAGACCCCGCCCTTCCAAAGTCTCCGGTGACGGTTCACTGGCTATACAGGGTGATAACAGAGAGAATGCAGCAGCGGGATAGGCCACAGAGGAGGCTTCTGTGAGGTTAGTGGGGGTCGGGTGGGGGTCAGGCCTTCAGATCCAGCCCACCTTAGGCCTCAGCTTTGCTGTCTGTAAAGGCAGATCCTCTCTCCTGTGACCTCTCATGATACTGGGTCTATTTAACAGCATGAGCCTTGGTTTATCCCTCAAAATGGGACAGTCACAGCACTCTCAGCCTCCCCCTCAGGTGTTGGTGAAGCTTAAAAGAGCTAAGAGATGTAAGAGTGTAGAGGAAGGAAGTCTGGTCGGGATTTTGACATCTGAACCTGCTGAAAACCCAGGCGACCCTCTCTGTTCTGCCAGCATTGATGGGCACTCTTTGTTTCTGCCCTGTCCTCAGCTTTGACCAAGTCACAAGGAAGCCTGAGGGCCAATGTGAGGGTGGGAGTAGAGAGTGGGGTCTGGCCTGGGACCCGGGAGTTCTCCTTGGATAAACAAGAATTTATCTTTTTTTTTGAGATGGAGTCTCCGTCTGTCACCCATGCTGGAGTGCAATGGCAACATCTCAGCTCACTGCAACCTCCACCTCTCAGGTTCAAGCGATTCTCCCGCCTCAGCCTCCTGAGTAGCTGGGATTACAGGCACATGACACCACAGCTGGCTAATTTTCATATTTTTTATTAGAGATGGGGTTTCACTATTTTGGCCAGGCTAATCTTGAACTCCTGACCTCAGGTGATCCACCCGCCTCAGCCTCCCAAAGTGCTGGGATTACAGGCGGAAGGTTTTGTTAATAATCAGACCTGTCCTAAAAAAGAATGTGGGGGCCGGGCGCGGTGGCTCAAGCCTGTAATCCCAGCACTTTGGGAGGCCGAGACGGGCGGATCACGAGGTCAGGAGATCGAGACTATCCTGGCTAACACAGTGAAACCCCGTCTCTACTAAAAATACAAAAAACTAGCTGGGCAAGGTGGCGGGCGCCTGTAGTCCCAGCTACACAGGAGGCTGAGGCAGGAGAATGGCGTACACCTGGGAGGCAGGGCTTTCAGTGAGCTAAGATCCGGCCACTGCACTCCAGCCTGGGTGAAAGAGCCAGACTCCGTCTCAAAAAAACAAAAAAGCAAAACAACAACAACAACAACAAAAAGAATGTGGGGCTGCCTCTGAAGGAGGTGAGCTCTCTCTTAGAGGTGCCTGGGTGCTTGCCTTTTTGGGATACTGAAGAGAGGGCTTCTGCTTGGGGCTGCAGACAGGAACCCCTGACCTCTGAGATGCCTTGCAGCTCAGAGTCTTTAATACATATATTCCAGATCCTTCGACTCGGAGATTTTGACATGTTAAGATTCCTTAGCTGGATTCAAAGACTCCTTGGGGGCTTTGAGTGAAAGTAATCTCTGATTCCTTGACCCTGAACCACAGAGTCTGAAGCTTTTGGGATCTGAGATTTCCCACAGTCCTTGTACTCAAAAGACTCTGAGCAGCAGAAGCCTACCCAGACAGAGAGGTTTGTCACCACCACCAGGCTTCCCCACAACCATAACGGAGGGCAGGGACCCAGGTGATTGACTCATTTGCTGGGTGCTGGTATTTTTTTGTTCCTCAGGATCCAGGCAGGCACCTAGAAGAAAGAAGACGCTCAACACAGTTTGTTGATTGATTGAATGAATGAATGAATGAATGAAGAGTCCCTACCCTGTCCCTTTCTCTCCATACTGTGTCCATCCAATAGGTATCATTAAACTACTAAAGAAGACTTTTTGGAGGGTAGGGAGGAGCCTCGTTGGCCAAGTCTTTCCTTTGGCTGCCATCATCTAGGCTGCAAGCTTCTGACCAGAAATTGAGCCACGGTAGCCCAGATTATTTAGGGTTTCCTAAACAATCTGCCTCACTGAATTCCCTACTAACATGCGCATACCCCTCAGATGGACATTGCACAGGGCAAGGACTTTGTTCAGCTCTCAGCTGTGTCCTCAGCACCTAGAATAGTAATGAATACCCTAGCTTAACTCCGAGGTCAAGGAGTTATCAGTTTTCGAGGGTGGGGTAGGAATTGACAGTGAGACCTGAGGCCTGTGGGAGGGGACCCAAACAGGGAGGGGATGCAATAGGGAGAGGGCCTGGGGTGACAAGGATTGAGAAAGGGAGAGAGAGGGGGAAAAAAGCAAGGGATGCCTTAGCACCACATTTCACAGCCAAGGGAACAGAGGCCCAGAAAGGGAAAGTAACCTGCTTAGGGTCACACAGCACCTTGCTCAGGTTTTCCTTCCTCTGCACTCCTCCAAGCCCAGCCAGACCACCTGAAGTTCCCCAGGCATCTCTGCTTCTATTACTCCAAGACTTGAACTTTCCGGGTGCCAGGCAGGTACTGGGTCCGGTTGGCTCCCTCTCCCTCTGGCCGTCGCTGAGGTTGAGGTTTTTTGAATGAACAAACATGGAGAAGGGCACTGCCTTCAGAAGCCTGACCGTCTCCCCTGAGAGGGAGAGGGGTGCATAGGACTCAATTATGTTTCAGCTTGAAAATGGGGGAGAGCGGGCAGAATGGGAGATGGCTCTGCTTGGAGCAGAGCCCCTGAGGGGAAAAGGGTGCCTGAAGGAATGTGCAATTAGGAGTGGGCTAGCTTGTGCAGAGAGCCTGGGGGTGGGAGGAATCTGGCACTCTGAAAGACACGCTGGTCCCCGTGGGGACTCCCGGCGCCCGGCAACCCGGGCCGCCGAGGGGGGCAGTAGGACCCAGGAACCGGGAGGCGCCGGCAGAGGGAGGGGCCGGGGGCTGGGGAGGTTTGAGGGAGGTCTTTGGCTTTTTTTGGCGGAGCTGGGGCGCCGTCCGGAAGCGTTTCCAACTTTCCAGAAGTTTCTCGGGACGGGCAGGAGGGGGTGGGGACTGCCATATATAGATCCCAGGAGCGGGGGAACGGGCGAAGAGCAGAATCGTGTCGTGGCTCGAGAGCGAGAGTCAGGTCCCGGCGCCAGCCCAGCCCGACCCAGGTGAGGCGCGAGAGACGCCTGCGTGCGGCCCGGGGGCGCGCCGAGCAATCTGGGGGTGCGCGAGTGAGTGAGAAGGGCGAGGGGACCCTGCGAAGCGTTGGGGGCCAAGCCAGAGCCTGCAAACTGGAGACCCCGGCACTTTGTGGGCCGCTGGAGGGTTTGGAATCGAGAGCCCAGGGCTAGCCAGTGATGGAGCCAGCTGAGGGCTAGGGCGGAGATAGGAGCCGGGGTGGGAGTCCGTGCACTCGGAGGACTGGGAAAAAGTGCAGGGACCCCTAGAAGGTGGTGGTGGCAGAGATGAGACTAGGTGCTGTGTAAAGGGACCTGGAGGCGGAGAGCAGAGCCTGTGTGGAAAGAAACAGAGGACGAAGGAGATGGGGTCCGGTGCCTCTTCCCGCAGGGGTAGGGAGGACAGGCCGGCCTCGCAGTTCCAGGTCACTTCCGTTCTATGGTTGAGACTCAGGGGCAGCAGTGATTGGTGGCCCAGCCTCCTCACAGGCTTGCTGAGGGAACCTGAGCCTCCTGAAGGTAGTAGGGTGGTGGGAAAGGAGGTGAAATAGTCTTGACTCCTGGGGCCCATGTGCTCTGATAGAAGTGGGCGATAGTGGCTCAATTTCTCATCAGCAGCTTGCAGCCTGGATGATGGCAGTCAAGGGAAACACTTGGCCAGCGAGGCTCCCTACCCTCCGAAAAAGGGAGTAGGGGTCAGCAGGGTCTGCTCTGGTTTGGGGATGAAGGGGCTGACTAGAAGGATTTGAGTCTCTCCTTCTGTCCACTGCCACCGGGTTCTTGGAGTAACTGCAGGGTTTAAACTGCAGAGTCTAACTTCCAGAGGCTGGGGTTCCCTGCCCCCCAGCTTAGAAACATTCCTGAGGTGGCTGGAGAGCAGGAGGGACAATGGATGCACTTCCACACTGGCCCAGAGTCTCAGCCCCTCCTCTTCCTTTTTTTCCGGCTGGTCCCTCTGGGCTGTAGGGCCCAGATGGAGGCCTGGGGAAAATGAGGGGGGCTTTGGTTCTCCGGAATTCCGGCCGGGGCCACACCCTGCTGTCTTCAGATGGTTCCTGTACCCATCCCCCCTTCCCATCCTCTCCTTTGTCTCCTCTGTCACCGGGACTCCCTGCAGAGATTTTTTGTACTGGCTGTGTAACAGGACACCGCATGCAGCCCTCAGGAGGCGATTTGTGCTTCTGTGAGGAGGAACCCCTGTGCTAGGAAGGCGGACCTCTGTTTATCCCGAGGGACCTGGGGTGGCCCCCTGCCCTGGCCTCGTTTCTCCCATTGTACAGTGAGGTGGTCGACCTCCAAGGGCCCTGTAGATTGGGAACTGGTTGTGCCCTCTGTGCCAGGGGCCTCCTCACCATCTGTCCTCTGCCCTCTCCCGTCCTCTTTACTCTTCTGTTTTCTTTCAGAATGAAAAAGGCAGGCATTGACCTCCCTCTGAGGCAGTTTCCAGGTACTTTAGACCTCTCAAGTGTTTGGGACCCTCTGGTGGCCCCCATCATCTCCTCCCTTTCCCTTCCAGACCCTGCTCAGTCCGACTAGCTGTGGCCACAGTCCTGGCTAGGTGATCTTGTATTTTCTTTGTGGGACTGTAACTCAGCTAACCTTGGCCTGAGGGCCGGCATTTCTCTGTGGCGAGATGGGCTGGGCTGTGGGAGGCTGGCCTGCTTGCAGTAACTTGCCTTTCCCCGTTTCTGCTGCTGGGTTTAATGGGGCTGCCCTTCTCCCCAGTAGCGCATCTCCCTTCAGAGATCCATGTGCAGATGGGAAGGGAGTTAAGGCCAAGAAGGCTCCTGGAGTCCCCTGGCAAATACGTGGCACCCCCAGGGGCCTGAATCAGACCTGCTTCCCAGGCTGGAAGCCCCCCTCTGCCGGCCGGTGGAGACAGTTCGGCTTCCTGCCTGCCACGTCACCACCAGGAGCAGGCGCTAAGCTGCTGCGGGCCTAGCGAGCTGCCTGAGGAATCCCAAACCAGTTATTTGGAGCTTGCTTGAGAAGCCCCTCCCAGTCCTTTGAGGTTCTGGCTGGTGGGGGTGGGGGCTGTCAAGATGGTACCTGCCACGTTGCATGGCTGGGAGTGGGCTCTTCAGCTACCTCCTCTGGGAAGGGAGGCTGGTGGCCTCTGTTGCGGTCTGAGCTCCAGCATCACTGGTCTGGATCAGAGGTGGCGTTTGAGTAGGGTGGCCATATGCCTATTATCCTGGTGTAATAATTAGTAGTGCCCATTTTACTTTTATAAGTTTCCTTGTTTGTGCAATAAATTATATGGTTGTTCTGCCTTTGAGGCTCCAGTTCTGGCAGGGAAGGAGCCAGGGCTGGGAGGAAGGTGTCTTGGGGTTTATTCTAGGCCCCAAGATCCCCCCTTCATTTTAGGGTAAGACTCAGATATCCCCGCTCCTGCCAGACATGTGTAGATCTCTGGGCCTTCCCTCTTCTCCCCACCTCCCTCCCCTTGGACCCTTTGCTTCTTTTATACTGCACCTTCAAGGCTTCAAGGAGGGTGGCAGTCCCCGGAGACGGGGAACCTGTCCAGGTTTTTGGGATGGCAGCGGTAGAGTCTTCCCAGAAATACAGTGGTCCCCAGGCAGCCAGAGTCCTGAGGGTCTTCCACCAGGATCTCAAATTTCGGTCTTCTTCAAGGATGACCACAAGTTGGGATCTACCAGAGCAGTGGTATTGCAGCCTCCATCAGGGTTCCTTCTATCCTTCCCTTTGCCCTGTCATCTCTCCTGTGCTGTTGCATGACGTAGAGGAGGATAATGGCCTGAAGGGAGAGAGGGAGTGTGAAAGTATCCCAGGAACAGAGACTGTCCCAACTGGAGGCCCCAGAGAGGGGACTGGGGCTTGTCTTGGGGGCCACTGCTACTGCTGGGGCTTGGGGAGGAGGCCTGAGGGCAACCCTGAAGCCTTGGAGCAAAGGGCCTGTGTGGCAGAGGCTGTCAGATGGGAGGGCAGAATGGAATCTGACATGGCTCCAGCTTCCTTGGAGGCTGAGTGCACCTCTGGCCAGCTGCTGGTGATGGGGGAGGGGGTCACTGCTCTATCGAGCTTTGTGTGACTCACCCTTTTCCCTAGTATCGTGTCCTTGTGCTATGTCAGGAAGCCTCCTTCCCACCCCCACCGAGTCTTCAAAGGAGTCGGTCCCCCAGGAGCTTTTGTCCTGGGGATTTCCCATCTGCACCAGGAGCACTGTGGGCAGTTGGACATTCCAAGTTCCTGCCCAGACAGAAGCCTTGGGCATGGAGACCTGGACCCTTCAGCCTGGAAAAGGGAGACTGAGGCTGAGTGGACACAGGACACACACACACTCTCAGGGTCACCCCTGGGGCAGCAGATTGAAGCATCTGGGCTCCCCATTTAATGAGTGACCCAACCGGTGACTCATTAACGTCCCAGAGCAGAATGAAAGGCATGGGGGCGGGGCAGCCCTCCAGCTCTGTCCATCATCCCTTGCCCAGGCATCTGGGCTTCCTGTAGATTCTCAGCTCAGCTGCTGCTTTTTCTCACTGGAAAAGGGCCCCCAGGGTTATGTGAGATCAGGGCTGACCACTCTATAAAACTGATGAGGACTCCAGGTCTGGCCAAGTGACCCTGTTTTACCTTCATTCAGGAAGAGCTGAGGCCTACTGTGTACTAGGCACGGGGGATATAGTGGCAACCAGATTGGCTAGGTTTTCTGTCCTTCTGGAGGCCACAGCCTACTTAGCAGAAATAGATATGTAATAAACACACAAATAAGTGGAAGTGTTGGCTGGCCAATGCAGGAAATCAATAAGGTGGTCTGGTGGTGACTTGCTGGGAATGCTGCTTTGAGTAGGGAGGTCACAGAGGCCTCTGAGAGGCAGGCTGGCAACCCTGAGTCAGGTATGGGATTCCTGGACTGTGGGCTCTTTTACCCCCATCTCCAGGGGACTTGTGGTAGCCAGAGAGCTGGGGGTGGTTGTTGGGGGAGGAAGGCCTTGGGCTTCAAGACCACCCTGTCTATGCAACCCTCACAGGCCCACCGTGGTGCACGAAAACCACCTCCTAGCCATGCACTCCCTCCTGCTCCTCAGCGCCTTCTGCCTTCTTACCGTGGCCCTGACCGCCGAGGTGAAGAAACCTGCAGCTGCAGCAGCTCCTGGAACCGCAGAGAAGTTGAGCCCCAAGGCGGCCACGCTTGCTGAGCGCAGCGCCGGCCTGGCCTTCAGCCTGTACCAGGCCATGGCCAAGGACCAGGCAGTGGAGAACATCCTGGTGTCGCCCGTGGTGGTGGCCTCGTCGCTGGGGCTCGTGTCGCTGGGTGGCAAGGCGACCACGGCGTCGCAGGCCAAGGCAGTGCTGAGCGCTGAGCAGCTGCGCGACGAGGAGGTGCACACCGGCCTGGGCGAGCTGCTGCGCTCACTCAGCAACTCCACGGCGCGCAACGTGACTTGGAAGCTGGGCAGCCGCCTATACGGACCCAGTTCCGTGAGCTTCGCTGATGACTTCGTGCGCAGCAGCAAGCAGCACTACAACTGCGAGCACTCCAAGATCAACTTCCGCGACAAGCGCAGCGCGCTGCAGTCCATCAACGAGTGGGCCGCGCAGACCACAGACGGCAAGCTGCCTGAGGTCACCAAGGACGTGGAGCGCACGGACGGCGCCCTGCTAGTCAACGCCATGTTCTTCAAGCGTGAGTCGGGAGCGCGCTCAGGGGTCCTCTTCCTCCTCCTTCCAGGACCCCCTAACAAGAGTTAGGACGACATTCCATGCGCTCCATTCTTCACTGCCTCTCATTTGTGCTGTGACAACCCAGGGAGGCAGGACTGTCACTCAGCATTTTGTACAGACTGGAAACTAGATTCAGAGACAGGTAGCAACGTGTAAAGGAATGGTTCAGGGAGCCGAGGCCCCAGAAGGACTCCGTGGAATGTATTCTGACCGAACTTTGTCAGAGTGCTCCTCCTTTATATCTTGGAATGAATAAAATTAAATAATCCATTCTGCCTCAGTAGTGAGCTAGAGAAAGAACCCGAATCCTTTTTTTAAAATTATTTTTATTTTGAGATAGTCTCACTCTGTCACCCAGGCTGGAGTGCCATGGCACGATCTCAGCTCACTGCAGCCTTGGCCTCCCAGGTTCAAGCAATTCTCCTGCTTCAGCCTCCCGAGTAACTGGGATTACAGGCGCGTACCTCCACACCCAGCTAATTTTTGTATTTTTAGTAGAGACAGGGTTTCACCATGTTGGCCAGGCTGGTCTCAAACTTCTGGCCTCAAGTGATCTGCCCGCCTCGGCCTCCCAAAGTGCTGGGATTACAGGTGCGAGCCACCACAGCTGACCAAGACCCAGAATCCTTAAAGCAACCTTGGGGACAGGCAGTGTTACCTTCATTTCGCAGTGAGGAAACAGGCTCAGCGAGGAGGAAGCAAAGCCAGGACTCAGGCCCAGATGCCTCTGTCTTCAGTTGAAGATTAGATGTAGGGTTAATAAATATTTTTGAGTACCTCCATAGACAATACTATTCTTACAGTTTGCTGTGAGAATGAAGTAACCCTTGTTTTACAAATGAGGCCAAGCTAGGAGAGATGAGGTCTCCCTGAGTCAGTGACTGAGCTTGGATTGGAACATAGGTCTGGCTGTGAGCAAGGGCAGGGTTCAGGCCACTCTCAGACATTTTTTGTCGTGATTTTCTGGTCATGGAGACAGAACTTGCAGAGAAAAATGAAGGGTGGGCCGAGCACAGCAGCTCATACCTATAATCCTAGCACTTTGGGAGGTCAAGGTGGGTGGATCACATGAGCCCAGGAATTCAAGACCAGCCTGGGTAAGATGGCAAGACCCCATCTCTACAAAAAATTAGCCATGCATGGTGGCACATGTTGGTAGTCCCAGCTACTCTGGAGGCTGAGGTGTGAGGATTGCTGGAGCCCGGGAATTCAATACTGCAGTGCGTCGTGATTGCACCACAGCACTCCAGCTAGGGGACGGAGTAGGACGGACCTTATCTCAAAAAGAAAAATAAAAAAAAAAATGAAGGGTGGTCATGGGGGCACTCCCTGCCCAGGGCACAGCTGTTCCTCAGGTACCAGGTAGGGTAGAAAGCCCACCTCAGAGCATGTTTCCAAAATATCTGACAAGTGTCAGAGCTGGGGGTGGCCATAGAGGTGGCTGAACTGAGGGTGGAATAAATTCTGTTTCATGTGGGAGCAGCCAGGCACTGACTGTAGGGAACCGTATCCTCAGATGGCATGTCCTGGGGCCAACACCCCTTCCCAAAGCTGGGAACATGGACTCTGTGGGCTGCGTGCTCTACAGCTGGGCTCTGAAGAATGGAGCAAAGACCTGTGGCAGGGACAAATCAAGGGTCTGCCGTTGGGGGTGGCTGTGGGCTGTGATTGTGTCTGGGGGTGGCCATGTGTCTCTGACCCTGTGTTTTGCCCCAACTACAGCACACTGGGATGAGAAATTCCACCACAAGATGGTAGACAACCGCGGCTTCATGGTGACTCGGTCCTATACCGTGGGTGTCATGATGATGCACCGGACAGGTAGGTGCTGTGAGGAGCAGGGTGTCAAGGTGGGTGGAGATCTAAGGGTAGTTAGGGTCTGACCCACCCCTGCACACAGGGTGCCCAGTGTCCTCTCCGCTCCTCTCCCAGGCCTCTACAACTACTATGACGACGAGAAGGAAAAGCTGCAAATCGTGGAGATGCCCCTGGCCCACAAGCTCTCCAGCCTCATCATCCTCATGCCCCATCACGTGGAGCCTCTGGAGCGCCTTGAAAAGCTGCTGACCAAAGAGCAGCTGAAGATCTGGATGGGGAAGATGCAGAAGAAGGCTGTCGCCATCTCCTTGCCCAAGGGTGTGGTGGAGGTGACCCATGACCTGCAGGTGAGGGGTGGCCCAGCCCAGGGGCCTGCAGGGCTTGGAGTCAGGAGGAGGTGTTGGCGCCCCACTCACCAATTCAGCAGGTCTGTCCCAAGACCCCCTGGATGTCCAGGCAGTGCTGGGCTCTGTGATAGGGGAAGCTGGGACAGGAGGTGTGGGCCCTGCCCTTGGGAAGATGATGATAATACCAGCAGCTAAATATAACAGAACACTTCCTGTATGCTAGACGTTCTTCTCAGCACTTTATACGTTTTTGTTTTTGTTTTGAGATGGAGTCTCACTCTGTTGCCCAGGCTGGAATGCAATGGTGCCATCTCGGCTCACTGCAACCTCCACCTCCCGGGTTCAGGCAGTTCTCCTGCCTCAGCCTCCTGAGTAGCTGGGATTACAGGCATGAGCCACCACCCCCAGCTAATTTTTGTATTTTTAATAGAGACGGGATTTCACCATGTTGGCCAGGCTGGTCTTGAACTCCTGACCTCAAGTGATTCGCCTGCCTCCGTCTCCCAAAGTGCTGGAATTACAGGTGTGAACCACCATACCCAGTCTTTGTATGTATTAAACTCTTTTAATCCTCAAAACAACTTTATTAGGTAGGACTATAAATTTCATCTTAGAGATGAGGAAACTGAGACTCAGAAAAGTTAAGTAACCTGTGCAAAGTCACGCAGCTAGTAATTCAGACATCTTGCACCAGAGCTAACCTTCGGTCACAGCACTGCCTCTAAGGTCATCTTGCACCAGAGCTAACCTTCGGTCACAGCACTGCCTCTGAGGTCTGAAGTGCCCCCAGTTACAGATTGTTTAAGCTGGAGGATTATCTACCATGCAATAATCAGACTGGTAGCTATGGGTCATCTAGGGTGGCCAGAAACTTAACACACATGCTCAAGATTCTCCCTTGCAGCCACCCTGGGCGGTGGGCAGAGGCTCAGAGAGAAGCAATGACTCCCTAAGGTTCCCCAGGCTCGTAAGTGGTGGAGTTGCAATTAGACCTCAAGGTAAAAACATAATAGCGGCCTTTTTGTCATCAAGAGAGAGATTTTTGACTTACCCAAAAAAGGAAACTTTTGTGTCATTTTTTCCTTGGATGCCAAAAATGGTTCTAACCTGCAGAGTTGATCCAGACTTGCTGCCCAGACAGCTTGGAGAGAGAAAGCTGGAGATGAAATGAGGCTTAGGCTCCAAACCAGGGACAAGTAGAGCTTGTACTGGTTTGTGCTGTAGACCCTGGGAGTTCCTGGAGAGGGGTCACTGTCCCTCTCCTGGTCCTGGGCTTGATCCTTCCCTAGCCCCTTCTCCAGTGACTGTTGTCGCACGCCCTTCTCCCCTTGTTCCTCTGGTGTCTTCCTGGAACCCTCAGGGGGAGACCGTACCCCGCAGTTCATGGGGTAGAGTTGGGAAATTTGAGGTGGGTGACGTGTGCGAGGTCGTCAGGGTGGGAAGAGCTGGGCCTACCTCGAATGCCTGTCTTAGGACCCCCTGAGTCTCAGGACCTCACGCCTGATTCCTGTGTGGCCTTGCCAGGGAGGTGGAGGTTATCCTGCAGAATCCTGGGCCCTGCCATTTACTCAGCCCACAGCCCTTTACTATCCTCTCTCCTGCATGGAGAGCCAGGGAGAGCCCTGGACGTGGGCCCTGCCCTCAGGGAGCTCCAAGCCAGGTGAGAGAGACAGGCAGCACCAGACTGGTAACAGGAAGGTCCAGGGAGGCACCACTCGTCTTGTGGGCTCGGGAAGGCTTCCTGAAAGAAGTGGTTTCTAAAGGTCCCTAATGGGAGACAGGATGGCCATCCAGGGTATAAGCTGTCCAGTGAGGCTGTCTGGAGAGTGGGGTGGGGCGTGCCAAGGGATGTGGCTGGAGGCTGCCACAGAGGCACAGGTCATATGTTAAAGAGCTTATGGTTGGCTTCCAAGAGCTGTGCAGGGCGGTGGAAAGATGCGTGTGTGTGTTTGTGTATGTGTTTTAACTTTTTACTATGGAACATTGGAAAAATAAATTAAAAGTAGATTAGTGTAATGAACCCTCAAGTGTCTATCACCCAGCTTCAAGCATTATCAGCTCAGGGCCAATAGTGAGCCATCTCTACCCACCAATTCCCCCCTGCATCCGATTATTCCAAAGCAAATTCCAGGCATCCTATCACTCTGGACAGGTTTTAAGCCCCAGAGTGATGTGGACATAGTTGTCCTTAGATCAGTCTTTCTCAAACTTGAGTATGCTAAGAAAGCACTTGGGGAGTTTGTGAAAAGGAATCCATGCCCAATCCCAGAGATTCTGATTCAGGGGTCTGGGCTGGAGTCAGGACATGAGCATTTCAGATAAGCTCCTGGGTGGTGCCCATGCTGCCTGTCCCTGAACTGCGGCTCGGCAGTGCTGGGATAGTTTCTCACTTGTTTTCTGAGTCTCAGCTTCCTCATCTGTGAAGTGGGGATTAGAAGCCCTTGTAGGGTTGCAGTGAGAATTGAGAAAGCTGTGGTTTGAAGTGCCCAGTGCCATGCCTGGCATACAGAAGGTGGCCAGGGAGCAGTTCTCTCCTCTCTGAGGAGCAGTCAGGGTAGTATGGGGTGGAGGGTTTGAGGGCGGAGGAGCCTGGCATGCCATGGCCTCACCTGGCACACCTCCTTGTTCCCACAGAAACACCTGGCTGGGCTGGGCCTGACGGAGGCCATTGACAAGAACAAGGCCGACTTGTCACGCATGTCAGGCAAGAAGGACCTGTACCTGGCCAGCGTATTCCATGCCACCGCCTTTGAGTTGGACACAGATGGCAACCCCTTTGACCAGGACATCTATGGGCGCGAGGAGCTGCGCAGTCCCAAGCTGTTCTACGCCGACCACCCCTTCATCTTCCTGGTGCGGGACACCCAGAGCGGCTCCCTGCTGTTCATTGGGCGCCTGGTCCGGCCTAAGGGTGACAAGATGCGAGACGAGTTATAGGGCCTCAGGGTGCACACAGGATGGCAGGAGGCAGCCAAAGGCTCCTGAGACACATGGGTGCTATTGGGGTTTGGGGGGAGGTGAGGTACCAGCCTTGGATACTCCATGGGGTGGGGGTGGAAGAACAGACCAGGGTTCCCGTGTGCCTGAGCGGACCTTCCCAGCTAGAATTCACTCCACTTGGACATGGGCCCCAGATACCATGATGCTGAGCTTGGAAACTCCACATCCTGTGGGACCTGGGCCACAGTCATCCTGCCTGCCCTCAAAGTCCCAGATCAAGCCTGCCTCAATCAGTGTTCATATTTATAGCCAGGTACCTTTTCACCTGTGAGACCAAATTGAGCTAGCGGGGTCAGCCAGCCCTCTTCTCCTGACGCCAAAACACCTCAGCCGCCTCCCTAGCTCTATCCCAACCTCTCCCAACTATAAAACTAGGTGCTGCAGCCCCTGGGACCAGGCACCCCCAGAATGACCTGGCCGCAGTGAGGCAGATCGAGAAAGAGCTCTCAGGAGGGGCTTCTGGGCAGACTCTGGTCAAGAAGCATCGTGTCTGGCGTTGTGGGGATGAACGTTTTGTTTTTGTTTCTTCCTTTTTTAGTTCTTCAAAGATGCGGAGGGAAGGGGAAACATGAGCCTTTGTTGCTATCAATCCAAGAACTTATTTGTACAATTTTTTTTTCAATAAAACTTTTCCAATGAAATTCTGTTGGAGCGTGGAAGAAGATTGGATCCGGAGATTCTTACACCATTCTTCCCAGGGGACAGGGTCTCCTGTTAAGGCAGACTTGCTACTGATGGCTTATATCAGGCCCTGGAATGCTGGCAGATCACTGTGCAGACCGTGCCAAGTGGCAGGTGCACTCCATGCTGACCCGGGAAATGGTTCTGGCTCTGGCAGCCCTGGAGAAGTTGCAGCTGCAGGGCCTGAATGAGAGCACTGGACCTGGAGCCAGTCTTCAACCTCTTCGCCTTTCTTTCTTTACCCTTTTTTAAGAAGTGGGTCTTACTGTGTTGCCCAGGCTGGACTCAAACTCCTGGGCTCGAGCGAACCTCCTTCCTCAACCTCCCGAGTAGTGGACTGCAGGGAGGACTATGGGCATGAGCCACTATGCCTAGCTCCCCTAGCCTTACATTGCAAACTGACCTCATGCTGCATCCAGGGCCATAGGTACAAACGCAGGCACACATTTAGTAAGTTGCCTGGCTTTAGGCTGGGCTTTGGAAGGAGCTTGTGGGGATCCTTGCCCTTAGGTGGCCCGAAGTGTTGGGTTTGTAGCAGGCGAGGAGGAGGTACCCAACACAGTCCCTTTTGACACAGTCCTCCAGTTGGATGCCTCATGGTCCTTAGGGCTCCTGACACCATAACTCAGGGAGAGAGAGGGATGCACGGGATGGAGCCAGTGGCCAGGGAGGCAGAGGAGCAGAGGATATTGGGCTGGAGCCCCATCTCTGCTGCCTGCTGGCCATTTAACCTTGGATAGGTCATTTTTCTCTCTGGGCACCTCCAGCTTTCCTCTGCCAAAATTGTGACCTAGGGATTGTTGATTCAGGAAGGGATCCCTTTCCTGGCTGAGCAATCCAGCAGTAGCCACCAAGATGTACGTGGATCTGCAGAAGGGCTAGCTGATTCACTCCCGTCATTGCCACAACAGAGTTTCAGCAAGACTGCTCAGAGTCCCAGGGCCGTCCTGTGCTTCAGCTCAATCATTCAAATCTCTATGTTCAAGGGGCTTTGTCTAGAGGTGGAGACTTGGACAGTGACCAGGGTGCTCAGGGCTCACTGTGTTCCAGGCACCTGGATCATTCTGTTCTGTGTGCCACGCTTGTCCCCCTGCCTCAGGGCCTTTGCACTGGCTGTCCTTGCTGCCTGGCAGGCGGTTTTTGTAGATGTTTACAGGGTTGGTTTTTGTCATCCAGGATTCAGCGTAAACATCTGCTCAGAGAGGCCTTCACTGACCACCCTCCATAACCAGTCCCTCTCCCACCTCAGTTTCTCTACCATGATTTCTCACTTCACTGACTCCTTAGCACTATGAAATTACCCACTTAAGACTTCCCTGCATGCCTCCCCTCCTAGAATGGAAGCTCCAGGAAGAGAGGGTCCATGGTTGTTTGTCTATTGCTGTAAGTTGTGCACCTAGTTTAGCATCATGCACGTATCGAGGAAGACTTCCAGGAGGAGGTGACATGTGGGCTGCTTTAAAGGGTGAGTAGGCATTTCTGGATCAGAATAATGCTTTGAGTGAAATCAGCTGGTACTGCTTTGTGTTTTGCGCCTCCTATGTGCCAAATACTTGATATGTACAGTTTTATCCAAGCTTCCTAACAGCTTGGCTAGTAAGGGATTATTCCCATTTTACAGGTGAGATAACAGGCTGAGTGGTTAAGTGAGCTGCCTGAGGCCCCACAGTCAGTGGGGGTCCGGGCTGGGACTCGATCCTAGTCGGTAGGGTAGTTGCTTTGCCACATAGGAAGGGCAGGAGAGGCCCCAACACAGTGCCTGGAACCCAGCACTGAGTACAGATTCTAGTAAAGAAGGCGTGTTAACTTGCATACAATCTGTATCCATCTCACTTAATCCCCGCAGTAGCCCTGTTAGGTGGGAAGTCATCCTAACTTTACAAGGTGCAGCTCAGAGAAGGCAGAGACTGGACTGGAACCCAGGCCTCCTGGCCCTGAAGTTCAGCCCGTGACAGCTCCCCCACCAAGTGGGAATGGGCAGTAAAATAAGCCAGGCATGGGTGTGGGGCCACTCAGAGGACCCAAAGGGGGTCTTGAGGCCACGCTCCTCCATCCTGACTCAGGTGGGGAGGGTGGTAAGAGGTCTGTGCTGTTGCATCTCAAACACCAGTCTGTGATGACTGGAGTTGCTGGTGTGGGAGTGGCAGTGCAGGTGGCAGAGGTGGGTGAGTTAGGGGTGGGGTGGGTTCTAGAGGTTGGTCCAGCCAGTGTTGCTGTCCCCAGTGGCCCATCACTGCCCTGTATGGAGCTTTCCTGCCGCCTGGAGGCCATTGGAGGGATCACCCTGTTATTCTCACCCTGGTGCTTGTTAAAGTCTTGGGAGATAATGAGCCTGTTGGATTGTGTGGGTCCCAGATGTGGATGCAAGTGGGGGAGATGCGGATTAGCCTTCTCCTGAGTGCCTACTGTGTGCCCTGCACTGCCATGTATGATTTTATTTAATTTTCAGACTTCCCTCCGGAGTAGCTGTTACTGCCCCACATTATAAACAAGAAAACTGGGGCTCAGAGAGGTGAAGTGACCAGCTCAAGGCCACCCAGCAGGTCAACGACAGAGCTTGGCCCATTGGGAACCCAGGTGTCCTGGTTGTAGAGGAAGGAGAAGTTACTGACGTGTGAGCTCCGTGCTCCACAGCTTGCAGGGGGCAGTCACCCATCTTTTCCCCAGTCCCTGCAGCACGGGGCTTGTTGTCCTCCTGACACTCCAGCTGTGGCCTCCGGGAGGGCATGCCCTTGTCTGCCTGTGTCCTGCTGCATCACCGCACCTAGCAGAATGCCCAGCACACAGGAGGTGCCTAATAAATGCCCATTCTAAGGAAGCTGTCCAGTGGGAGCTATGGTGTTTAGCAGCAGAGGCGTTGGAGCCTGACAGGTCTGATGGGCATCCCAGCTCTGCCACTCCCTAGCTGTGTGACCTTGGGTCAGTTACTTACCTTCTCTGAGCTTCAGTTTCCTCAGTAGTAAGGTGGAAATGGTAACAGTACTTACCTCATAAGGTTGTGGTGAAAGTTAAATGAGGTAATCCATGGTACTTGGCAAATACATAGCCAATAAATATTATTAATAGTTACTAATAAGAGAAAGTAGTGATTCAAAATCATACAGCAGGCCGGGCGCGGTGGCTCACACCTGTAATCTCAGCAATTTGGGAGGCCGAGGTGGGTGGATCACGAGGTCAGGAGTTCAAGACCAGCCTGGCCAATATGGTGAAACCCCGTCTCTACTAAAAATACAAAAATTAGCTGGCATGGTGGTGCTTGCCTGTAGTCCTGGCTACTCGGGAGGCTGAGGCAGGAGTATTGCTGAACCTGGGAGGTGGAGGTTGCAGTGAGCCAAGATCGTGCCACTGCACTCCAGCCTGGAAGACAGAGTGAAAGCCTGGGCGACAGAGTGAGATTCCGTCAAAAAAAAAAAAAGAATCATACAGCAGAGCTGGGATTTGAGCCTACCTCTCTGCAACTGTAAAAAGTCTGATCCTTTCCATTATGCCACAGTGCCTTGGATTCAGGCTGGGCTGAAGTATCAGGGGAGACTCCCGGAGGAAGGGGCTAGAGCTGGATTACAAGAAGGAAAGAGGCATTCCAGATGTGAGGAACAGCTGGAACAGGGATGCAGCAGTTGGAATAGGCAGGGTGACCCTGGAACACAGGGAGGAGGGCGGTGAGGAGGGTGGAAGTGGGAGACGGAGGATCGAACTGCTATGTGATGGGAGCCCCCTGGATAAGGCACACAGCAGGTCAGTGAGTGTTCTTAGAGGCAGGACAGATGGCCCTTGCCACTCAACCCCTCCAAGTTTCCCAGTCCTTTGTCCTGCGACTCCCGCTACCTCTACTGTCCCACTCAGTTATCACCATCTCCCCTTCCTGTTTGCCCAAGGCTGTCTCCTCTACCTGGTGCCAGACCTCTCCCATCTCTGCCTGTTGAGCGCCCCTCATCCTTAGAGGCCTATTTCAAAGGGTAGCATGACCCCCAGGGAATCTTCTAGGCCCCTAGACAGAAGCATGAAACACGCACAGCAGTATCCCTTCAGGTGCCCTGGAGACACACCATCCTTCATGCATCTTGCTGCCGTTTTTCTTCCGTTTTCTCAGTGTGACTTTTCTCAGTCTGCTCAGCTCCACCACGTGGTCTCCAGTGCCCCATCCCTCTGGGCGCACGCAGTTCATGCTGACCCACCTGGCTGCTCCAGCAAGAATGAGGAAGTGGCTTTGTATTTAAAAGACGCAGGCTGAGAAGTGGACAGCTCTTTTCCTTTGTTTTTTTTCCATGTCATTTCTCCATTTACCCACTTTTGGTGTAAGCAGAGGTCCCAAGCTCAGCAGGGGAAACTCCAGGCAGAGGACAGTGCACTGAGCCACATTTTCTGACTTCTTCTTTTTCACTCTGTTGCCAGGCTAGAGTGCAGTGGCATAATCTCGGCTCACTGTGCCCTCCGCCTCCCAGGTTCAAGAGATTCTTCTGCCTCAGCTTCCCAAGTAGCTGGGAATACAGGCACGCACCACCACACCCAGCTAATTTTTGTATATTTAGTAGATACGGGGTTTCACCACATTGGCCAGGATGGTCTCAATCTCTTGACCTCGTAATCCACCTGCCTCGGCCTCTGAAAGTGCTGGGATTACAGGTGTGAACCACTGCGCCCGGCCTTCTGATTTCTTAAGACATGAATTTGAGGCTGCTCAAATTACATTGTCCATTTATCGACTGAATTCATGGTACTGCTCTGTCTCAGGTGAAACTTAGGGCCCAGACCTGGATGAGAATGAGATAGTGGTCATGTGGGAAGATACAGACAATTTAGAGGCCCTCCCGCCCCCGCCCCAACAACCCCTACTCCACAGCGCCTCCTAGTGGCAGAAGCAGTCCCTGCTCCTCTGCCTGCGGAGGCTCCTGCCGCCTTGCCTGAAGATGTTGCCATGACCTTGCCTTGAAGTTACCCTGCAGTGTTTTAGTTATTTATTGCTGAGTAACAGGCCACTCCACAGGTAGTGACTTAATTGGGTTTGCTCAGATGACTGCAATCACTGGATGCTGGGCTCAGCTGGGATAGTTGGGATGGCTGATGCTGGGCCTCTCTGTCCACAGGGTCCTTCTTCCCAGTTTCTTCATGGCACGGTGACCTCAGGATTCCGGGAAAATGGAGGCAGGAGCTAAGCATCTGAGGCCTGGGCTTCTTGCATCATGTCACTTGTCATACATTCTCCTGGTTAAAGCTAGTCATGAGGCCAGCCCAAATTCAAGGCGTGAAAACTAGACTCCACTTCTGGAGCAAAATATGGTGGGCATGTCACCTGAGGGGAGGGTAGTTCTCTTCATGCCACACTCACATTGTCTGCAGCCCTATCATGGGTTAAATCCTTGCCTGCCTAATTCCTGAGTCAAGTCTGGGAGGAGGCAGCACACACATCAAAATAATTGCAAGATTTTGCTAACTTATATCAGCAAAAGTCTGGATAGCATATATGAGAATGTTTTCTGTGGGTGCTAATCCAGGGAGGGAGGAATATGATTTTCACTGGGCTGAATTTATTAATATAGGTACATTTAGCTGAGATTCTGGATTCAATGTGCCAGTGTGAGCAGCTAGGAGTGGTTTTGTTTGCTTAGCTGGTTGACTGACTCCTGGATTCAATCAAGGCCTGTGCTCACTGAAATCGAGATCCCAGAAGTTCCTTGTTTTAATATAGAAGATGCAATTCAAAGACCAAGGGAGGGAGGAATGTTGAGGTGACTGTTGTCCTGTGACCCACTCCCTCTCCTTGGCTAAGCTCCACATGCCTAATTTCCTCCTGTACAGCCTGGAAGACTCCCTGCATCAAGGCACCCAGAAACACATGAGTGAAGGGAGCATCTTTGAAGCATGATGCAGCACTTGCTCTCTGTGGCATGGGCATACTGGTGGGAGATGCTGCCACGAAAATGGACTCCATGATTTCAGTGGAAATAATGGGACCCCAGGGGAGCAGAGGGCGAACAGCGCTCGACCGCCCAGAACATCAGACCTCAGGTGGCAATCAGTATGTTCTGACCACAGATGTCTTCAGCAAAGGCTGATTAATCAAGGGCCAAATAGCACCCAGGAGACCAAACAGATGGGCAGCGCTTAAGGTCCTCCTTAATCTCTCTCTCTCTTTTTTTTTTTTTAGATGGGAGTGCAGTGGTGCGATCTTGGCTCACTGCAACCTCCACCTCCTGGGTTCCAGCGATTCTCCTGCCTCAGCCTCCCAAGTAGCTGGGATTACAGGCATGCGCCACTATGCCTAGTCAATTTTTGTATTATTAGTAGAGACGGGGTTTCACCATGTTGGCCAGGCTGGTCTTAAACTCCTGACCTCAGATGATCCACCCACCTCGGACTCCCAAAGTGCTGGGATTACAGGCATGAGCCACTGCACCTGGCCCTCCTTAATCTCTATAACAGAAACAACAAAACAAAACAAAACACAAACCCTCCAGAGCTGGCAAGTGGAAGCTTGTCTTGACCCACTAAAAACAGAATCTCAACCTCTCACCCCAAGTCCCTAGAATGAAAGAGAGGCCAACACCCTTCAGAAAAGCCCCTTCAATAGCACCAGAGACACATACTGTAAATCATTCCTTCAGCCTTCTGCAAAAGGTCGTGGGCCATTTGCCAGAGAATTGTGCTCTGTGAAAGGAAAAGTTTTCAGGGATTAGTAGATGTTAAGTCTATTTAATGTTAATTCCTGAGGACACAGAAAGCTGCTGTGTAGAGAGAGGCTCAGGTGGGTCAGGTAATAATTGGAGTTTTGACCCAAGTGCAGTGGGACCCTGAACCCATTCTGCAATTATGATGATTATTTTTTACTTTCATGATATATAATTGGAATTACAGGTAGAATTCACACATGAGCCTCCAGACCTGTGGAATAAGCGTCATTATGGCAAAATGATGAAGTGGAAACCCCTCAATCTTCCCCTTCTTACCAAAATAATACACCAATAATAAACTCTGGGGAGTCACCGGAACTTGTGCCACCATCAAAGACTTGAAAGATGCAACGGTGGTTTCTGTCACATTTCATTTAACTCATCTATTTGGTCTGTGCAGAAGGCACGGGTCTCGGAGAATGATGACAGGGCATTATCGTAAGCTTACTCAGGTGGTGAGTTCAGTTGCAGATGCTATTATTCCAGGTGTGGTCTTTTTATGGGAACTATAATTTTATTCTGCCACGATGTAAAACTATCTGATGAATTATGTTTTCTTGTCCTCTGTAGACAGTCCCCTTAGCGGTTTTCTTTCTCTTGGCAGGGATAGCAGTACACCTTTCTCATCTTGTCTTGAAACTCCTCAAGTCTCTGATTTTCTATCTATGTGGATTTTGATCATCCTCCCATATCACAGGCCATTATATTTGTCCACTACATTGGTTATACTATGTTGCTAGGATTGGGAGAAGGAGAAGCAGTGGGTACTTCAGATGCATCAATAAGACACAAGTGTGCCTGAGAATGGAAGTAAATCTTGTGAGAACATAGGGGCCTGCCACCCACGTGAAGTTCCTGGGTGTTCAGTGATCTGGATCATGCCAGGAAAGACCCTGCAAAGTGAAAGACAACTTGCTGGGCTTTCTGCCTCTTACTGCTAATAAGCACACTTCTTGGGCTTCTGTGTATTTTAGAGGCAACATATATTGATGTGTTTCTCTGATCCTTATAAGGTTACTGAGTAACCTGTAAGACTGCAGGGTTGGAGTGGGGCCCAGAGAAAAGGAAAGTTTCCAGGTGGTCCAGAATGAAAGGCAAGCAACTCTGCCACATGGCCCTGATAGCCCAGCCAATCCCAAGGTGGCTCAAGTGTCTGCAGCAGATGGGATGGTATTTGAACCCATGGCAGACTCTGACGGAAGAATCACAATGGAGTATCTACAATTTAGGAGTGAAGCCTGGTGCTCCTTAGCAAGCAGTTTTCCTCCTTTTGGGGAAGGACTGCTCACTGCTGGCTGGGCTTAGCTGACAGTGGTCCCAATGTGGGAGGCACCAAGGGATTGTGAAAGTAATTAATGACTGTTACACACACTGTGTTCTTTTCTCAGGGATACTTGGGTTATATGTGCTCAGTGGTTGCTAAATGAGATGTCAGTAAATTATGTATCAGGTTTGAAAACACACTTGACTTCTCTCCTTTCTTATCCCCCTTCACTGAAATCGGGCTTCTGTTTCTTCTACTCCAGAGAGTCTGCAATTGCCAAGGTCAGTGATCTCTTTATTGCTACTTTAAAAAAACTAATTTCGGCTGGACACAGTGGCTCATGCCTGTAATCCTAGCACTTTGGGAGGCCGAGGCAGGCAGATCACGAGGTCAAGAGATCGAGACCATCCTGGCCAACATGGTGAAACCCCGTCTCTACTAAAAATACAAAAACTTAGCTGGGCACGGTGGTGGGCACCTGTAGTCCCAGCTACTTGGGAGGCTGAGACAGGAGAATCCCTTGAACCTGGAAGGTGGAGATTGTAGTGAGCCGAGATCACGCCACTGCACTCCAGCCTGGCAACAGAGTGAGACTCCGTCTCAAAAAACAAAACAAAACAAAAAAACAACTAATTTCATGCCTATGAAAAAAATTCCAACATACATGACAATTAAATAATAGTACCCATAGCTGGGCGCGGTGGCTCATGCCTGTAATCCCAGCACTTTGGAAGGCTGAGGCGGGTGGATCATGAGGTCAGGAGTTCGAGACCAGCCTGACCAACATGGTGAAACTCTGTCTCTACTAAAAATACAAAAGTTAGCTGGGCATGGTAGTGTGTGCCTGTAGTCCCAGCTACTCGGGAGGCTGAGACAGGAGAATCACTTGAACCCAGGAAATGGAGGTTGCAGGGAACAGAGATCTCACTACTACACTCCAGCCTGGCCGACAGAGTAAGACTCCATCTCAAAATAAATAAATAACAGTACCCATCACAAAACTTCAATATGTAACGACATTTTGCCCATTTTGTTCAACAGATTCTAAATCTGTATTGTATGGAAGCCGTTATGGTCTCTAACCCTGTTGACTCTTCATCCTTGATGTCTTTCCCAAGATGACATTCCTTTGGAGTTTTCCTCTGACTCCTCTGCTTCTTTAGGGCAGCCTCCACTTGGCGGCTCCTTCTTCTGCCTGTCCCCTGAATGTGGGTGTTTCCCAGCACTCTGTCCTGACCCCATCCGTCTCTCACTTTCCACACTCTTGCTAGGTAAACTCACCCTCTCTCATAGCCTTTTTACCTTCTGTGGGTTGGTGAGGCTCACATTGCAATGAGGTCTGCATCTCCGCCTTCAGCTCAGACCCCTTTCCCAGGCTCAGATCACCATGTCCAGAAGTCTCCTGGACACCAAATTGAGTCCATCCTCCTGCCAAAACAAGCTGTTTCCTGGATTCCCATTAATCCACACAACAATAAAGGTCTACTTATATTTATTAGATACCAATTCGTGTGTAAGAAAAAAATGTAAGATTCTGGAACAACCCAAAGAAATTACTGCTACATGAAAAAGATGGACACAAGTGTTGGTGAGGATGTGGAGAAATTGGAACCCTCCTACATTGCGGGTAGGAATGTAAAATAGTGGAGCCCTGGCCCACCCAGAACCAGAATCAACCCCCTAGAGGGTTTTCCCCCCTTCCCCCCACTTCAAGACATGGGCTCTTGAGCACAGTAGAATGATCAGAGCTCACGGCAGCCTTCATCAAGCCTACAGGCATGCACCACCACACCCAGCAGAGGATGTTGAACTGATGGACCAAGGTGGAGAGGGAATGAAAGTGCAGGTGCTTTGATGGATGAGGGATGGAGTGGCTTGCCTCGGGGAATGAAGGTGTGCAGAAAGGGCCAGGCGCCTGCGGGCTGCGTTGTAGGGCCTCTGAGGGATGATGGGCTCAGATGTGGAGGCTATAGGAATGCCTGGGCAAACTGGGCAGAAATACCACAACTTGGGCAGGCTTTGGGAGCCCCCAAGCCAAGCCCTAGGGAGAGGGAGAGGGAGCGGGGCTGCCAGCCCCTGCTGGCTTGGGCTCAGGAAAGCCATAGTGATTCTTCTCAGGATGGCCTGAGCCTCCTGGAATTGTGAGAAGCCCCAAAGACAGGATAAGCTCCAGGAAAATGACTAATATCAGATTTCCTGGCAACCCTGGCAACCAGAGGAGGGGGCTCCCAGTGTATTTAATGAGATTTACCAAAATAAAGACGCGGCATTTCTTACACCTGAGTGCCATGCTGTGATGCATAGACTGAATTACAAATTGTGAGATGTGTGAAGGAAGAGGGAGTAGCCATAGCGATAGTGAAAAGTGTGCAAATTTGCTATTTAGCAGGAAGACCAGGCAGGTCTTAGCGACAGATTGGAAGCGGAGGGTCAGAGACTGGTACTAAAAAGGATTTCCCGGTTTCTGGCTGAGAACTGGGTCAACCCGAGTACATTCCCACCCACTTCCTCTAGGCCATTCATCCACCCAGCGGCACAGACTCCCGAAAGGGTCGCTCCAGTCCGACCTGGCTCCTGTCCCTTGTCCACAAAGACCGTCTCCCCGCTCCCTCAATATGGCACAAGGTGCCCAGGCCGTGCGGGGCGTCGGCAGGTATCACGGGTGGGGTCCATTGTGTGAGAAGTAACATCGCGGCCTTTCCCGAGACCAGCCACCGGGCTCCAGCGAGGCCTCAGCCCAGCTCCCGGAAAGGGTCTCCCAGCCAGGCCCTCTAGCGGCCCTAGGCGGGTAGGCGGAGCGCAGATCCTGGGGCCTCTTTTCGCCCACCCTCGCCAGGGCACTGTGCTTCCCACTGGCCCGATCCCGTGTCCCGAGATCTCGCGGGGCCAGGCTGTACGGGCGGCAGAACTCAGAGCCCGGGACGGGGCCAGAGACGAGCCTGCAGGCTGGGGGCTGTGCGAGTGCGCGGGGCTAGGGGGCTGCTGTTTCCGAGCCGAGAGCCCGAGTCAAGTGGGGCGCTGTGGGCGGAGACGCCCTCCCGAGCCTGGGCTTCGGGGTGGGACTCTCGGGTAGGAGTTCCGCCGCCGGCCCATCCGGTTTCAGCAAGTCGCCTTTGCCCCTGGGCCGGGCGGGGAAACTCCCATTCCAGAGACCCCCCCCCCAACTCCCAGCCCCTCGCGGCGTAGGGGCGTCTTTTCTGCGCTGCCGCGGGGCTGTCCTCTCCCCTCCCCGGGCTGCTGCAGTAGGGGCGCCGGAGCCCGCGGACTGCGGGGGTTGCGGTCGCCTCTGCTTTGTGAGGCCCTGCAGCGGGGAGGAGGAAGGAGTGGCGGGAGGAGGGAGAGGTGGGGACGGAGACGCCGCGGGCGACTGGGAAGTGCCTACCGCAGGGAGGAGCTAGGCCTCGAGTGAAGCCTGCTTGTAAGAAAGGCCAGGGGAGGCGGGTGCACCCCCGCCCTCGCTGCCCCAGCCCAGGATGGGGACCCAGAGCCCCTCCCCCACTGGGCCTTCTTTCTCGGTAGTGGAGAGCTGAACTGGACTGAGCTGGGAATGCCTGCAGCTCAGAGGCGCTGCTCTAAGTCGGGACCGGCTTGCAAATGAAGATATTGAGGGGCTGACTCTGGGCTCATAGCAGAAGCTGCCAGATCTAGCGGCCACCCCGCAGTCTTCATCTGCGCCGGCCCTCCCAGCTTTCGACCCGGCCTCACTGTCTCCTGATTGAATCACTCCGGGCACCACAGGCCCCTGGTTCCTCCTTACAGCTATGGGCCAGCCCCTTTTGGAACTGGACCCGCATCTCTTTCCATTCTGGCACTCTCTGAGGAAGCGCAGTGTCCTTCATGTGGGACTTGTGACCATCCTACCCCCAGCCCCGGGGCAGCTGACTCCCAGGCCGTGTTTCTAGACGTCTCTTCAGAGGTCAAGCCCTGGTAGCCAGTGGCCTGGACATCTGCCCCCGGGTGTCTCGGAGGCCCTCGGGGAAACCTTGTTTTGCTTCTCAGAGATGGCACCACGGTCCGCCTGGCCTGTGGAAACGTGTGTGTCATGGGACCTGGTGTGTGGGTCAGAGGAAGGAGTGGGAGGAGGAGGAGGGTGTCCACACGCAAAGCTTTTTTTTTTTTTTTTTTTTTTTGAGACTGAGTCTCCTCTATTGCCCAGGCTGGAGTGCAGTGGCTAGATCTCGGCTCACTGCAATCTCTGCCTCCCAGGTTCAAGCGATTCTCGTGTCTTAGCCTCCCAAGTAGCTGGGATTACAGGTGCCTGCCACTACAGCCAGCTAATTTTTGTATATTTAGTAGAGACGGGGTTTCACCGTGTTGGACAGGCTGGTCTTGAACTCCTGACCTCAAATAATCCACCCGCCTCGGCCTCCTAAAGTGCTGGGATTCCAGCCGTGAGCCATGGAGCCCGGCCTTCACACGCAATTCTTTAGCCTCAATGTGGCCTTGTCTTATCTTCAGGTCCCTGACTATTGGAGCTCATATGGCAGCAAGCTCTGAGGGCTACTTTTGTGTTGGGCCAAAAAAGCCAGCCTCACTGTGAAGAAACCTCTGTGTGTGTGTGTGTTTGTGTGTGTGTAGAGAAAACCCTAGTGCTGTTGGGAAGGCATGAGGAGGCAGGCTTGGGGCCAGTTGGATGGGGCAGGCTTGCTTAGAAAACTAGACGATTTGGCCGGGCGCGGTGGCTCAAGCCTGTAATCCCAGCACTTTGGGAGGCCGAGACGGGTGGATCACGAGGTCAGGAGATCGAGACCATCCTGGCTAATACGGTGAAACCCCGTCTCTACTAAAAAATACAAAAAAACTAGCCGGGCGACGAGGCGGGCGCCTGTAGTCCCAGCTACTCGGGAGGCTGAGGCAGGAGAATGGCGTGAACCCGGGAGGCGGAGGTTGCAGTGAGCTGAGATCCGGCCACTGCACTCCAGCCTGGGCGGCAGAGCAAGACTCCGTCTCAAAAAAAAAAAAAAAGAAAGAAAGAAAACTAGACGATTTGGGTGTCCTCCGTACTGTACTTCCTCTGATGATTTTCCTGTAAGAACTGAGCTGAGCTCCTTTGAAAGGAGTAGCAGTATTCCTTGGGAGCCAGCTTTGTTGGGGGCAACCGGTGAAGCCTCCATCCTAGCTCCTTAGGGGCTCTGGACTTTGAAAGGGAGGCTGCAGTACAGCCTTGTGGCCCGTGCCAGTGGCATTCCAGCAGGACCCACCTCTGACTGAGGCTTAGCTCCAGGCCTGCTGGCAGCTCCCAGCCTTCTTCCCCACAGCCTGGCTGTGGCTGTTCCTCGGCCTGCCAGCACCACACTTACAGCCTACAGGACTCGACCCCACTCCCTCCCTGATTTCCTGGAATTCAGAAAATGGATCACCCCTGCCTCGTCCTAGTTTTCCACCCCAGAGACCTGCCATACCCTTGGTCAAGTCCTCATGCAAACCAGATTCCTTTTATTCAGGGACTTCCAGAGGGAGTGTTACCCAGTTCTCAGCCACACCCATGCCGCCCTGTCTACCCTGTCTGGACTACCTAGACTCCATCAGAACTCCACAGCCACTTTCTCTGGAAAGCCTTCCTGTTCTCCCTTCACTGGACTCTTAAAGCCAGGCCTTGACTTGTCCTAGGGCCTCATCCCATACCACGTTTTATTGTCATAATATTCTTTCCCATAGTGACCCCAGTGCTCAGCACAGTCTGGCACAAAGTGCATGCTAAGGACAAGCTTGCTGCACGGAGAAATGAATGGGGACTTCAGATATATATCTATATATATAGATATACACACACACACACACACACACACACTTTTTTTTTTGAGACCGAGTCTCGCTCTGTTGCCCAGGCTAGAGTGCAGTGGCACAATCTCAGCTCACTGCAACCTCTGCCTCTCAGGGTCAAGTGATTCTCTTGCCTCAGCCTCCTGAGTAGCTGGGATTATAGGCGCCCGCCACTACACCTGGCTAATTTTTCTATTTTTAGTAGAGACAGGGTTTTACCATGTTGGCCAGGCTAGTCTCGAACTCCTGACCTCAGATGATCCACCCAACTTGGCCTCCCGAAATGCTGGGATTACAGGCCTGAGCCACTGTTCCTGGCTCTAGGTATATTTTTTAGAAGCTCTCAGTTAAGCTGTCATGAATATTGAATGAGGATTAACAGGTGTTACAGTGTCCTGAAACTTATGATCAGAGGCCTGGTTTCTAAGTTTGACTCCTGGATGAGCTTTAAGGCTGAGCTCTTGGCAAACAACTGTTATCCAGAATTCCCGTGTGCTAGGTGGGTCCTTGCTCCTGTTTCATCTTCAGGCTTCAACTCAGCCACCCAGGGCTCAGCCTGCTGGGATTTGGCACCTCTTGTGAGGCTGTCATGGCATCTGACCCTTGCCTTATTCTGCCCACCTCCGTGATGGGGTCCTGTTTCAACCTAGCATCGCCTGCCCACTCCTGTCTTATGCTGACAACTCACAGGAACTGGTGCTTCTCAGACCCCTCTGGTCCAGATGGGTGAATACAGAGCCTGACAGGCTCACCTATACACACATATGCACCCCTGCCCAACAGAGACAGACAGAAACATTGCTAAGTCGGACCATTTTTATTAGATTCCAGCAAGGCTACTGTACATGTTTCATGCAGATTAAATATGTCTTCACTGCCCCTGGGAGGGGAGCACTCTCACTGTCAGCTCCTTCATTGGTGTGTCAAGGGGTGAGTGTCAAGGGGAGCTCTCAATGTATTCCGTATGGGGGGCAGTTGGGATCATGACTCGGGGTAGAGGTGAGACAGTAGGTAGCTGAGGGTCCCTGGGACCTTGAGTCTTCAGAGGTTCAGGGACTGCAGGACCTTGGTCCTTTGCTGGTGCTGGCACCAGAGAATCTTGATCCTTCAGAGGCACCGGGATTACAGGAACTTTATTCTTCGGAGGTTCAGGGACTATAGGACCTTGATTCTTTGGAGGCTGCAGGACCATGGGGCCTTGAGCCTTCACTAGTACTGGGAGAATGGGGTCTTGATTCTTCACAGACTCAGGGGCCACAGGACCTTGATTCTTTACAGGTGCCACAACTGCAGAATCGTGAACCTTTGGATGCTCTGGGACTACAACATCTTGATCCTTGACTGGCCCTGAATCACTGACTGGCCCTGAGATCACTAAACCATGATTCTTTACAGGCTCAGAGACCATGGAACCTTGATTCTTTATGGGCGCTGTGGCCATGGCACTTTCATCCTTCGGATGCTCTGGGACCATGGGACCTTGATCCTTGACAGGTGCTGAGACCATGGGACCTTCATCCTTGACAGATGCTGAGACCATGGGACCTTCATCCTTGACAGGTGCTGGGACCATAGGAGCTTGATTCTTCACAGGCTCAGGAATCCTAGGACCTTGATCCTTTGGAGACTCTGGTACCACAGAACCTTGATCCTTAGCTCTTGCTGGAATCATAGGACTTTCATTCTTTGGAGGAACTGGGACCGAGGGACCTTGGTCCTTGACTGGTGCTGAGATAACAGGGCTTTCATTCTTTAAAGGCTCAGGGACCATGTGATCTTGATCCTTGACTGGTAACAGGATCATGGGACCTAGATCCTTTGGAGGACCTGGGACCACAGAACCTTGCTTCTTCAGAGGCTCTTGGACCATAGGACCTTGACCTTTCAGAAGGCCTGGGACCACAGAACCTTGATCCTTCTCTGGCTCTGTGGCTACAGGACCTTGATTCTTACTTGAATCACTGACGGGTTGAGCCAGGCTCCTGCAAAGGAGAGAGAGGTGATCACTGTGAGAGTAGAGCTCAGGCAGGGACAGGGCAGAGTACAGATTGCCTAATAAGTCTTGGCCTAGTGGAGCCTGGGCCAGGCAGCTCTTGCTGGAGAGCCAGGAGAATCTGATTTCTGTGTTCTCAGTACAGAATGTGGGTAGGGGTGAGAGACGGGGGTGAGGGGAAGGCTCAGGAAATCAGTCATTCAATGTGCTTGCCAATTGATTATAACCTGCACGTGGCACAGGGGGTAGCACCCTGGTGACAATGGCAGTACTATAGCTGGACTCAGAGTCATCCAGTAGGCATCCCAGCAGCCCGTCCACCCCACACTCCATCCAGATTCCTACTTTTTCTTCTGGGATTATTGGGCCCATCCTGGGAGCCCCATCTTAGCTGCCCACCAGATGCCCCCACAGGCCAGGGTGCTCTTTCCTTGTTCTCAGGGCCTTCCAAGTTCTTTTCCCTCCCTGACTCCCTGCCCCCTTGTTAAGCACTGGCTGCAGGAAGGGCCAAGGGGTCCATGGCATACTAGGAAAGGAAGCAGTGGGAATGCCCCCTCCCCCTCTCCTGCAAGGGGAAAAGTATTTTATCACTGACATTGTATAGAATGAGCAGCACATGGTGATAAGAAAAAGCAGGACAGCTTAGTTTTTTTGTTATTTGTTTTTGTAGAGATGGGATCTCACTATGTCACCTAGGCTGTTCTCTGGCTCCTGACCTCAAATGATCCTCCCACCTCAGCCTCCTGAATAGCTGGACTACAGGCAGCTTTTAGCTTTATTGCTTTAAATTCTCCATAGACAGTGCACCCTGTGATTGCCTGCACCATTCCCACTAACCCCAACCTTTGGTAGGTGACTCACTGGGACTCCGCATTCAGGTAGGGATGAGGCCCTGATCCCCTCACTCCATTCCCATTTCTGACTCTCTCTGCTCTCCTGAGACCCTTGCCCTCACCAACTCCAAGGCTCCTGGGCTTATTTCCCTGCAGCCAAAAGTCCCAGTCTTTCATCAGGATCCTCAGGCACTGTTCCCCCTGCCTCACTGCGGCCCTCTGCCTCATCCTCTGGCCCACCCACACTGTGGAGAGCATGTGACAACACTAACTCTCAAAGACAACTGTTGCCACACTTAGACCTGGCCAGCCCGGAGCCCTCTGGTTTAGAGTGCACACTCCTTCCTTGCAGGCCACGTTGGAAGTCACCACTCGAGAGTGGCATGGCTCAGCAAGTGTCACAGGCCCTTGCACGCCTACAACACATCCAGCTTTCCAAATGACTCCCTTTTATAGCTCATTTCAGCAACAGAGCAGCCCTGTGAAGCACACAGGAAGGGTTTTCTTACCCTTACTTGTCTGATGAAGAAAATGAGGTCGTGAGAGGACAAGTGATGGGGAAAGTGAGGGGACCCCCATGGACTAGCACCTGGGTCCTTCCACTCCTGGAGCCTGTGCTCTTTCCCTTAGCGCGCCTGGCACATAGTAGGTGCTCAATGCAAGGTGGCTATTACTATTACTCTATGTATTGGGTATAATGATATTTACTCAGAAATCTATAATGATTAGAGGTCAGTACCTAGAGCACCTTGTACTATGGTATTATTAGGTAGTATTATGGTTGTTTTTCTATTTACTTAGAAGTAAAATTATGTATATTTGGACTACTTTTATTCTTCTGTGTTGTCCTGATGCAGAAGCTTTTTACTGTATTTAGCATCCTGAGTCACCCAGGGACTGGTATTTCTCAGCAGAGTCCACGCAGCACAGGCAACCTCTCCATCCAGTTCCCCTTGCTGTCCCTGAGCATCACAGTGGAAGGGGCCAGGGCGGCTCTCTGGCTCAGTACGACATGGAACACAGTTGCTCTGGCCAGATGGACACAGCTGGCTGCTATCAGTAGGACCTTGGTGTTTGAGAAGAGAGCCAGGCAAGGCCGTGAGAAGCATGTGGAATCCAAAAGTGGCATTAAAATACCTCCAGTAACTGGTGGCTGGTCAGAGAGGAAAAAGAAAAACTGAATTCAGAATAGAGCCGAGCAGGAAATTGATTAGGGGTATTCTCTTAGATTGTGAAGCGACCTGGGTGGTGTCCTCCCAACAGGGTGAGGAAACTGAGAAGGGACAAAAGAAAAAAATGGGAGCTTAACTCCATCTCAGGGGCTTGGGCTGCAGAACCTATCCCAAGGGTAGGCCATGGGCCTGGAGTCTCCTACTGGCATGCAGGTCACAAAGAAGGCCAGCCCTGCAGCCTGGGCCAGGAAGTATGTTTCCCTGGATATTTACAGCATTGGCTCCTGAGCCATGTACCAAATTTCTGTTTAATGGGCTCTTCTGTTTAATGAGCCAGCTGTGAGCTAACCTCAACTTTGCATGGATACATAACCCCATATTGCTTAGGTTAGAAAACTTTTTTCTTTAGTAGGTATCTTTAATTATGGGAAGGTTATAATTAAGATTAAAAATGATGAATTAAATCAAGTCCCCAATATTACTTTTTTTGCATTAAGTTTTTAAAAAACCCTGTAATCCCAGCACTTTGGGAGGCCGAGGTGGGCAGATCACTTGAGGTTAGGAGGTCGAGATCAGCCTGGGTAACATGGTGAAATCCCATCTCTATTAAAAATACAAAAATTAGCTGGGTGTGGTGGCGGGTGCCTGTAGTCCCAGCTACTCAGGAGGCTGAGGTGGGAGAATCCTTTGAGCCCAGGAGGTGGAGGTGAAAGTGAGGTGAGATCACACCACTGCACTCTAACCTGGGTGACACAGTAAGACACTGGCTCCAGGAAAAAAAAAAACGAAGAAGGAAAGTTTAGGAAAAATATGCATAGATTTACTTCAAAGGTATTTGTAATGTTTAAGATAATTTAGTATATTAGAATGTCTAACAGATTAGTTTTGTAATCCCAATATAAAATGTGTAATGGAATAATTAAATTAGATGTATAATTTAAAGCTGAAAGATACGACAGTCTTACACATTTTTAAACAGTGATGGAACTTTTATGACAAGCCAATGGTCAATCTTAATTTATTTAAAATTATTTATAATTTAATTTATATTTAGGGTAATTGAAGTAAACTATAACATCCTCCTTAAAAGAGATTGTTACATTTTACTAAGTTTTTGATTTTTGTTACTTTTTATTAAGCATTTATTTTTTAAAATCCAAGCTGCCTGGACAGTTTTTCTATGCACGAAACTGCACTCAAGGGCACCATGAAATCCTCACTGACACTGACTGGTCCTCACGTGGTTCCAGTTGCCTGCCAGACTCCCATCTGTAAAGTGCCTCACCTCCTCCAGTGAGGCTGGTATGAATGAGGCAAGTGGAAGCTGGTTCGTGGCTTGGGGAGCAGAAGCAGGCTGCATTCAGCCCACTCAGGCCACAGGCCAGCTGTCCTTGGGCATGGCCCAACCTGCACAACCAAATCTTGTGTCCTTGGTCAGCAGCATATATTCTCAAGATAGCATATGCCACAGGTGCCTTCTCCCGGCCTGTGCACCCTGAAAGCACTAACCTCTCAGAAACCACCTGCTGGGCTGACCTTGGCTTCTGTGCTGCTTATTGCCTGAAAGGTCTTGGGCAATTGCTTAACCACAACAGACCTCAGTTTCCCCACCTGTCAAGTGGGGATAACTATATAAATGTCAGGGATTATTACAACAGAAGACTTTGCTAGGTGGGCATCTGGAATAATAATTCTTGATATTTTCGGAGTGCTTGGGTAGTGCACAAATAAGTCCACTTCTGTAATAACTGTGATAGCAGTTTACTAAAATGCTCATGCGTCTGTTACCTTATGTCATTCAACCCTCACAGCAGTCCTGGGGGAACCCCACTTTCCCTGCATCATCCTCTCATGCTGTTTTGCACACTGCCAGCCAGGGCTGTGTCTTTGTTTCTGCTTCACCCACTTTTCTTTGTCAGGGCCCTGCCTGTCCTTGAAGGCTCGGCTCAGCTCCCACCTCCTCCCAGGTCTTCCTGCCTGTGTCTCTCCAGATTAGTTTCATTTGCATCCCTGCTGCAGCACCATCTCACAGTCTCTCTCTCCACTTTCTCACATATCCCCACTGCAGGCCAGGCTCCCCTACTAGACAGTGAGCTCCCTGAAGGCAGGGGCCAACCTCCTTGCCTGCAGCCCCAGTGCTCAGCACAGTATCTGAAACAAAGAAGGCAAAATGGAAAGTTTTAAAAGTTATTGTTGCTGAAAGCTGGTTCATCCTCTATTCCCTAGCCCCTGCCACAAACTCAGATTCATCCTTGATACCTCCCTCTCCCTCAAAACCCTCACCCCATCCATTAGTTCCCATTGATTTCAGCTCCTAACATTTATCTCTTGAATATTCCCACTTCTTTCCCTCCTTCCCTTCCCCTACTACCTGCTATGCCATCATCTCCCTGGACCACTGTCACAGCCTCCTAACTGCTGTCTCCTGTTCCATCTATTCTTGCTCTCCTCCAATCCATTCTTCATACAGAAATCAGAATGATCTTTTAAGAGAGCAAACCCTATCTTGTCCCTTCCTTGCTCACAACCCTTCAATACCTCCTCCTTGTACCAAGAATAAAGAAGAAAATCTGTTACACAGCCCCACCTAGCTGGCCAATCTACCTGCTTCCTTACCCCTTCACCCCTCTCCTTCCTGCCTTTCCTGGCTCTCTGTGCCCAGCATTCTGTTCCTTCAACAAGCCCTGCTCCTTCCCATTTTACAGCTTTGCACATGCAGTTGTCTCCTCCTGGAATATTCTCTTGTTCCCTCTTCACCTGGCTAGTGTCTACTCAGCTGTCCTCTCTCAGCTCACTGAAGCACTGCCCTGGGAAGCCTTCCCTGACCCCACAGTCATGGCCAGCCCCCTGCTACAGGCTCTCCTAGTCCCTGGCACTTGTTTTCCTCTCTTAGCTCAGTGAATTCCTCGTATTCTTTTGGATTAATGTTTCTCCCACTAGCCTGAAGTGTCCAGAGGGCGGGGACCATGTCAGTTTTGCACATCATTGTATCCTCTGTACCTTAAATGAACAGTACTGGAGCCCAGGTGGGTTCTGACTTAACACTTGAGTGAATGAATAAAGAGACTGTTCTGTGCCAAGCTCTGTCCTATTTGCAAAACTTAATGTTCCAAGGTTATATGAGACATCTTGTCTTAGACACTTCATTTTAGGCCCTTCTTCCTGTTTCCATGGAGACAGGTAATGCCTTCTGAGTGCACACACACTGACATTGGATCCGTACTTTCCAGAGTCTAGAAGCAGGATTACTGAGCCCTGCCTTCCACTGGATGGAGAAAGGACTTCACTCCCTCCCACTGATTCCTGCCCTTGCACACAATTCCAGTCCTATAGTCCATCCACGTAGTTTTTTCTTCCCAGATTGTCTCCTGTTGCACCATCAAAGCAGCCAACAGCTGCGGCAATGCTCCCGGCATAGGGCTCCATTCAGAAAGCAGGGAGCCTATGGACCCTGTCCTTGAATCCCCTGCCTTCCCGGGGAAGTGTGGGAGTGTGGGGCAGTGTGGAAAAGCCTTGAGGAAGAAAGAAACTGAGCAATAACTATGGGCCAGGCTTGGTGCCAGACGTTTTAACATATATTATTTCTCATAATGTAAAAAGCAACCTGCTAAAGAGACAGTGCATTGACTGGGCTTGAGGCCAGAAGAGCTGGGTTTGAATGTTAATTCAACCCCTTCCTAGCCATAGGATGGCATCAGGGGCACACATCTCCAGGCCTCAGTTTCCTAATCTATAAAAGGAGGATTAGAAGGTCCACCTTCTAGGGAGGATTAGGTTATGTGAATGCTCATGGCATGGCCCCTGGAATACAGGTGACGTTTAGCCAATGTTAATTCCAAAGGGCGACTTGGCAATCTGGTCCAATTGTGTTACTCCACAGATGGAAACTTGGCCCAGAATGGGCAAGTGACTCTCCAGGTCCAGGACTAAAACATGGGCCTCTCAACATCTCAGCAGGCAGGTGGAAGAGATGGAGCAAACTCACTTGGAGAAAAGATGGGGAGGAGGGGAACAGCGAGGCCCAGGCCAACGGCACCACAGGGCCCCTGGCAGGACATGGACAGAGACAGGGTGATTCCAGGGCTCTGTTCCCTTGCTGCCTGCCTCCATGGGCCCCATACACGTGCTCATAATTCTTAGACACAAACAAAGCTCCTGACACGTGATGGAAACACAGCCGCCAAGGGGGATTGCCAAGGAAACTATCTTTGAAAGGCTCATTATTCTTATGAAGAATCTGCAGGAGACAGGAGTTCTCAAAACAACTCTCGCTCCGCCTCTCTCCTCAACAAGACTCTGTGGGAGCTTCTCTTTTAGTAATTATCCTGTTGCTTGGTAATTATTTGCCTCTCCTGCTAGCCCGTGGGACTGTGTTTTCTTCGTCTTTGCATCACGAGTATCTAGCACAGGGTCTGGCTCATTGTAGTACCTGGCAGATATTGGTGGGAAAAACACATGGCTGGTGTAGCTTCTTCTCTTTATTCACTTTTAATTTTTTCTCTTTTATCCATTCACTGAACAAATCTACTGAGACCCTGCTCTGTGTCAGGCCCTCACTGGGGACACAGAAGTGAATGAGAGCCAACCCCTGACTTGGGGGAAGGAGCTCCTAGAGTGAGGCAAGAGACAGACCTGTCAACATACACCACAAACATGACGCCACCACCCAGGTACAGGCACCACCTCCAAGCTGGGCCCTAAACTTTATCGGCCTGTATCTCTTCAAACCAGAGAGGCTCAAAGGTCTTATTAGGGGCCAAGCTGTCACTCTGTTGGAGAAGTCTTCCCTCTCTATTCCATAAAAGCACAACTCCACAAGCCAAATCAAAGGCGGCCAGGGCTGGAAGGACAGACTGCTGGGCCACGGGTCTCCTGAGCCTCTGCTGCAGTCTCCCTGGCAGGTGGCTGCCCAGTTGCTGCTCACACTGCCTGGGGTGGGCTGCACATGCCTGGTGAGGCAGCCTCCTCCTCAGTGGCCACTGGTTAGACCTGAGCAGAAGTCTGCATTACAGTCAGTTCCACTCCTTCCTATCTCTGCACTGATCCCTGTTTTGCGCTCTGGAGCCACCCTTTTAGTGAATGCCCTGATGGCTGCCCCAGGACAGCCTTTCAGGTATTTGAATGGGGCAGCAATTGGGTCTGTATCCCTGGCTTCTCCAAGTAACACATGCCCTACAACAGTTCAGACTTGGTTCTCACAGCCCTCACATCTCAACTGCCCTCCTTACAACATGTCTCAGTTGGCTCTGTCCCTTGGAAAGTGCAACTCCAGAACTGAAAGCCATATTGTAGGTGTGGTCTCCACACAGGCCACACCTTCTCTGCCCTGGAGTCTACACCTCCAATGATCAGCCCAAGCAGCTCCAGCTTTATCAGTGCAGGCTGCCCAAACACCATCCCTCGCCGTCCGCCTCACAAACCCCTCCTCCGTGACTGAGGAATCAGTTCCAGGTTCTTCTCTTTATTCACTTCTCTTTATTCACTCTGTCCAAGGGACACAGCCAACTGAGACATGTTGTAAGGAGGGCAGTTGAGATATGAGGGCTCTGAGAACCAAGTCTTTATTCACCCCTACCCCCACCCCCACCGCAGCAGCCCCTGTCAGATCAGCTTCAATAGTTTTGTATCTGCCTCTCTAGACTGGGCACTTTCAGGCCAGGGACCATGCCTGCTTCATCTCTCTTTCCCTCTCTCCCTCCCCTCCTTTCCTCTCTCTCTTCCCTGCCTCTTGCCTCCTTCCTACTTCCACAAACATTTACTAAATGCCTACTATGTACCAGGCCATAGGGATCACTAGCGTAGAGCTGGCACATAGTAGGAGGCCTACTTTCTCAATGAGGAGTTTTAAAATAGCTCATACAAAATCAAATTCTAACAACCGTATTTACATAACATAAAAATGTTTTCCTATTTTTAACTCAGCACCTTTTTTGTCCCTCCAAATGATAACATCTCTTTAAGGTTTCTGAGATAAGTTTACATACAAGGCATTTGATTCTCACAACAACGGTGTCAGCCAGGCAGACAGAAAGTCCTCACCTCGCCTTCCAGAAGCGAAAACGTGGTGCAGAAAGCGGAAGTAAGTTGCCCAAAGTCACGTAGTGAGTTCGGGCAAAGTCAGGACCTTAATGGAGGAGCTCTTTCCCCTCTATAATATCCCTCCTGGTGGGGTATACAGATACAGAGATTCCAAATTTGTCTGCAGATGTCTGGACTGGTTTCGGCTTGAAATGACTCTGACTGGCTCTGGCTGGAGCCAATGACTTCTGCAGGTCCCAGCTCAGAGCTCCCAACTGCATCTCCTTAGAGAGCTGCCCCTCTGGGCCCAGGTCCCCAACAACCTGGCTGGCTACTCCCACTGCACAGCGCCCCCTACCCGCCACGTTTACTTCCTAGTATTCAGCCAACCCTGAAAAAGAAGACCTTAGCCCCAGAAAGCAGTGGCGTCCTGCCTAAGAGTGCCCATCCACATTCACACCTGGAAGCCCTACCTGTGCAGCTGTCAATCAGTCTACCAGCCCAGGGCCACACTGAGTCCGCCAGATGTGGTTCATCACACGGAAACACCAGCTAGGACCACAGTTAGGAGAAATGCTGCCTCCACAAGACTTAATTCTGGGTCAGGGGTGGGAGGAGAGAACTGTGTAGATCAACAGCATCTGTGACCTTCTTGTGACTCATTTTCCATAGACCAGAGGACAGAGAGTCATCGAACGTTTCAGAGCAAGCAAGGGACAGAGGAGGAGGCTGCTGTTTCAGGGGGATGCACATCTTTACAATGGGAATCCTACAGATAGTCCCAGGTCCTGGACAAGGAATGGGTTTTAGGGTCACCCAAACCTAGGTTCACATCCTGTCTCACCACTTACAAGTTATGTGACTTTGTTCCTTAATCACCGAGGTCTGGTTTCTTTATCTGTAAATGGGAGTGACACCTGCAGACTCTAACCTTACTGTGAGGATTTAATGAGAGGAAGTGTGTAAAGGCCAAGTAAGGGTTCATTCCCTCTCCCTGGGCTGTGGCAACTCTGTATTTTACAAAAGTTGAATCAAGATCTGGGGCGAGTTCCTAGTTCAGGTCTTTCCCTGCCACTCCGGCTTCCTTCCAGGCAGACATGTTCTTCTGAAATTCAGGGAAATGGTTGCACTAGGTGGGTAGGTGGCTATGTTTTCTTTGTGGTTATTTACCTATTTATTTTTGCCATTGTTAAATACCTTTTCTAGATTTGGCCTGCTAACAAGAACTAAATAAATTTCCAATTGTATGAGAAATATTTTTAAAAGCATTCTTGATTGTTTTAGCACCAAGAAGGCAAAGTCAAAGGCACAGTAGATTGTCCCAGTGGGCTGCCAGGAATCTAATAATTCTGCTAATGACCCTTTTTAAAATGTAAAGTGTTGGACTAAGGCAGTGCTCAATTCTTGTCTAACACTATGCTCCTGGGAACTTGCAAATCAATCATTGTCTTCCCCCAACCCCCATCTAAAGCAAAGGATCAGATCTGGAGCAATTAATCAAAATTGGTTTCCTGTGTCCAGAGGGGATCACTCCAAATGAACGTGGAATTGCAGAAATGGATCTGCACCAGGTGATTTATAGGGTGTGCTCAGAGAGCAGGGGCCAGATGAAGGGCTGGGGGATGGGAAGAGGCAGCAAGAACCAACACTAGATGGCCTTAATCTCAGGCCATTTTGTGGCAGAAGGAGTGGATTCACCTTGTGTAGCTCCAGCTGCCATACTGCTGGGGACCAGGGCAGTAATTAACTGGGAAGCTGTGGTCAGCAAAACTACCCATAACATGAGCTATTGGCAAGGGCGTTGCACATTTCCAGTTTGCAGAGGACTTTTGCATGCCTCCCCACAGGGCCCTCACTGCAGGCCTGGGAATCAGGTATCCCTTGCTATCAGAGCTCTGGCCACCTGCTATCCTGAACTCTGGAAACAAACAAATTGATACAACATGTTATCCCTTGCTGGCCAAATTTTTACTTCCTGAATTTGGGAACCAAATATATTCAGAGTGATGGATATTTGTATTATTGCTATCTATTGGAGGCTTAAAGAAATTAAGAGACTCAGTTAAGGTCACATAGCTAGTAAATAGTAGAGCTTGGATTTAGAACCAGGCCTATTGGTTGTAATCCTCACTTGGAATTAGACATGCCTATGAAATGGGTGGTGATGGGGAGGATCCCGTCACCCTAGAGTTAGGAGCCCTGAACTGAGCAGGGAGTGGGATTGGCCAACCTCTTAGATTACCCTGTAACCAAGGGCCCATGATTTTATGCAATCAAGACTGTTTAGAAAAAGTGGCTATCTAAAGTACAGAGGTATGCAGGCCTGAACAGAGGCCAGCCAGTATAAAACCAGCCATTGACTGCTCTTTGCTCCGCAGTTGCCGTGACCTCTCACAAAACTGCCCCTTTCATGGGAGCAGAGACAGTTATTAGTCAGAGAAGAGCCTTGTGGAGGCACCATGGTGAATGTGGAGGCAGACAGTGAATCTTGTCATTCATTCACTCACTCATTTTTCATTCAACGAGCACTTTAGAAGACACTCTCTATGGTAGACTTTGGGCCAGGAGCTAGGGCTACAAAGGTGAACAGAGAGACCTGGCCCTTGCCCTGGAGGAGCACGGTCTAATGGAGGGACACACACATGAGCGGATGACACAGTACATGTGGCAAGTTCCATCATGAAGACACACAGGGAGCAGCTTACCCAGCTTGGGAGGTGCGGGAAACGCTTCCTGGAGCTGTCCCCTGAGCGGAGTCTTGAAGGATGAGTTAGCCAGGTGGAGAAGCAGGAGAAGGGCATTCCGGGCAGGTGGACAGCGAGGGTAAAGGCATGGAGGTGAGAAGCAGCATGGTGCACCGAGGGAACAAGAAGCTTCTGCGCCACGAGGAGCCCACGGATGGTTTAAAGCACGGGGTGACATGGTCAGATTTGCATAAAGATCCCTCTAGCAGCTTAAACCAGTAGCAAGCAGTGGCAGTAACTTTTAAATTTCAGCATCTGAAGCTCTCTTGGCCCCAGGTAAGAGTTCTGGGACCATCTGTTGAGATCACTATATACAATGCCAGGTTAACAAATAATCGAGACCCATTACATGAGGACAAGGGACAGAAATTTAAGTTCAATTCCACTGACTGAAATAAAATGCTCAAAATGGCAGTCTCAGATCCAATACCCACATACTGCAGATAATAATGGATACCAGTTTTATCTTGGTACCTCCAGGACCGAGTATATTTCTTATGAATGAAGAATCTGCTGGACCATTCTGCATTTAGTAACCTACATTGCAGTCACCCAGGCAAGCTAGTACCAAAAGGAGAAAAACTGTGTATTGGCTGTGATGACTGGTCAGTACAGCCAGGATGTCTGAGTCAGATGTGTAAAGACCTGACCCCATTCTTATTTTCCCTCAGTTTATATCTGGGTCCCAAGATTTAAAAAGGGTACTAGGTAAGGCTGCTGGAGGACCTGGAATGGCCCAGCCAGAGTGTGGCCCTGTGGGGTATGGGCTTAGTTTTTACTGGGAGTCCCACTTGTCTGAAACCTGATTCTTTTCAGGCCAGCCCAGCCTCCTTCAGGTGAGAGGGAGAGACAGCAGGCTATGGAGCTGGAAGCCTAGATTCCAGTGCTTCCTCCATCTTCCAAGGCTGACCAAGCTGGCAGGTGCCCCCTCCTCTTTGAGCTTCCCTTTCTCCTCTGTTACCTGAGGCCAACAACTGCCCCGTAACATTGGCAGGGTTCAGTGGAATGTCACAGAAAGAAATGCTTCGTAAACAACGCATACATATAAATTGTTAGAATATTATCATTTAGGTCTGTGGACTCAAGGTAATTCAATAGCTGTAATTCTTTAAAAGCAATCTTCTTAAGAATGTTTGCCTCAATCAATTTCATGTATTACTCACAGCTAAGTATATATCTATCAGAAAGTGGACATGTACTTTCAAGTACTCCAAAGGGAGGGGAAGGGCATGAAGTGATACGTTTAGTGTCCTCCATGGGTTCCCTACAGCACTCATGTCATTTCATCCTCACTGTGCTCCTCTGAGGGGGTATTAGTGTCCCCATTTTCAGAGGAGGACACTAATGCTCCAGGAGGTTAGTGAGAGACACAGGGTTGCACAGCAGCACTGATTTCCACCCATGAACCTTGTAAATACCTAAGAGCACTGTCCATGTTAACCAGTATTCATAGGGTAAATAACATAGCACATACCAGTGTTAATTCTAGTTCTCCCTGTTGTAGGAATTCTAGGATGGTCTACGTGTTATGAGGATATATGCATCAAATGGCAGTGTGGTGGAAGTGGGGCTTGGATCACATGCCTGGTTCTGTGAGAACGGAGTTTGGGCTCCCTTTGTTTGAAATAGCTGTCTTTCCTGTTTCAGTGGCCTTGGCTGCCCTAGCCACTTTCCTAGCCCTGCTGGTCTCAGGTGGTGCTAGGGGTGGAGCCTTGCTTTAAGGCAGATGGTCCACTGGTTACATCCTGAAAGAAACTTCTCTACCTATGGTCCTGAAAATGTGAACTGCTTTGACATTTTAGCAGTAAAAGGAGCCTTAAACCACAGTGACACACTAAAGGAGTCCATAGACTTTGTGAAATAGGACTTGACACTCCTCAAATCTATGAGAAGCAGGTTGTAAATTCTTAAACTTTAGTGAAACAAAAGAGGGAAGAATTTCACAAAGAACACACAAACTCTAAGGAAGAACTGAAATACATTTATAGCTAACTTAGCAACAATGACCTCTTTTCATTGAAAATAGGGGGCTGGTTTGAATTTTGTTTGTTTGCTGTTTGGGGGAGGCAATGTGAGTGATGGGTTACAGATTCGCCTCCTGGGGCTCTGGGCAGCAGAGGGGAGCATGGTGGGAACCACAGGCGAAAGAGCCTCTGGGGGAGCCCTGAGTGTGTGGGCAGCACTGACAAAGCTGGCAAGGCCCTTGCCTTCCTGCCTCCTCCATTGCCCAGTGCTTGTCCTTTCTCTGACTCTGAGTATGTCTCACCTTCTCGCACTCTCTTAGGTTACCCTAGGTGTCTTCATATGTGTGCCTTCCCATGTCTTTTTCTCTCTGTGCCACTATTTCTACCTCTCACGTCTCGCCTGTCTTTCTTACCACCTCTCTCAATCCCCGCTTTGTCTCTCTCCCTTAACTTGTCAAAATAGAGCTTAATAATATGCTTTTATGTATTTATTTCTTGAGCAGCTTTTGTGTTTTCTGCCTCATACAAAAGTAGACAGGTGGGTGGGATGTTTTCTATTCATGTGGAAAACAAATACATACGACTTTTCATTTATACCACCCTTGATTGATTTCTACCCCTGCCTCCCCCAAAACTCAGCAATCAGGTCCAGCAATAAAAGTCCACCCTAGGGCTCCTAGCTTAGAGCAAGAGAGGATCTGTGGTGTCGCCTGACGTGTAAGCAAGCGAGAGAAGCATGACGGGGAGCATGCAGAGGTGTGGGTGCAATCTGGGCAAATGGAAATGGAGATCCCAGTTAGCAACCGCCCACTCACGTGCACCAGGCCTCTCCACCACCGAGCTCTGCCACTCTCCAGCCTGTGCCATGACCCTCCCAAGGGAACTACCCCCCAGAACTTAAGTTCATCTGGCGTTTGACGGCCCCCACCCTCCAACCTTTGCTTGGGCAGACCCCTCTGTCTGGCATGCCTTGGTCACCCCCAGCTCTGTTCACCTGGTCAACACCTACCCATCGCTGAAGTCCTCCCTGATCCATGGAACCAGCTAGAATGGCCTCCTCCTTCGTGCCCCACTGTGATCAGAGGCAGGGTCTCAGTCATCCTGGTTTCCCTAGTGCCCAGCACAGTGCCTGGCACATAATAGGTATTCAATCAACATATGTTGGAAAAATGAAGAGTATAAAATCTTTTGTCTTCCACTTTACCAGAAGGATAACAAAGTGGGCAAACTTGGTCCTAGCTTTCAGGTTCCCACCCAGCTCCCCCACTTTTCCATTTCTAGACTTGCTCCCTGCGGCAGCCTTGCCCTTACATATCCACACCCCAGCTGCTTTCCAGGGCTCCCTCTGCCACAAAGCCTTCCGCAACTCCCCAGCCCTTGTTGGAAGAAGCCTGTCCTTCATCTGAGTTCCCAACTACCTGATCTGTTGTTACTTTACTTGGTTGCCTCTCTGGTGGCTGTTTCAGCACCCCCACCTAAGACACACACGTGACTGTCACCCACACAACCCACAGTGAGCCAGCCCCCTAAGGGTGGAACATCCATAATGACCACAGATTAACTGAGCAAGTGAAGGCATCTCTGCCATCCCTTGGGAGGAGAAAAAGCCAGAAACGACAGTCCTGCCAGTCAACAGGAAGGAGGCAAAGAGTCAGAGCCCAGCCTCCCAGCATGGCAAGGTGGTGCTGGGGGCAGGCAGTCACTCTTCCCGGCAACATGGGATCAGAACGTTACACTACCTTGTTGGCCAGTGCGTCTCCCGGTCCATCTTCGCTTTCCCAACACTTAGCTCTGACTGCTTGCAAATAGTATCTGAGAGGCAATCTAAAAGAGTCAAGCTGCATTATGGAGAGCCCCAGGAAGACTGCAGGGCACAGCTCATCTTGCAGAGAATGGCTCAAATGGAAAAGGTGCGTTCCTTCACCTACTCAGGTGGGCCTCATCAAGGAAATAAGATCAAGAAAGTGGTGTTCGTCTTTAGTATTTATTTATAATTGGAAAAACTATTGTTTGTTTTTCTGAGCAAGCACAGACCACAAGCACGTCACAATCAATTGGCTATACATGAATATTTTTGTCATTCTCTTACAGCAGGAATGAAATAGCACCAAGAGAGGTGTGCGCTACACGTTACATAGACAATCTGTGGTATGCAACAAAACCCAGGCCACAAAATCATAATTAGACACTTCCTGTCTGCCTCAGAGAGGCAAAGCTATGTGGACCGAATGGGAGCACGGACAGAGGACGGATTGCTGAGGGAAGCCAACGCACAGCTCTTGGGGCTGCTTTTGCAGGCAGGAAAACAGCGGGAAAGCTTCAGTCCCTGCTCCCTCACCAGGGAAGGACAGAGAACCACAGGGAAATGTACAGAGACCAGTGGGACAAGCATTGGAAGCTTGGTCACCTTCAGGAAGGCAACACCCAAACACTGCTTGTGGAACCAAAATCAGTTTCATTCAGTATGTTTGGGATATAGAATGAGACTGGCTGAGTTTTATTTGTAAACAGTAGAAATCAAAGGAAGTTTCTTGCCATTGAAGCGACACATTCAAGAGTCAAAGTGAACCACAAACAGGGTTTTCTCAGTGGGTGTGTTAAACAGCAGGGGATACTGACAGGTTGAAAAAGACATTCTACAGGTCCTCTAAAGCCTCGGGTGGGCAGGGTAGGAAGTTGGTCCCTGGGGCAGTGAGTGGGGGGGTGGGGTGGGGGCGGGGGAAGTCTGCGGGACCCTTAGGGCAGACTGCGATTTGGGCAACACCAACTTGACTTGGTTACAGGGATCAAGTCATGTGCACCCTCTGGTTGTGTGGCTGTGGAGACAGATTTCTTTATACTGCCCACCACTCCCAGCACAGTGCCTGGCACACAGGCTTCTAGCAAGAGAATGCTAAATGAATGATCCTCTGTGCATTGTAAACTCTGATTTACTTGATCTGCAAAAATAAAAGATTATTCTATGGAGAAATCCAAACTGTGGCTAGCATCAACATGTCTGACTAATGCCAAATCTTGAGAGACTGAACATACATTGTATTCTCTGGATACAATTAAGATCATGTTGCTAGAGCTTTCTGGTAAATGTTAAGATTAGCTGGCAAAGAGTCGGAATCAGTACTGAGATCCACTCCAGTCATTTCCTGATAGCTTTCAAAATCTGCGACTCATAAACACCGGAACCCACCGGCATTTTCTACCTTCTTTCATACTTCTCCTTCCTCACAGTTTCAAACCCTGAGATAGAAAGGAAGGTCGCAGTGGGCCTCACCAATGACTTCATTTCTGGTATTCCTATTCTGTTAATAATTATGGCTCACATAGCACATGCCAAATTAATTTGCAAAAGACTTCTCACTCAGCCCCAAGGTGACAACCAAAATGATGTAAGCAGAGACTTTGCTGCCTGAATGGTCAGAATGAGAGAGAGTTTGCGGAGGCTCCACTTCCTCCAAACCAGAATGACCTAAAGGGACTTTGAGGTAAGGAACTGTGAGACCCTCACTCTTCACCCCTTTCATTATAAAAGAAGAGCAAGCCTGCGCCGGGGCTTGACACTGGACGGCAGCCCAGCATGTCAGAATGCTAGGGACGAGAGAATTTTAAGGACAGGAGATAGAGTGTGCTGAGCAATATACACATCACATTGGCAAATTTTATTTTTCTGGTAACTGTTTTGCGTTCCCTCACAAGCACTGGGTTTTTTTTTTTTTTTTTTTTTTTTCACAACAACTCCCTAATTCCTACAACACAACTCTAGCACAGCTAAGGTGGCACTTGCCACCCCGGGGGCTTTGGCCACACACACACACACACACACACACACACACACACACACACGACACGGAATATACGGAGAGCTGCTTTTATATATTAATGAGGTCAAAGCTGCTTGCTAATTAGTTAGCAGAGCAGTCTCCTAGTCTGCAGCTAAGTCACAGACATTCTCCCTGACCTAAGGCCTGGCACTGCTGCCCTCTCTGGGGAGCAGACCAGAGCGGTTCAGGAAGGGAGAGTAAACATCGCCACACTTGCCACTACGTCTACGCCCCCTTGGGTCTCTCAGAAACGGAAAGTCAAATTCCAAATACACTATCCCTACACCTTGAACTTTCTTCCTCAGACATTTCCAACCAGTCGTTCTGCGAAACCAGCAGCATTGGACAGGTGGTCGGCTGAGGGGAATCAGAGGAAAACAGCCTCCTCATTTCTGTGATCTTCCTATGACAGCTAGAATGTACCTAAAGCACCTAACCTGTTTCACCAGCCCTGGCCTAGTTTTAGTTATCAGTGGCAAATCTATGACTTGGTATACAATTTAAAGCCCACTGATAGGAAACTAAACACAGGCACACATGTCTAATGGACGATTCTATGAAAAGACCACTTAACAGACACAATTCCCTTTTACTGACGTTAAGGCCAAGGTTGTTTCTTTCTTTGTTGTTTCTGTTTAACATTTCCTCAAATTTTGTCAATTGCTGAAGCCCAGGCTGAGCTTCTGTGGCACATGGCGATTCTCTGAATTCTGGAAAAGAACACACGTACCTAAAGTTCAAAATCGACCAGTGACACAGATCTTGGGGATCTGGGAGGAGGAGACCCCACAGACACTTCCAAGCACTGCCAGAAGATTAGTTTCGCCTCTCCGACCTGCCTGCCTTGCCCATCAGCATGCAGTCGGAGTGCCAGGGGAGGGCACAGCCAGAGGCAACGCTTCCTGGTGCTCCAGGGGCTGCCCTCAGGAGGAGGCCTGCCACTCAGTCTGTGAAGCAGGATTCTTCCATCAAAAGAAGCCAAACCAAGGAGCTCCTGGAACACTCAGGACCAAGGCAGATGAGAAGCCTCTAATTAATTTTGTGGCCTTTTTTGGTTTGTTGGTTTTAAAAAAAAAGTTGGGGGGAGGGAGAGAGAGAGAAGAGTAAAAGGAAAGTGCAGGGAAATTTACTCTTTCGCCTCAGCCAGTTTATTGTTCATCTCTTTGCTTTGCTCCTTGTCGTCTGGCTTGGTGGTACTCGGGCCCTCCGCGCTCTTTTTCTTGGCAGCCTGGCCTGACACCGCCTGCTTGTCTTTGGCCTTCCTCGTGGGCTTATGGCTCGCTGAGGTCTTTTTTGGTTTGGAACTCTGAACACTAGGTTTCTCCACCTGCACGGAGAGACAGACGGCAAATACAGAAACACAAAAAGGGGGGGAGTGGGAGAGAATTTAGAGAGAAGATATGGTTAATTAAGGAATAACGGTAATGACAGAGGTTGGCCCAGTGGAGAGGTTGGCTCCCAGAGGAGCACAGTGTATAAGGTGTTCCCAGGGACATTAGGGCATTCGGCATCTCCCGTCTGAACTCCCTGTTCCATTGCTTTGGCAGCACTCACTGGCCACGTGGGTGCCCTTGTCCTGCCAGCCTTCCCCCGACCACCCCAGGCAGTGGCCATACCACTGTTGGGCAATATTTGAGCCCCTCCCTGCAGGAAGTTACACCTCATCACATTGCTCAACTTGCCCACAGGAATAGGATTTTGCTTCAGTCAATGAAATGTGAGCAGTGACTTGGGTCACCTTCAGGTGGAAGATTTGAGAGTCAGCCTGTGCTGCCTAGTGCTCTCTTTTCCTCTGCAGCAGAGAGAGACTGCTTCGCCACCTGAGACCCAGATGAAGAGGGTTAGAGCGGCAGCCAACCCACAATGGACATTAATAAGAAATAAACCTTTGTTGATGTAAGATGCAGAGGTTCTGGGGCGGTGGGTCACTGTGGCACTCGCTGGCTTCCCCTGTTCCTGTCTCTAGGCTGGCTCACCCATATGGAGAAGCATCCTTGCTGAGATGCTTTGGGCAGGGGAGTCTCCAGTCTCAGCTGGGCTTTCTGCCGCCAGCCCTCTGCTCCTCTTCTCTGCCTGGCTCCCCCACCATTTTCCCCAGAGCAGCTGTTCTAAGCGCACTCCAGCCTCCCCAGTCTCCCTCCTCTAACTCTGTCCCCTTCATCTGGAGATGGCCTTGCCTGCTCTTTCTCAGGAAACTTCGGAGTCACTGAAAGTGACCCCTCAATAGGCCACTGCCCTCATCCATCTCTAGATTTAGTTCCCCTCATTTTCCTTCCTTTCTCCTCTACGTCCTCTTTTGTCCAATGCCGATCCCACGCCCTGGGTTCCAACCCATCTCTGGATGGACAGAGCTGATGCTGGGCCTCACAGGCTGGATCATTCACTCACTGAGGTGCAGTGGCTTTCAGTCACTCCTGACCTGTAAGGAAAGGAACCAGTCGTCCTGGTTTGCCTGGAACTGAGAGGTTTCCTGGAACACAGAACTTTCAGTGCTAAGATGGAAGAATCCCAGGCAAACTGGGTCGGTTAGTTACCTTACCCATAAACTGGTCCTGGACCAAATAGGAAACTCCACTTAAGTGTAAGACTTTTAGACAAAAGCAGAGAAAAGGCTAATTAGGTTCCAGAGTTATTTAGGTTCTCAGACATTTTCTGCTATGATACAGAGGACAGTGGATATTTGTGCAATTCCACGGGGCCTGGCATCAGAAGATGCTAGGTTGCATGGCTTGTATGAGTCCTGCTTCACCAGCTATATCTCCAACATGCTTCTTCTGCTCACGAACTCCTACGTAAGGTGGAGCAATGTTACCTTAGGAAAATCCCTGAGTCTGCTTTCACAAACTGTTCATTTTGGTAACAAATTGCTGGGAACATATCTTATAGCTGATGCTACAGGTGTATTGTGAGAGACTGAGAAGATGAGAGAGGGCAAGTGCTTTTCAGGGACTAGGGAGGGAAGAAAGGGTCCAGTGATTGGAGCCAAGGATCAGGCAGGGCACGGTCTAGCGGGAGGGGAGCTGGGCATGGGGGCCTGCAATACTGGGCCAGCCCTTCCGGGGCCCAAGCACATCTATTTTAAGACAAGGGGATTTAGGGCTCAGGTGAGGTTTTCTGCCACTGTTTATCTGGATTTCTCAAAATCGGAAGCTAATTCCCTGGAACTCTGCCAGCCTTTAAGCTGTCTTTATTTTAGGTGATGTTCCTCTTTAATATTCCCTTTGAGTTTAACAAACTGTTGAAGATGCCCCTGGTCTTCACTGTGCTTTAGAGGAAGCAGGGATTTTAAAGGGACTGGGCCAGATTTGACAGCAGCCCACCCCATGCTCTGCTGCAGTTAACCCTTATGGTCCAGGCTGTGCTGATGGGTTCCTACAAGTTCTGTCTCACCTTTGGGGGTTCCTTGAAGGGTTCACTGTAGAGGCTGCGTATTCTTCTGCGATCAATGACCTTATTGTCAGCTGCTGTTGGCTTGCTGGCCTCTCCTTTGAACTGAGCACTGTAGCTGGTCTCATGAACCATCTTATCATCTGGGGGCTTGTACTGGGGCTTGGCCTTTATTGGTTTCACAGGCTTGATGTCCGTCCATGCCCTGAATTCATTCCTGTTAGTCAAAGAAAGCATATGTGATATGAAGCATTATCTGCCTGGAAGCAGAGTTCCTGAAACAGGGCTGCAAACACAGCAAGCTCTCCATCAGTGCTTACAGTATTGACTGAAGTGTGGCTGGAGGGTTAGCCTCACTCTTTCATAGGAAAGAGTGCAAATCTCCCTTCTTGCAAAGCTGACCCAGGTCGGGTTGTGGCAATAGTAGTTGTGCCTTGGAGAAAGAGATCAGGCTCCCAGCTCCACACTGTGTGACCATGGGGAGGCAATTCTAATCTTCAGGGCTCTTTTTCCCAATCTTGAAAATGAGACTGAAGAAACTCAACCCATTCATTCATTCATGAAGTCAAAAAATACTGAGTGTCTGCTATGTGCAAAGTTAAAGAGTTGTGAAATTAAATGAGACAATGTATTAGGCACACTGTGTGATATACTGTGGCATATCAATGAATGCCAGTTCCCTTCCTCCCTTTTTCATAATGAAGAACTTTTGTTGCCCAGATTCCTTGAGGATAATTCCCCCATTTGAATAGCAGAGGACTTGCTTCTTGGAGTGCCAGAACCTCAACAATCTTAATTACTTTAGATGAACATCCTTGTGAAATGTCTAAATATTTGCAGATCTTTAGTAAGCAACACAGACTGAACATAATTTGGAGTTCACAACTACAACTTGTATTGGGCTGTCGGTGTGTGTGGGAGCGTCTTCATGTGCTCTGGTGTAAATGGCTATTGGTCCTTATCCTAAATGATCCTCATCTGCTGCTTTTTTGAGTCAGTGTGTTAATTTTCTTGTTCTCTGCAATCCCTCTCGTGGTTTCTAATAGGCTGTTTATGATTTGTTATAGGACTGGAGAGTAGATGGCTGACAATGATCAAAACAGAGTTAAAAAATGTAGCTGCTGACGGAGGTCACGAGGGTCTATCTTGTTTGTTAAGTGCACGAGAGTCAATGCATGAGCTCTGTGACTTCTGGGGTCTTTATTGGGTCTGTTCTCCTTTGGGGGCACAAAAAGCTGCATTGTGGGAAAGGAGGAGTTAGGGCATGAATATCTGCGGAGTTAGGTTCTTCCAAGGCCCACTGTCTCCCTCACTGATGACTCCCTCCTTCAGGGCTGAGAGGACTACCAGGAACAAGGAGGCCGCAGGAGGCAGAAGAAAGAGCTTGGACTGCGACGGAGACACGCAGGCTCTTGCGCTAGCACTGCCTTATGCTGGCAGGCCTTTCCCTGCTCTAAGCATTCGTTTTCTCATTTGTAAAATGAAAGAATTAGGCCAAACAAGGTCCTTATAATGTCCTTCTAGCTCTGAGGCTGTCTTAGTTGATAAAGCTGATTTGGTAATACTGAGCTTGCTGGTTATTTGACCTCCTGATCTCTGTATTTCTCTAGGGGAACTGGCTCATTTGTGAAGACCACTGGCTTTTAAGAGACCCTTCCCTGAGCTTCAGACTGTCCTTTCCAGTGCAGCCTGCACCTCCGCCTAGATGCCCCGTTGTTATGGTTTGAATGTTTGTCCCCTCTAAAACTCACGTTCAAACTTCATCCCCAGTGTGGCAGGATTGAAAGGTGGGGTCTGTAAGAGGTGACTGGGTAATGAGGGCTCTGCCCTTGTGAATTAATTAACCAATTCCTGGATTAATGTATTAATAGGTAATTGATTAATGAGTTGCCATGGGAGTGGGACTGGTGGCTTTTATAAGAAGAGGAAGAGAGACGAGCTGGCACACTTGGCCCCCTCACCATGTGTCACCCTGTGCTGCCTCAGGACTCCGCAGAGTTCCCACCAACAAAAAGGTCCTCACCAGATATGTCTCCTTGGCCTTGGACTTCCCAGCCTCCAGAACTGTAAGGAATACATTTTATTTCTTATAAGTTACCCAGTTTCAGATATTCTGTTACAGGCAACAGAAAATGGAAAAAGACACCTACCAACAACTCATACTCAATGTCCCTAGACCCAAATCATCTTGTTTTCCCTGCCAAAAATTATTTCTCCTCCTGGATTCCCTCATCATTCATTTTCACCCATTCATGCATTCATTCATTCCTTTATTCACAAAATATGTACTGAGTACTTATGGTTTGCCTAACAGGATGCTGGGTGCTGTGGAACCCAAGTGAGTAGGAAAAGGCCCTGTGAGGACCTGCAGGCAGTGTGGGTGGCTGGGCTCACATTTAGTGGGGAAGGGCATAAGAGGCTAGACAGGCCATGGAGGCCCTGCCAGCCATGTTAAGGGGACGGTCTCCACTGTAACTAAGAGTTGCCAAATGATTTTAAGCCAAGGATGAGTGTGGCCAGGTTAGTTTTGGAAAGAGAACTTTGAGAGCAGTGTGAACAGCGGACAGAAGGGAAGAGTGGAGGCAAGAGGCCAGGCAGGAGACTGTGCAGTTAGGAAGTGGCGGAAGCAGGGAACAGAGAAGAGGGTACTGGGTCAAGAGGGAGAATGGGCAGGACTTGGAAACTCATGAGCGGTGGGAGGTGAGGTCAAGGGGGCATCTGGGGAGATGCCAGGACTCTGGCTGGGGGGCAGTAGTCCCCCACTGAGACGTGGAAATTGGGAGGAAAATGGGCTTTGGAATGAGGTTGAGGCCCTCCTGATTGTGTTCATGGCATCCCACTCACCCCAGTAATGAGGCTGTTCTTAGATCCCTTCCTCATCCCTCTTCCTCACTTCTCCACCTTCTTTAGGTTCAATCCTCCTTCCTGACCTGACTTCTGAACCATTTTGGCCCTATACACAGACCTAGGGGCTTTGGGGCTGTGGCCACCATTACCTGCCAGAGGCTACAGTCCCTCCCTCCTTCCTTCTAACCTTCAGAGCCGAAGCCTTGCCTGTTAGATGGGCTCCTGATATTTGGGCCTGAGCCTCCCAGGACCAATTCAGTAACAGCCTTGCTCCTGAACATGTGACAGCAGAAACTTGGATTCTCTGTCATACCCCTGCCCACTTCCAGAACTAGCACTGAGATATGTGTACCCTATTCCTAAGCACTGCTTCTGGGTCACCTCTTGCAGACCAGCCTCTGCAGCCTCCTGCATCCCTGCAGTGGCCCCTGTGGGCTGGGGAGCATCTCACCTGTGAGCACTATCAGTGGGACATGTCCCTGTGGGAAAGTTTGGTAACCCCTGATCTTGAACAACTCTGGTATGTCATCTTCACATGAGATCTTGTTAATGAGTTGCAGAACAGGTTCACTGTAATTATGACAGACGGTTAGGTTTAAGCCCAAATTCCATTTCCTAGAAACTTCTTTGTCAAGGTGTGAAAATGAGCCAAATAATAAAAAATGAAAAAATAAAAAATAGAAGAGAGAAAAAAGAACTTTCTTTGAACTCTCCATAAAACCTCCAGTCACATGCAGCAACTAATATTATGTCATAGAAAGAAAATTAGCTGCCATTCATCAGTTGCCTTTTATAAGCTGGAGGATTTTGTTTTATTGGTATATTCTCTATAGTTCTTATAACAACTTGGAGAACAGGTACTATTATGCCCCTTTTATAAAGGAGGGTAACTAAGGCTCAGAGAGGTTAAGTGGCTAGAATAAGGCAATGCAACTAGCAAATAACAGAGCTGGGGTCTGAGCTCAGGTCAGTCAGGCTCCACAGCCCACAGCCTTCCCACTACACTTCGGCAATGCGCCAGAGCTGTAGTGTGCTTGGCCTGCCCTCACTGGAGGTGTCTGTGCAGGGCCTGGCCTGCTGCCTGCAATGCTGTAGAGGAGTTACATGACACAGACCAGGCTAGATGGCACCTAAGCTCCTCCAGCCCTGAGATGCTAGACTGAGAGCAATATGGCCACACTCTTGCCCTGTCATGCCCAGTGCCTCTTGACAAATTCATGGTCCCCTGTAACATGGTCTCCCCTTCCTATGCAACTATATTTTTTCTTGATCATTCATTCATTCATTCATTCATTCATTCATTCATCTATCCACTCATCCATTCATTTGGCATCTGCCACACATTATCCAAGGGCATGGAATGTGCCCCACAGGGATGTATAAGCCATAGATGAGGTGTCTAGAGTTCAGGTATCTAGACTTGACCATGTGTGATCCTAAGAAAAGACAGAATGAATCAAATGGGACAGGGTTCAGAGGGCAAGAGGGAAAGGGAAAGGAATGCTTAATTCTGAAGGCGAGTGACGACTGGGGAAAGGGGTACTGAAGGATGTCAACAGAGAGGCAGATGAAGGGAATTCAGGCACTAGTCTGAGTCTGTATGGCAGGTTCAGAGAGCAGGTGAACTGATCAGGGTGGCTGCTCAGGATGCAGGGTGGAGTCTTGGAAGCTGTGCAAAGTGCCCAGGGTGGATAGGAGCTGAGGCCAGGCAGAACAGAGCCTGGATGCCATGTTTGGAAGCATGTGCTATGCCTGGGAAGATGCTGAAAGTTTCTGAGCAAGGCAGCACTGTTTCTCCATTGATGGTGTTCTCCTACTATCAGCCTGCCCCGATTCTACCTATTCTTTTTTTTTTTTTTTTTTTTTTTTTTTTGAGACAGAGTCTTGCTCTGTCGCCCAGGCTGGAGTGCAGTGGCCGGATCTCAGCTCACTGCAAGCTCCGCCTCCCGGGTTTACGCCATTCTCCTGCCTCAGCCTCCCGAGTAACTGGGACTACAGGCGCCTGCCACCTCGCCCGGCTAGTTTTTTGTATTTTTAGTAGAGACGGGGTTTCACCGTGTTAGCCAGGATGGTCTCGATCTCCTGACCTTGTGATCCGCCCGTCTCAGCCTCCCAAAGTGCTGGGATTACAGGCTTGAGCCACCGCGCCCGGCTTCTACCTATTCTTTAAGGCCCAGCTCAGGGGTCTCCTCTTCCAGGAACCTCTCCTGGGTTACTCAACCCAAAATTTCCCATCTCTCAGCTCCTGGTCCATTTACTTTACTGGCCATCTTTGTGGTTACCAGGCAGTTTCATGCCATTCTTCAGTTCTTTCATGAGTCCATTTTATCTCTCTTAAGGGATAAGATAAGACAAATTTTATGACAGAATCCTACTCTTGAGTCTAATCTCATTTGCATGGCTGCAAAGGGGTATACCATGTCAGGCTGCAGGGTAGGGTCGATCCAGGCTAGGACTCCAATCCCTGCCTGTTTCCCACACCCTAGGCTGCCACACAAGGCCACACTCCGTATCTTCTTTACGTTCTTCACAGGATTTAAGGGCTTGACATTCAGTGGGCAGTTAATGTTAGTAACTATTGTTAGATTTATTTCTGGTCAGCTGATGTCACTTCCTCCTGAGCCCTTCCTTCCCTGCCCTACATGGGGCAGATACTTGCTTCTCAGTGGCATGGGAATGCCTGACTCCAAAGCTCACACCTGGGGGTGGATGTGTAACCCAAGCTTGTCTTGGTGTCCTTCAAGCTCGTGGCCACTTTGGCTCCTGGAAGTAATCACAAGAAAGCCATTCCCTTCAGTCAGCCTGGGTGTACACCACAGTGAGGCCCTGGGCACACTGGGAGGGTCCCATATCTGTGAGTTTCTACTCCTGACATCCCAGAGATGCTCCTCATGCCACAGCTTCTCTAGTATTGTGATGTATAGAAGTCACAGGGACAGGGTGCTCTGTAAGTGCATCACCAAAGGCCTGCTGTCCCCTCCACAACAGAGCCTCTGGTGGACCCTGTTATTTGAGCCTTGAAACATGACCTATCTCATATATAATCCTGCAGCGGCAGAAGGAGGGTCTGGGGCTATGATATCCCCCAGTGGGTGAACTGCAGATGAGTGGGCTCAATCGATATATTCAGATCTGGGTTTAAATGACTCTTTGATGGCTTATTTGTGCTGGGAAAATTTATGGAGAGAAGGCTGGGCCAGCCCTCAACCCCCTACTAAGGGATGGCAGAGCCAGGCCCAGTTTGAACCATCTCATGGAGACTTAGTGGGCAAGATTTTTTTTGGCTGCTCCTCCAGAACCTTTGAACAGCCATATAGTCACATTCAGAGCAGCTGCCAAAGCAGGACTTTGGGATCTTCCTGATCAGGCAAAGTTTTCAGAGGAGTCAACATTCAACCTTCAACTCCTCCTATCTGGTCTCTCTGTTCCTTCTGTGACCTGCACCTCTCTGTAGCATGCAATGTGCTATATTTTACCTCAAGCTACCTGTGTAGATGACTTTCTTCCCTTCCAGACTGTGCCATCCCTGAGAGTAAAGACGGTCCTTTTGCATCCATGTAAGTCTCATCATGTCTACGACAGGGATGTGGAATGCAGCTCCCACCTCTCTGTGGCTGCTCCAGCCAGGGAGGGGGTCTAAAGTTGCTATGCAACATCTCATGGCATCCATATAACTTCCTACAATATGCCCACAAGTTCTTTGATACTTCTACCTTATACAGAGCTTAATTCCTTCCTCTTCAGTGTGGTTGGACTTGGGGACTCACTTCTGACAAACAGAAGATGGTGGAAGTGGTGGTGCATAACTTCTGAGAGTGGATCATTAAAGGCTTTGCAGCCTCCTCCTTGTACTCTCTCCAGGATTACTCTCTCTGGGGCAGCAAGCTGCCATGTCATAAGGACATTCAAGTAGCCCTTGTGGAAAGGCCTGTGTCAGGAGGAACTGAGGCTTCCTACCGAAAGCCATGGGAGTGAAAAGTCCTAGAAGACCCAAACCACCCTTCACATGACTTCCTGAGAGACCCTGAGCTCAAACCATCCAGCTAAGCCATCCTGGATTACCGACTCTTAGAAACTTTATGAGGTCAAAAATATTTATTGCTATTTATGTGGCTAAGTTTTGGAGTAATTTGTTACAAGCAACAAATTCTAATACAAACCCCAATCAGAAAATTTTCTCTTCTCATCAAAAAGGGTTTAAAACACTTGTGTCATCTTAGCAAGGCAGAAAATACTGGTGTAAGTGGAGCACAGAAGTTCAAGTTTCCAGCAGAGCTGCAGCATGACCTTAATGGAGAGAAGCCATGCTCTGTTGTAAGAAACAGGGTGAATGGTCTGCAGCCTTCTTTAGAAGGTAGCAAAGCCTCCAGTGCAGCAAAGCTGATAACAATGCAACTGCCTTGGATCCAGGTCATAAGCAGAAAAAAGAAACATAGGCCATCACAGAAGAAAATGATGTCTCAGAGCACACAGCACATGCAAGCTTCTCAGAAGTACAGACAGAGGTTAACAGGGTGAGAAGAAGCATGGAACCTGGGCCAGATGATGACGATAAGTTACTAGAAAGAGAACTGGCTCTGGAGTAAGATACATCTATCCTAGCTCTAACCCATGGGCCAGGTCTTGCCTGCTCTGAACATTGGTGAACTCATTTGTAAAGGATTCATACACGACCTACTCATAGAATTGATACAGGGGTTAAATAAGAAAGAATGTAAAGCAGTTCTTTAGTTGAAGAGGACTTGGACATTCATATCAGAATTACAAAGCCCATGGTAGACACGCGCATAATAAATGTATTTGGCTCTCATTACAGAGTCATTTATTCAACAAAAATTACTGCCTTTCTTCTGTGCTCCAGACATGGAGCTAGAAATGCAATGCGTACAGACAGATGAAGCCCCTCCCTCCACAGACCTTGTTGTCAGGTGGGGAGAGCAACAGTTACACAGATAATCAAATATCTGTGACAGCTATTGTTACACTTCTGAATGCTGCAGTCAACGTTCTGGTGCCCAGAGTGGGCAAAATTTGGGCAGCAGCTTCCAGCGCCAGGCTTACTTCTGAGTGCATTTCAAGTTAGACTTGAACAAAGTAGCATTCAATGAATGCCTGATTAATTGAACCTCCAATACTGAGTACCCACTATAAACAGATGTTCCCTTTTTAAGACCTTGTTCCACTTAAGCATAGTTGCTCGCAGTCATTCAAGGGGAGATACTGAAAGAGCAATTATAGACGGAGAGCCCGAAGACAGCCTGTCACAGATGAGGCCAGGCCCCAGAAGAGGGAGGGAGGGAGGCAACAGGAGTGCGCGGGGTGGGCGGGTTTGGCCCTGGAAAGTATTGTAAAAGAACAGAGGGCAGGCTGTGCTTTCATTGCTAATGTGAAAAACACTGACATTTACAAGAAACAAGGAAATATAATTATATAAGGAACAAGTTTTACTGCTGTGAAGAACATCTACATGTGTTAATTGGTACAAATCACTTCTTGATAAAAATAGAGACTTAGAATAATGGATTGCTGCCAACTATGGTCATACAAAAATCTCTTTTCTCTGTTCATAAGGGAAGAGGAATTTATTTATTATGTGTCTAGGTATTTATTATGTATCTAAATCCTGGGAAAATAAAATTCTTTCCCCATTTTCTTTTTCTTTTTTTTTTTTTTTTTGAGACGGAGTCTCGTTCTGTCACCCAGGCTGGAGTGCAGTGACCGGATCTCAGCTTACTGCAAGCTCCGCCTCCCGGGTTTACGCCATTCTCCTGCCTCAGCTTCCCGAGTAGCTGGGACTACAGGTGCCAGCCACCTCGCCCGGCTAGCTTTTTGTATTTTTTAGTAGAGACGGGGTTTCACCGTGTTAGCCAGGATGGTCTCGAACTCCTGACCTCGTGATCCACCCGTCTCGGCCTCCCAAAGTGCTGGGATTACAGGCTTGAGCCACCGCGCCCGGCCTCCCCATTTTCTTCATAAAAATTTTTTGACATTCCTCGACTGCTTTACAAACGAAGAAGATAGTGCTTTTAAGTCTTAAGGGTCTAGTTTTCCTACAGATTTTTGTAGGTGATTTATGTTGCCATGGAAACATCTTAAGTCTCTGTTCAAAAATCTTGTCTACATTTGTTATTGTAAAGTGTTCCTGAAGAAGGGAAGCCATCTCCTTTGTGCACTCTGATGGAGGCAGTCGCTGAATGCTGTCGGTTGCCAAGCTATTGTCAGGAGGTGGTTAATGGAAGCAGGATCTATAGATTAAAAACAGAGAACATCCTGGGGCCTAGAGGGCTGCAAGTGGTGTAGAGAGCTTCTGTCTCCTTTTAGAATGTAGTGGAAGATTGCTTTTTCCTGGCCAGAGATGACCTGGCCAAGAGAGGAGCTTGAAGATCTATGTATGTGTACATGCTCGCGCGCAGTTCTCAGTTTCTTTTGTGTGAAAGGGAGAAAAAAGTATTGCATGGAGAATGACAGTATTCTAATTATTTAGGATCATTTTTCTCATCCATTAATATCCAGTAAGTACAGGTATATACAGGTATACCATGGATGATGATTTCATAAAATGAGAAAGCACATACTTGGACAAAACATGGTCAAGTATATAAAGAAAAGTTTGAAGCTAATCTGAGTAGATAATTAATAGAAAAGAATGCTCCCTCTCTCTTACATAGAAAGATTAGTAACATCTGGCAATGATAGGTGTCAAGGTTTGGGCCCCTGTACTAGGTAAATGGCTCATTCTGCATATAGCTGCTATCTAAGTCTAGTTATGGGTGACCTGCAGCTTAGAGGCCCTTGTGCATCTGGGAAACGGTGTCTCATTCAAATAAAGTCCACAGGAACAATGTATATAAAACTACGAGGATGGACAATTAAAAATGAAAACTGCTCAAACTAGGCTGGGCGCGGTGGCTCATGCCTATGATCCTAGCATCCTGGGAGGCCGAGGCCGGCGGATATCTTGAGGCCAGGAGTTCAAGATCAGCCTGGCCAACATGGTAAAACCCCCTCTCTACTAAAATACAAAAATTAGCCAGGTGTGGTGGTGGGTGCTTGTAATCCCAGCTACTCAGGAGGCTGAGGCAGGAGAATGGCTTGCACCTGGGAGGCAGAGGTTGCAGTGAGCCGAGATCATGCCCCTGCGCTGCAGTCTGGGCAACAGAACAAGACTCTGTCTCCAAAAACAAACAAACAAACAAAAAAACCCACAAACTCAAATTAGGAGTCAGTTTGATTCTACACAAATTAATTTCAATTGCAGTATCTATTAGAAACTGTAGGAAGAGGCTGGGCGCGGTGGCTCACGCCTGTAATCCCAGCACTTTGGGAGGCCGAGGCAGGCAGATCACGAGGTCAGGAGATGGAGACCATCCTGGCTAACACGGTGAAACCCCGTCTCTACTAAAAATACAAAAAATTAGCCGGGTGTGTGGCAGGCGCCTGTAATCCCAGCTGCTCGGGAGGCTGAGGCAGGAGAATGGCTTGAACCCAGGAGGCGGAGCTTGCAGTGAGCCGAGATGGCGCCACTGCACTCCATCCTGGGCGACAGAGAGAGACTCTGTCTCAAAAAAAAAAAAAAAAAAGAAACTGTAGGAAGAAAAATGGTGCAAAATGAGAAAACCTACAGTTGGCCAAGGTGGAGGATAAGAGTAGGGGAGTGTGAGAGTTAAGACAAGTACACTTACAAATAAACCTCAAGTAGAAAAAATAAGAGATAGATGAGAAGTGATAGGGTTGTAAGAAAACTTCCCCATAACCATTTCCCCATCACTGTCAGGGTTTATCAGTCCTAGGAATGCTGAGGTGGTTGTGCCACAAAGCCATAGAGTTATCAGTTGAGATTGAGGAGAGAAGGCTATGCTCTTTTGGTTAGCTGGGTCCCCAACGATCTGTGTCTGTCCTTGCAGAAAGATGGTTCCCTAGACTGGAAATGGAAATGTTGAAGGGAGATAAGCCCTGAAAGGTGGGAGGGAGTGCTGCTCCTTCAGTGGGGTAACCTAGAGTTCTGAGAGTAAACTCTGTAAAAACTACCAAGGACACAGTATGGTACATCTAGCGAAGTACTCCATAAACCTAAATTTCTGCTTTCTTTTTTTTGTTTTTTGAAAAAAGTACTTACTGTGTTTTAAACAAAGCTGGCACTAAAAATAACATCATTTTATGAATTCTTGAGAACCATGCTAATTTACTCCTTAAAATGTTTTATAAGGGAATACTGGGAACAACTCAATGTCAGTAAGTTTGACAATACACATGAAGTAGGCAAACTCTTAGAAAGATGCAAATTATAAAATTGACTCTTGGCTGGGCGTGGTAGCTCACGCCTATAATCCCAGCACTTTGGGAGGCTGAGGTGGATCACTTGAGGTCAGGAGTTTGGGACCAGTCTGACCAACATGGTGAAACTCCATCTGTACTAAAAATACAAAAATTAGCCAGGCATGGTGGTGGGTGCCTGTAATCCCAGGAACTTGGGAGGCTGGGTCAGGAGAGTTGCTTGAAGCTGAGAGGCAGAGTTGCAGTGAGCCGAGATCATGCCACTGCACTCCAGCCTGGGCGACAAAGTGAGATTGTTAAAAAAAAAAAAAAAAGAAAGAAAATTGACTCTTATCCCTGAGTGCAGGGGGAGTCTCTCTCACCTGCTTCCTCAGATGACTCTGGAAGCTTCCCCACACCACTGGGTACTGAGACAAAGCTCCCTGACAGTCACCGGCAGACCTCTATCTGATCCCTGCCCTGGCCAGAGGCCTCCTGTTGATGCCCTGGTGGAGCCAACAGGTGCTCTGGGAGTCCTGTGCTTCCTGACCCAATAGTGCCAAATCCTTCATCTCCCCCAGAAGCACAGCATATCCCTGGGACCCCTCGGCCACCGCCCGATCCGTGAGCCTTCTCTGTTTCTGGGGCCTCCCCCACCACAGCTCTGACTCCTGCCTCACAAAGGACTAAGCAGGCTGAGGGGGAGGGGGTGGGAGAGAAGATACAAACATGGAGGAGGGGAGGCTGCTCTGGCAAAGTCTTTAAGGCTTTTGGAGGTCCGGGCGTGGGGCCAAGCAGGAAAGTGTGTGCGTGAGGAGTGTGTGTGAGGAGTGTGCGCAAGTGTGTCCGTGAGTGAGGCGTGCATGTTAGTGTGTGTCTTTCCTAGGACAAACCATACCCTGTGTATGTATGGACATTTTTGTAAAAAAGAGAAAAATCTGAATGAATGTTTTATTTGCTTTTAAAAAAATTGACTCAGGAAGAAATAGAAAACCTGAATAAACCTATATCAGGTACAGAAATTGAATTCATAATTTTAAATCTTTTTTTTTTTTTTTTTTTTTGAGACAGAGTCTCGCTCTGTCGCCCAGGCTGGAGTGCAGTGACCGGATCCCAGCTCACTGCAAGCTCCGCCTCCTGGGTTTACGCCATTCTCCTGCCTCAGCCTCCCGAGTAGCTGGGACTACAGGCGCCCGCCACCTCGCCCGGCTAGTTTTTTGTATTTTTTTAGTAGAGACGAGGTTTCACCGTGTTAGCCAGGATGGTCTCGATCTCCTGACCTTGTGATCCGCCCATCTCGCCCTCCCAAAGTGCTGGGATTACAGACTTGAGCCACCGTGCCCGGCCATCTTTTTTTTTAATCTGTACATATCTTTTTTGTTTGTTATTTATTTTTTAACTTTTAAGTTCAAGGGTACATGTACAGGTTTGTTACATAGGTAAACTTGTCACAGGGGTTTGTTGTACAGATTATTTCATCACCCATGTATTAAGCTTAGAACTCACTGGTTATTTTTCCTGATCCTCTCCCTCTTCCCACCTTCCACCTTCTGACAGGCCCCAGTGTGTGTTGTACCCCTCTATGTTTTCATATGTTCTCGTAACTTAGCTTCCACTTATAAGTGAGAACATGCAGTATTTGGTTTTCTGTTCCTACGTTAGTTTGCTAAGGATAATGGCCTCCAGTTCCTTCCATGTCTCTGCAAAGGACATAAAAAAAGAAATACGGACCACATTTTCTCTATCCAGTCTGTCATTGATGGGCAATTAGGTTGGTTCCATGCCTTTGCTATTGTGAATAGTGCTGCAGTGAACATATACGTGTATGTGTCTTTATAACAGAATGATTTGTATTCATTTGGGTATATATCCAGTAATGGGATTGCTGGGTTGAATGGTATTTCTGTCTTTAGATCTCTGAGGAATTGTCTTCCACAATGGTTGAACTAATTTACATTCCCACCAACAGTGTATGGGCATTCCTTTTTCTCCACAACCTCACCAGCATCTGTTATTTTTTGACTTTTTAATAACTGCCATTCTGACTGCCATGAGATGGTATCTCATTGTGGTTTTGATGTGCATATCTCTTAGTAACTTAAAATCTTTACACAAACAAAGTCCGATGCTTGATGGCTTCTCTGGTGAATTCTATCAAACATTAAGGAAAAAATAAATACCAATCTTAACAACTTCTTTTAGAAAATAGAGAAAAAGAGGCTGGGCATATTGTTTCAAGCTTGTAATCCTAGTACTTTGGTAGGCCAAAGTGGGTGGATCACCTGAGCCCAGGAGTTTGAGACCAGCCTGGCCAACATGGTGAAATCCCATTTCTACAAAAATACATACAAATTAGCTGGGTGTGGTAGGGCATGCCTGTAGTCCCAGCTACTTGGGAGGCTGAAGTGGTAGGACAGTTTGCGCCCAGGAGGTGGAGGTTGCAGTGAGCAGAGATGGTGCCACTGCACTCCAGCCTATATGACAGAGCAAGACTCTGACTCAAAAGAGAAAAAAAAAAAAAAAAAAAAAGAAAGAAGAAAGAAAAAAAAAATAGAGGAAAAGAGAATGCTTCTCACCTCATTTTAAGAGGACAGCATTTCCCTGATACCTTGATACCAAGCCAGTCAAAGACATCACAAGAAAAGAAAACTATAGGCTAATATTCCTCATGAACACATATGTGAAAACTCTTAACAAAATATTAGCAAATCAAATCCAGCAACATAAAAAGATTTAAACACCATGACCAAGTAAAGTTTATCCCAGAAGTACAAGGTCAGTTTAACATTCCAAATCAATTAGGATAATATATCATATAGTAACAGAATAAAGAACAGAAACCATATGATCATCTCAATATTCTTAGAAAAAGCATGTGACAAAATCTAACACCCTTTCATGATAAAAAGAAATACTGCTGGGCGTGATGGCTCACTCTTGTAATTCCAGCATGTTGGAAGGCCAAGGCAGGCAGATCACTTGAGGCCAGGAGTTCAAGACCAACCGTGCCAACATGATGAAACCCTATCTTTACTAGAAAGAAAGAAAGAAAGAAAGAAAGAAAGAAAGAGAGAGAGAGAGAGAGAGAGAGAGAGAGAGAGAGAGAAAGAAAGAAAGAAAGAAAGAAAGAAAGAAAGAAAGAAAGAAAGAAAGAAAGAGAGAGAGAGAAATATCATCAGTCTAGAAATAGTGGGGAACTCCCTCCACTTACTAGAGGAAATCTACAAAAACCCTACAACTAACATAATACTCAATGGTAAAAGACCAAATGCTTTCCCTCTAAGATCAGGAACAAAGTAAGGATGCCCACTTTCAACACTTCTATTCAATATTGTATTGACAGCCATAGTCAGTATAATAAAACAAGAAAAGAAGTTAAAGGCATACAGATTTGAAAAGGAGACACAAAACTGTCATTATTTGCATGTAACATAATCTTGCATTTAGAAAATACTCGGGAATTGGTCGGGTAATCCCAGCACTTTGGAAGGCCAAGGTGGGTGGATTACTTGGGGTCACGAGTTCGAGACCAGCCTGGCCAACATGGTGAAACCCCATCTTTACTAAAAATACAAAAATTAGCTAGGTGGTGTGGTGGGTGCCTGTAATCCTAGCTACTTGGGAGGCTGAGGCAGTAGAATCGCTTGAACCCAGGAGGTGGAGGTTGTAGTGATCCGAGATAGTGCCACTGCACTCCAGCCTGGACACAGAGCAAGACTCCATCCCAACAAAAACAAAAACAAAAACAAAACAACAAAGGCTACTAGAAAAAATGAGTGAGTTTAGCAAGATTGCTGGATGCTAGACCAATACACAAAAATTAATTGTATGTCTACATACTAGTAACAGACAATGGGAAAATAAAATTTTAGAAGTTCATTCACAATAATATCAATCAGAATACAATAGGAATAAGCTTTTTTTAATTTTTAATTTATTTTTTAATTTAAAGAGACAAGGTCTCACTCTGTCAGCCAGGCTGGAGTACAGGGGTGTGATCATGGCTCATTTCAGCCGCAAATTCCTGGTCTCAAGCAATCCTCCCACCTCGGCCTCCCAAAGTTCTGAGATTACATGTGAGCCACTGCACTCAGCCAGTAATAAATGTAAAAAAAGAAATGCAATGGCTTACACTGAAAACTACATAATGCTGCTGAGAGAGATTGAAGAAATACTATAAATAAAGAGATACACCATATTCATAAACTGCAAGATTCAACATTGTTAAGATGGCAACGCTCTAGAAATTGATCTATAAATTCGAAGCAACTAATATCAAAATCGCCGGCTGGGCGCGGTGGCTCAAGCCTGTAATCCCAGCACTTTGGGAGGCCAAGACGGGCGGATCACGAGGTCAGGAGATTGAGACCATCCTGGCTAACACAGTGAAACCCTGTCTCCAATAAAAAAATACAAAAAACTAGCCGGGCGAGGTGGCGGGCGCCTGTAGTCCCAGCTACTGGGGAGACTGAGGCAGGAGAACGGCATAAACCCAGGAGGCGGAGCTTGCAGTGAGCTGAGATTCGGCCACTGCACTCCAGCCTGGGCGACAGAGTGAGACTCCGTCTTAACAAACAAACAAACAAACAAACAAACAAACAAAAATATATATATCAAAATCCCAGCAGGACTCTTTGTAGAAAATGACAAGCTGATCTTAAAATTTACAGGGAAATGCAAAAGATCTAGAATTGCCAAAACAATTTTGAATAGGAGAAACAAAGTGTGAGGATTTACACTACCTGATTTCAAAACTTATAAAGCTACTGTAATCAGTCAGTGTGTTACTCGCATAAGGATAGACACAGAGATCTATGAACGGAATAGAGTGTTCAGAAATAGATCTTTGCATACAGAAGTGTGCTAAAGCTGGCTCACACTGGCTTACAGCAATAATTGTTAAATTTTCAGGAATTCGGTGAACTGATTGTTAAACTATTGGTAGCTTGAAAGCAGCCATGTGACAGTATTCATATCAGGAAATTGGCTAACACTATAAATAAGACAAATAAGGCCCTTCTTTTTTTCCCCAGAAAGTGGGAAAAAGTTATTAAACATTCATCATCATACCATTGGCTCACATATATGGTCAATTTATTTTTGACAAAAAGATGGAAACAGCCTAAATGTCCATCAACTAATGAATAGACAAAATGAGTGTATCCATATAATGGAATACTACTTAGCAACAAAAAGAAATGAACCAATATGGATGACTCTTAAAAACATGCTAAATGAAAGAAGGCTAACAGAATATAACACATATTGTATGATTCCAACTCTATGAAAATTCTAGAAAAGGCAAACTGTAGAAACAGAAACATCAGTGGTTGCCGAGGCCTGTGAGTGAGAGGGAGGATGCTAAAACTGTCTTTCAGAGACGACTGCACCAACGTATAATTTTACTAAATCTCATGAAAATATACACTTAAAAGGGGTGCATTTTATGTTATGTAAATGATACCTCAATAAAGCTGTTTAAAAATCCAGCTGGAACATCCCCTTTCCTGACACCCCTCCCTTTGCAAGGAGGTGATCCCTGCCTCCTCTGATGCCCACCTTCTTTGTCTGACTTATACTGTGATCTTTGTTATTTGTTTCCAAGCTCATCTGTGGGGCCTAGGAGAGCAGAGGTGGCATCTGACCCATCTGTGCATCCCTGGTGTCTGGTTTGGAGGTTGGCACGTTTCAGCATGCACTCAAATCAGTGTTACTTAACCAATGAATAAACACCTTTGTCTTACTTTTTTTTTGAGACGGAGTCTCGCTCTGTCACCCAGGCTGGAGTGTAGTGGCACTATCTCAGCTCACCGCAACCTCTGCCTCCTGGGTTCAAGCAATTCATCCATGATGAAAGTGGCATGAAATGCCACTTCTATTGCATTTTGTGCTGCTTTTGATTCTTGTTGCTACTGATTCCCTGGAAGTGATGCCAATGAAGCCCGGTTGCCCACACTGAGACCCTCAGCTGCCCACACTGTCTCACCTGCAGCGGCCAGAGCTCTGGAGTGCGTCAGGGATGTGCAGCCGGGCCAGCTGTGGGTGGGCAGTCTGGTGAGTGAATTATGGACTTCATTTACCCAGGCCCAACTAACCTTCCCTGGCTTCGATATATTTCTTTCTTTTTCACATTGTAATTTTACTTTCAGCAAGCTTTTCAGCAACCTGCTAACTCTAGGAGAAGTAATAGACATACTCAAAGGTGTCAGTGTCTGAGAAAATGTGAGACTTGTTTTTCAGGCCATGAAATCCAGAGGGGCTTCCTCAAAAATGGGATGTGGAATTTCATCATGAAGCTGCAGCACAAAACTTGCCTGGGCCGGGACCCAGGGTGACAGGGACGTGCTGTGGCCAGCACCTCCGAGGCCAATTGCTCAGGGCGGCCGCACGACTTCCTTAATTCCTCTCCATGCCGGAGGGATGGGCAGCACTTACATGCACTCATTCTCTCACCTTCAGCACAGCCCAGTAAGGCTGGAGGCCCCCTGGCTCCTAGAGATGTTCAAGGTCTTCCCTGAAGTGTCACGGCCAGTGAGGGCCTGACTAGAACCCAGGCCAATCCAACTCCATATCTCAAGCTCCACGAGCTCCCCTGTAGATGCCTGAAGCATGTTCATTAGTCTGTGTCTGCATGAACTGCCCCTGCCTTGAATTTTCTGCTTCCCTTTTCTACCCGAGATGCAACTTAAATATAGCCCAACAAAAGGAGTAGAGAGAAAGAGGCTAAGGGCACAAGTCAGCGTAAAGCACGGACCCATCAGGAGAATAGCCATGTTCTTTCGAAAGGCATGATCACCTGCACAACACGTCCATATTCCAATGGACAACAAGTGCCTACTGAACACATCTTGCACACAGCAGGTGCTCAGCCTACATAGTAAGCATTGTTTCATGCCGCTGGGCCTCTGCCGCCGATTCTGTTCAACATGCATTGAGTATGCATCCTAGAGTAACACAAAGATGTGAACTGGCCTCTAATCATGTTCAGCTGAGTGGGGCAGTAAGCCTCCCTCAACACAAAGAAAACAAAAGTGCACACCAGGACCTGGGGAGAGCAGGTGCTCTGGGAGTTCAAGGGCCTCGCCTAGGAATCTCAGGGCAGTTTTAGAAGAGCAGGGATTTTCAGGCAGGGAAGGGGAGGCATTGACATTTCTGCAATCCTTCCCTCCCAGCATTCACAGGAAGATCATCCCCACAAACTAATTAACACAGCCACAGTGCTTGGAGTCATCTTTAGAGGCATTTTCCAGGCAGCCTGGGATGGCAGGTCCAAGCCCGTCATGTCATGTGCATTCAGCTGGGCAAACAAAGCCCTTGAAAACACCTAGTCTTTGGGGGAAGTAATTAATATTTCAAAGGAAGCCTCCTTTGCATCAGCACCCTGCATTCTTTATCTGTCAGCTGTGCAGGTCGTCAGGCTGGCATCCTGGGACTGAGGGGGACAGAAGAGAAGAGGATGTTGGGGCCTACAGTGTGCACCAGATGCTGCACAAACATGCCCTCAATCCCCACACACTGCCACCAGGCGGGGACTTCCCCTCATTCTAATGAGAAAACCAAAGCCCAGAGAGGTAAGCGATTTGCTCAAGGGCACACAGCTAACAAACAGGAGGACCAGAACTCAAATTCAAGCGTGAACCATTAACTTCAGATCTGACACTTTCCTACTTTTCTACAGTAATCAGTTTCTGTACAGAAAACAAATAAACAAACAAACAAAGAACAAAAAAAGAATCCCCACAACTTTTTTCTCTTACTTAAATATCAAAATAAAACTTAGTACCAATCACATGCACAAATTACACTACCAGAAGGGAGGCACACTTCTGCCACGGTTGAAAATAGGCTCGGCCTGATTAAAAGACCTCTGCTAATTCTGCCTCTGGAGGATCAAGGCCAGACTCCTCAGCCAGACCACGGATCCAGTCCAGCACAGCCCACTTCTGTAGGCCCATTGCCTCCCACTCTCGTCCTCTGAGCAGCTTATCCACACCCCTGGTCTTTGCTTATATTGCTCTGTTTCTAGAATGCTCTCCCAGGCCCCATGCTCTTTGCTTCACCTCACATGTGTCACCTCTGTGAGCCATCACTGACCCCCAAGACGGGATGAAAACTCTCACTCCAGCTCCCACACGGCATCCCGGTCTGCTGCAGTCATCTCTTGACAAGCATATATCCTCTCTGAACTGGATGCCCTAGAGGATGGGAGTGTATCTGAGCCTAGCCCAGCACAGAGCAGGCACTGAGAAAAGGCTTGCTGAGTGAATATGACTGCCTAAGAATCACGGAGTAGCAGAGCTGGACAGACATCTGAACACTTTCATTTTATAGCTAAGAATTATATGAAGGCCAATAGAGGCAAAGAAGGTGGAGAAGTGAGGAGGGACCACACACTGGAGCTCAGGCTTGACTCTGGAAGCAGCAGGAGCCACTCAAGACCTCAGAGCAGAGGAGTGACATGATGATGTGGCCTGGGAGATATTTTGTTTTGGTAACTCAGGCCACTTTGGGACAATAAGAGGCTGGTATAGGGAGAGACTAGAGGCTGCAGATTCACGTATCTTTTATTTAATAATAATCTTAATCACAAACTTAGTGTCACTTCTGTTAATAAATTATTTAATGCATTTATTGAGTGCCTGCAGCAATTATAACATGGGTACCCTTTACTGAGGGCCCACTGTGTACCAGGTGCTTTGCATTCATTATTTAATTTAAACCTCAGAGCCACCTTTTGAGGTAGGCACTATTACTTTTTGTTTTGTGGATGAGGAAACTAAGCTCAGGGAGGTGAAGTTCCTTATCTAGGGCCTCAGAGACACTATGATCCAGGCCCTGGGAAGAAAAGACAAGAAGTCCACAAGCTAGTGAAGGGCAGAAAAGGAAAATAAATGATTTGAGTCATTTGATATCAGAGATGTTATAACCCAGAGAAACAGAGGATGCTGAGGAGGACCAGAGCAGGGCTGTAACCACTGGCATGAGGCAATGAGTGAAGTCTAATTGTGATGGTGGCAGAAAAAAATGCATTACAAATTGAAAACAGGCCTACTGTCCTATTACTTACATTTTCTCTTTTTGGAGCAGAGCCAAACTGTGTATAACCTAGGAAATGGCTGAAAGCAGAGAGGAAATATGCATAGCACCCCTCTGTGAGATTCAAAAATCATCTTCATGCTTGTAATCATTCAACACAGACACTCCACGCCTGACTTCCCAACAATGGGACTAGCCTGTCTTTCTGCCCCAGGGAATTCTGTGCCATCTGGGGAGACCTAGGGGTCCTGGGAGAGAGATGCTGATGGTCCAGCAGCAGCTGGCCTCACACAGGCCCACAACTTAATTAGGTTCCTAGGAGGGCAGTGTGCAGAGATAAACCAGTTAGTAAGGGGCACCAGAGTGCTGAGTGTGGAAGCGTCAGCATCAAAGACATGCCTAAACGGCCTCTGCTCTGCACATGCGGCTGTGCTTGCACGTACGTCCGTGTCTGTACGTCTTTGTGTGTGTGTGCTCTGGTCAAACAGTAGGAGGAGGGAGGGTTGGTAACAAAAGGACCTGAAAACAAGGAGTCCGTCCCAGTGAGAAACTGATTTGCTTTGAGACTACTGATGGTAATGGTGACGATTGTGAAGGTAGATGACACAGAAGCTTCTCGGTTCCAGAAACTATATGAGGCACACTTTTTCACTATCTCATTTAATCGTCATGGAGACCCTATGGAGTAGACACTGTGATTATCATCCTTGTTTCACAGATGAGGAAACAGGATGTGAGGGGGTTCCATGTCTTGACCTTGGACAGCAATAAGTAGAGATGCCAGGATTAAACAAAAACGCTACAATTAAGAGCCATGTCCCAGAACTGAAATGGAACATTCAGCTGAGGAACTGAGACAACATCAAAGTGGGCACAAGGTCACAATGCAGGATCCTCAAAGGAAAGGCTGAGAATGGTGGAGGGAGAGGATGCTGGCAAGAGTTCTATGTGCTGTGATGGGGCTACTTCTCTCCTCTACTGAAAACAAGAGAGAGGCTCAAGGACACCCACATCTCAGGGGCTGTGCTGGAGCCATAGCTGACTCATCTGAGAGACCTAAAGGCCCAGAAGACAGCTGGCTAGCTGGTCCCGGAGCAGAGGGAGAGAGAAATGGTTGTGTTGGGGGTGGCTTGTACTCTGTTTGCTGGAGCAAAGAATGCACGGTGCTGTTTTCCTGGAGCAGATGGGGTCAAGAGGGCCAGCTGAAGTGGCAAACAGATCCCACTAGAAAGAAGCTGGAGGGACTGCAGGATGTTGGGGGTGAAAAAGGAGTATGGAAGCAGCTGGAGAGATTCACAGTTATCAAGGGACTGTGGGATGAGATCCAAAGTGACAGGTGGGGGCCTCCAAAGAACCCAGCAAAGCGCCCACAAGAGAAAGATCCCACCTTAAACACCTGCTGGGGGAGAGCAGTCACTGTGGCCACACGGGTCCAAGCAAGAGCTCGCCTCCTTCCTGCCCTTGCTCCCTGAAAACCAACCCTGGAAAGGTGAGGAGCTAGCAGAGGGGAGGACAGGGCAGTAGAAGCCCACTGTAGGTATCTCCTCTGCAGCAGGCCAGAACAGCAGGAGGGAGAAAAACATTCACTTTAAATAGACTGATTACTTTGACTATTACATGGGACTGAACATTTAAATTACTGGAGGACTTTTATTTGCTGACATTTGCCAAGTTACAAGACTTCCCTAAATATTGTACAAGTTATGAGACTCATCCAAATTTTGTGAAAGGGGAGGGGAAGAACTTGACCTGGAGAATAAATTTAAAGGGATAGTGGGAGGCAAAAGTAAAATCACCTTGCAATTATGTCTGATGAGCTGCATTTGTTGAAAGTAAAAGTTACATTTACAATGAATGAAAACTTACTATGTGCCAGACGCTTTAATAATAGATTTGCACACTTGATCTAATGTAATCTTAAATCAACACTGCAAGATAGAAGTTACTACCCTTGTTCTACAGGTTGGAACACAGAGGCTCAGAGACGTAAAGAGATCTGCCTAAAGTCACAGAGCCGACAAGTGGCAGTGCTGGGACTCAGCCTCATGAGGACAAAAAGCCTGCATCTCTCATTTTTTGTTTTTATTTTTTGAGATAAAGTCTTGCTCTGTTACCCAGGCTGGAGTGCAGTGGTGTGATCTTGGCTTACTGCAACTTCCGCCTCCTGAGTTCAAGTGATTTTCCTGCCCCAGCCTCCCAAGTAGCTGGGATTACATGCATGTGCCACAACATCTGGCTAATTTTTTTATTTTTAGTAGAGATGGGGTTTCACCATGTTGGTCAGGCTGGTCTCCAACTCCTGGTCTCAAGTGATCCTCCTACTTCGGCCTCCCAAAGTGCTGGGATTACAGGCATGAGCCACCACCCCCTGCCAAGCGTGGGTCTTTCTATCGTGTCTCTGCTTGGGACTTCACAGGTCAACTTGCGCCAGTAAAAGTGGTGCTCAGGGTGGGAGCTTTTTTGGCATCCTGCATATGAAGTACATTTTTTTTTTTTGCTCAAAAGACTGACTTTATATTCTTATGTTCTTTTATTTTGAGGTCAAAGGGATTGGAAAAAGTTTATTCCACAGCTGCTGTCACCTGCTTGTTTGTCAAAGGGTTAACAAAAACTGCAGTGTCATAACCAAATAACTAGATCTAGGTCTGGATGCAAGTTTGTAAACAGGGCTATAGATATGTTGACAGGGGTGTGGAGGGAGCTCTTACTGAAGGACAGTGAGGGCACTGCCGGGAGGGGAGTGGGCTGAGGGAGATGAAGAGGAGAAGAGAAAATAAGAAGGCAGTGAGAGGAAGTCTTACTGACACAAGAACAAAAGTCTTGGTTCTTGTTCATCAGCAACACACTGAATTCTCATGTCTTCTAATATCCACCACAATTAGTAACTATAGCAAAGATAAGGCCAGGGCCTACCTTACAGAAGAATGCTTGATAAAACACACTACTGGATTTCAAATCTGTGTTCATATGAGTGATGCGAGTGTGTGTGCATGTGCTGCCGTAACTATCATCACCACTACCTTCACACCATTGTCTTCGTCGCGGTCTTCTGAGCTTTCCGACTCTACCCTCTCCCGGAAATCCACCCCGCCCAGTTAAAGAACCAGCACGGAACCCGGGCTTAAACTCCTCCCACCTTCACTGGTGAATTCTTGTGTCTTTGTCCAGTTTTGGTGTCCGGGTAATACTGACCTTATAGAACGAGTTATGAAGTGTTCTCTCTTTTTCTTTTTTTTTTTTTTTTTTTTTTTTTTTTTTTTTTTGAGACGGAGTCTCGCTCTGTCGCCCAGGCTGGAGTGCAGTGGCCTGATCTCAGCTCACTGCAAGCTCTGCCTCCCGGGTTCACGCCATTCTCCTGCCTCAGCCTCCCGAGTAGCTGGGACTACAGGCGCCCGCCAACACGCCCGGCTAATTTTTTGTATTTTAGTAGAGACGGGGTTTCACCATGTTAGCCAGGATGGTCTCGATCTCCTGACCTCGTGATCCGCCCGTCTCGGCCTCCCAAAGTGCTGGGATTACAGGCTTGAGCCACCGCGCCCGGCCCTGTGTTCTCTCTTTTTTTTCTATCTTTTGGAAGAGTTTGTGAAAATTGGTATTAATTTTTCTTTGCATGTTTGGCAGGAATCACCAGCTTAACTGTTTTTGTAAACCATTGCACCTAGTTCACAGTGGATGTTTATTAAAGATAATGAATCTGTTTCTATAATTTTGTATCCCACCTGATATAATTTAATGATGAATATTTAACGTACATTTTTAAAAGAGGCTTCTATCTGATATATCATAGAATACTACAAAAGTCTAGACTGAAGTACAAATTTCAGACTATTTATACCAGATCTTGAATTTCATAGATGTGACCAACTAGTCACTCCTAAAAATAGATTCCTTCAAATGTCTCTGGGTACCAGGTAACAGTCATTCAACTAAGCCCTGCACTGAGTTCCAGCTTCCTATCTGTATCTCCCTAAACTCATTACTAATTAAAGGAAGCCACAGCTACATTTTAAATACAAAATGCTTAACTTATAAAGGCTTGTTAAAAGGTAATGATTCAAGTGTTTTATTAATAACAAGGACTTATTACCTTTTAAGAACTGTCCAAATGTATCATAGAATTTGTTAATAATGAAAATTCCGCTGTTCTTACCCTTGTGGTGAAGCCCTGGAATCTGTATTTTAACAAGTTCCTTGGGTGATTCTAATGCAGTTGGTCAGAGGAGCATTCTTTGAAAAACACCACTTTAAAGTTATCAGGACTTTGTGGATAAAGATGATGAATAAAGTAATTTGTGTCTATAATAAAGTGCCTGGCACACCACTTGGCTCAAGGTGGCATGCTGTGGGTGCCAATGTGACTGGCTTAAGAAGCATAATTCAAATTACCTTAAACAGGGCTAGAGCTAGGTAAAAATTGTTGATAGGACTGCAGGCTTATCTAGGTATTCTTGGTCACTCTCCCACAATCTCCACTCATTCTCAGCAATAAGAAAGCATGGACTATGAGAAAGGGCTTGTGTTTGGAATCTCGATTATGCTGTGTATCAGCTGTGGAACTTCAAGAACTACTCTCTCTGAGCCTCAGCTTCCTCATCTGTAAACAGGGATAATGTCATCTACCTTGCTGTGGTGGTGTGCAGATTTAATAGAACACAGTGTAAATTTTTTTTCTTAATTGCCCTTTGCCCAACTCTCTCCACTCCCCTCCTCCAGATGGGCTCATGTAACACAGGGCCAGCAGGAGACGGCACAAATGCACTTTCACAGCTACAGTGATGGATGGGCTGTCAAGTGGCTGTCTTAGCTAAGGAAACTCAAACATAAAAAGAGAAGAAAAGGAAGCAGATTCAAAGGCTGGTGATGAGATGATCAAGTGCTTGCTTCAGAACACAAATCTCAACATGAGACCAGTGAAATTCAATTGAGGCAGAGCACACTTATATCCTCGGGTGCTTTGATATATTTAGGAGGAAATGAGGGAATATCAAGGTCAGGTCTAAAAGGAGATCAATGAAAAGTGATCATTTCTGCTGTCGCAGGAGATAGGCACTGGGTATACAATTATTTCACTTAGATGGAATGATCCAATTTCATCCAGCAAGTACCACCAGTGAACACATTCCTGGTATATTTTGCTGAATGGACACCAAGTTTGTGAATAAGTGAATTTCTAGCAATGGGGAAATTATCTCTGCGAGCCCCATACAGGCATTCCTTACTTTAAATATACATCAATTTAGTCAACGGAGAGTGTAAAATTATAGGAGTCTCTTTTGATTCCTTTTACATTCATTTCCTACTATGGCTTTGGGATTCAAATGATTAGCTCTGTGACATTAGGGGCAAGTTACTTTACCTCACTGAGCCTTCTTGTTTAATCCTCACTTCAACCCTATTAGCTCTATTCTATTTCCAGGAACATGGGGGTAGCGGGTACCTTACCCAAGGTCACCCAGCTAGTAAGAAGTAGATCTGAGCCCAGGGCAGGCTTCCTCTGTGTTCCATTCCAACTCTGGTGACTTGCACAGGGACAGCAAATTAGGGGGAAAAGATCACTTTTTCAGATGTTATTCTGGGTTTTTCCATGTTCAGCCATCAGAGTTTATAATCCACCAAAGGGAAGATTCAATGTCTGTATAATCTCTGTAATAATTTGTGCAAAAGTGTGTAAAGAAATGTCTCTCACAAACAGACAGGCATGGTGAAGTGGACTGCATGAACTACTTTGTATGCCTTCCTGATTCTTGGTTGTAAGTTAATACATCCATCTTCCTCTTTCCTTTCTCACAGAATAAATACCCTTCAGTTACCACCACTTTTGTTTTGTGTGATTCTATAATCTACTGGCTTCAAACTGTTCATTATTCAAAGAAGATAGATACAAGGACCTAAGGGTAAGAGATGTACATAACCTCAGATAAAGGGTAGTATTCTCTGGACTAGGGAATTGTGGGAAGAGAGTGATAAGAAGAGATTAGAACTAATCACTATTGTTATGACTGTGTAATGTGGAAATTAGAGTTAGCTATCCATCCAGCCAGCCAGTCAGTAATTCCTAGAACCCTAGAATTTTAGAGCTGGCAGACATCATAGAGATAATTTAATTCAATATGTTAATTTTCACAGATTGAAAAAATTAGATGGAGAGAGAGGAAATAACTCCATTAAAGTCACATAGCAACTGATGGCAGAGCTGGAACCAGCATTCCAGTTTCTCATTTCCTGGTCCAGTTTTGTTGTTGTTGTTGCTGTTGTTGTTGTTTTGCACCAGAAGAGACAGTATTTTAAAGGTACTAATAGTATATTGTTATTAAAAACAACAATAGACAATGTCTCCACAAAACCTGACTGTTTGTAACATACCTTTACTTAAGAATTTCATGTGAGTTACCATGTACAGGGCATTAGAAATGATTCCATTAAGTATGTCCTCTGAATTGCTTGGATTTGCTCATAAATCCCCATCCCATGGGACTTGTGAAGGCAAATGGTCTTCCCAAAAGGTCCATGTGCCTTTTGTTCTTTAGGCTGATCCTCATATAACTTGAAATTAAATCTCACTCCTCTGACAGATACTCTGGGCAAACTTAAGATTTTTCTGTGGGTAAGTATTTCATAAGGAATGCTAGTGAGAGATGCTCAAAAATTCACTCATTCATTTGTTTAACATATATTAACTTAGGTGCTGTGGGAAGACACTGGGATACAACAGAGGACAGAGGATACAAAGTCCCTGCCCTCTCGGAGAGCAGTGACTTACATTCCAGGGAAGGGAGAGGGACCAGAAGCCAATAAGCTGGTATGTCAGGTGGTGGGAAGTTCCAACAAGAGTAATAAAGGTGACAGAAAGTCACATGTGCTGTGTGTGTATATGTGTGCTTACCTAGGGTCAACAACAGCCTCTCTGACAAGTGACATTTGAACACCTGGAGGAAGTGAGCCTTGTGGAGCTTCTGCGGGAAGAGTGCAAAGACCCTAAGGCAGGAGGATGTGTCTGAGGAATGCTGAACAGGCCAGTGAGGCTGAATGGGAGCTAACAAGCAGTAGCAGAGATCAGAGAAGGGCGAGCAGAAGCGGGAGGGCCTTGGATAGCAGAGAGAGGGATTTGGTTTAATCCTCTGTGTGATGGGGAGAGGCTGGAGGATTTGAACAGACCTGATCTAGCTCCAAGTGGCATGATTTGACTCTCAGTTTATGTTTACTTCAGCTGCTGCGTTCAGAACAGACACTAGTTGGGCAAGGCAGAAGCAGGGAGACCTGTTAGGAGACTCCTTCGATAGTCCAGACAAAAGATTATGATGGGTGGGCGAGAGTAGCTGCATCCCCATCCCCAGGCTCAGCAGAAGAGACTCTTGAGTAGAGATACCTGCTGAAACTTGCTGAATGAATGAAGAATCTTATACAGGAAGTATGTAAACAGTGTTAAGAGCACACAAATGAGAAGATGTATTCTACTTTATGGAATTGGAAGCAGTGACAAAAATGTCAAGGAAGACACGAGTCTAATCTTTTTATTCTTTTTTGTTTTTGAGACAAAGTCTCTGTCACCCAGGCTGGAGTGCAGTGGCACGATCTTGGCTCACTGCAACCTCCACCTCCTGGGTTCAAGCAATTCTCCTGCCTCAGCCTTCTGAGTAGCTGGGATTACAGGTGTGTGCCACCACATCCAGCTAATTTTTGTATTTTTGGTAGAGACAGGGTTTTACCATGTTGGTCAGGCTGGTCTTGACCTCAAGTGATCCATCCACCTCGGCCTCCCAAAGTGCTGAGATTACAGGTGTGAGCCACAGCACCCGGCCAAGTCTCATCTTTATGATATGAATTCACCAAAGATGGGAGACACATGGCTTTTCATGGCCAAAGGATGGCAAAAGCAAATTCCACAGAGACGGCTCTTACTAGAACTTTCAGAATACCTTTGCTTGCTTGTAAATGGGCTCTTCAGACGAGAAAGCCTCGGCCTCTTTAGAAAGCCATGCATGGGTTAAGAGAGATGCTGACACTTTTCAAAATATTGTGCAGGAAAATTTATTTTTCTGTTAATGAGTGTTTAAGGGCTATTAAAACTGTGTTTGTCATCTGTAATCTGGCAGCTATAAAGAGATGCCCTTTCATTATTCTTTCATTGAGCTTTCTCACACCAAATTACTAATGAGGTAATTACCAACGTTGTAATTACTGTATAATTACTAGGGGAGTGGGAAGGAAAATGTGGAGCAAAATAGGCGGCCAGGATTTTGGTTGTTCTGTCAGAGATTTGATAATAATGATCTCTGTGAAAGTCAGTGAACCAAAAGTTTAAGGCTCATAAAATGGAAGCAATGGCACTCGGGTATTGTAAAGCAATCAATAGGAGGTGCAGGAGCAGCCTCTGGGTTCCCTGGGGACTCTGCTCTTCTTGGAGGCAGCCTGCCTGGGACATAAAGGAGCCTCCGAAAGCAAACAGAGCCAGCCTGAAGTCCTCATTCACACCTCACTTCCTGTAAAATCTGGGGCCTGCGTGTCTGAGCCTCATTTTATTAAAGTGAAAAGGGAAAAATGTAACTCCTAGGTCTGCTGTGAGGGTTAAACACATCAACACCAAGATAAATGAGCGGCATCTGGTGCTTACAAAGTGTTCATCTCCTTAAGCCCCTTCCATCAGCACCAGGCCAGGCAGCATCTCGCTGCCAAAAGCCCAATTAGGCAAGGCCAAAAGACTTAGCAATTTTTCAATAATTTTTACTCAAGTTTACTTGAAACTGCTAAAACACTTTCAATTAGTTTGTCGGTTGATATTTTTAAATTTTTGAGGTAAAAATAGAAACCCATGGGGATAAACATGGCGTTTGAAACCACACAGCTGCATCGGCAGCCAAGCTGTGACTCAAGCCTTCTTGCAGTCTGAGGACTTGGTTCCTTGGCTTCATTCCTTTCTGAGCCATATCAGAACATCTGTAACGTTAGCCTCCCCGTGCAGCTGGCCCAAGCCAGCCAGAGCTGCAGGAGGTAGGGCTTTGGGGAGGTATCTTCATTGTGTCCGTGTGTTTAACATCTAGCTCAGCGGATCCTACACTCGTGTAAGGAGCTGCCAGGCATGAGATACTGAAGCACGGGAAAGGCTACGGTTGTTTTATAGTAAGTACACAAAACCTCTTTACCCAAGCGTAATGTTTTACCCTTTAGATCCTAGAATGCATCTGGCATTGTTTGCTCCATGCTGGTTCCCAACTTTAGTGCTCCTAAGAATCACCTAGGGTGGGAGTGAGGGGCTTGTCAGAATGCAGAGTCCTGGGCCCCACCCCCATAGTCCACTTCTGGGTCCCAGGAAGCTGCACTTGAAATGAGCACTCCAGGTGATTCCAATGCAGGTCCACAGATGGTGCATGTTGAGAGAAACTCTAAGATATTTACTGAATCTGCCCAACAACCTTGGGATATAAACAGAATAAATATGGTTCAGAGAGTTCAAGTAATTTACTCAAGGTGGGCGACTTGCCAATGAGCGATGGGAGCTGGGCTCCTTCCCCTCACCTGCCTTGCTGAAAAGCCATTTCTTCTATTAAGCCTGTGCCAGAACAAGTATACTTGAAATAATCTCTTCCTCTTAACCAAAGAGTGCTTCTCTTTTGTTACTTACAGCTTTTCATCTTATACAATGCTAGCACGAAGCACCTGCTTTGCCTCTGTATTAAGTGCATCTTTTTTATTCTGATATTTTGGCATCTGGGGCCTTAGAGATGCTCTGGAAACTGTCCCTCACTCCCCAGCCCCCACATACACCCCAGGACTAGACAATTTTTAGAGATAGTAAACAACTTGTCTACGAGGGTGCCTTTTATATGCAAACCAACCAACCCAATAACCATTCCCCAACCACCTCCTTTAGCAGGCTCTCACACTTGGACCACTATTCCCCTGCCCTAATCACCCCAGGGCCAGGTACCAGACCACTGTGGACAGCCCCCGTGCCCCAGAACCCACTGAAAATATTCAAACTAGCCAATCCTAAGCCCACTTAGCCTATTTACCCCAGCTTATCCATTCCTTCCTGCAAAAACCACAAAGAAGCCTTTCATTCATATTCCCCCTCAATACTTCTTGCCCCCTGAACCAACTTGGTGCTTCCCTGTGTGGCCTTGCATGGTGCAATATTCCTCCTGGGAGCGAACTATCTCTTTCAATGGCAGTTATCTCCTGATCCACTGGCCTCATCATATATGAGTAATAATGAAGTTTGCATTTGAAAACAGCCTCCCGTACTAAACTGGAAGCAACCTGAGGATAAAGCCCTTCTCCCTTTTCAACAGCTATTAATTAGATTAACTTGGTGTTTTGTTCACTGCAGATGTTCCAAAACTATTTGTTGAGTTAATTTAAAGAGTCAAGAAGCTTAAGCGAAGCCTTCTATTGGTGATCTTGCTCATCTTTGGGGTTAGAATTTTAAATCAATTTTCAAGCTGCTGCCAAACTGATGTTTTTCTCAAGCAAAAATGTAAAAGTTAATGGCAGACTGTATATATGGAGTGGTTGAATTATTCACAGGCTCCTTTCAATCATGCAAGAAAAGCATTTACTGACATTAAGTTGAAAAAGATACAGTCCCTGCTTTCTAGTTTGCCGTGAAAACAGTATTGACTCATAAATAAACATTTAAAAGGACAGAAACACATCCAATAAAATAAACTCAGCTATTTATAGGGTCTTGAATGGACTAATTTTGTAGTATTTCTGGGTGATGGGGTGTGAAATACATGATCAGGCAAAATGAAAAGGTGGAGCTGGAGGCTGCTTGGTGAGAGAGAAGACAGCACTAGAGTAGGAGTCCAAAAAGACTTGGATCCAATTCTCTACTCTGAACCCCACCGTAGATTTGCCACTGAGTAAATCACAAACCCTGCTGTCAGCCTCAGATGTCACATCTCTAAAATGGGAGGGCAGGACAGATTACTTATAAAACTCCTTCTGGTCAAGAAACTATCAGTGGATCAAAATTATGGCCTTGAAATGGAGTTGTTTCTTAAGGAAGGAAGAAAGAACGATAGGAAGAAAGGAAGAGAGGGAGGGAGGGAGGGAAGAAGGAAGGAGGGAAGGAAGGAAGGAAGGAGGAAGGGAGGGAGGGACGGAGGGAAAGAAGGAAGGACAGACAAAACTACCTTCACTGTAATGTTTTGAATTAACAGGAGTGAAAACCTGAAAACAAGTGAAATGTCCAATAATAGGGGAATGGTTAAATAAGATGTGCTATGTCTACATGCTAGAATAGTATGTAATCATTTAAATGATGTACATAAAGAGTTTCATTGCCTTGGGGAAAATTCAAGAGCACCAGGGTGGCTTGACTGGGCCTGGATCTGCCCGGTGCTCTGCTGAGCTCCTCACAGGCCCCTCAGGCCTGGCTTACAGCAATCCTAGTGGTTGTTTCCACTCCCATGAAGTATCCTGCTCAAGATAATATACAACTAGATGAACTGATCAGAAACAGAACTCATCTAGACAATGGATGAATCTGAGAAACATTCTGCTTGAAATGGTATCTTGATCTCCCTGGCAGGTAATGCTCATTTTCCCCTGAAACATGGTTGGTCACTAAGGATTCAGCACTGCCCTTGGGGTGCTCCTGCCAACTTCCCCAACCGTCACCTCTAGTGCTCTTGGGGTAACAGGAATAATGAGGCCTCTGGTTGTTGTTGTACCACTAAATGAGGACAAATGATCCACTTACATGTTTCTCACTCTATTACTGTCACACTCCAAGATCAATACAGCATTTTACATCTGAATACTCTTTAAAAAAATATCTGAAACAAAACAATGAGACACCACCGTACACCAGTTAGAATGGCTATTTACTAAAAAGTCAAAAAATAACAGATGCTGGCAAGGATGCGGAGAAAAGGGAACGCTTATATATTGTTGCTGGGAATGTAAATTAGTACAATCTCTATGGAAAACAGTATGGAGATTTCTCAAAGAACTAAAAATAGAACTATCACACAATCCAGCAATCCCACTACCGGGTGTCTACCCCAAAAGAAAAGAAACCATGATATAAAAAAGATAGCTGCTGCTGTTTATCACAGCTCTGTTCACAATAACAAAGATATAGAATCAATCTGTGTCCATCAATGGATGAGTAGATAAAGAAAATACGGTATATATACCACGGAATACTATTCAGCCATAGAAGACAATGAAATCATATCTTCTGCAGTAACATAGATAGAATTGGAAGTCATTATCTTAAGTGAAATAACTCAAACAGAAAGTCAAATACCACATATTCTAACTTGTAAGTGGGAGCTAAATAGTGTGTACACATGGACAGAGTGTGGAATAACAACTTTGGAAACTCAGAAGGGTAGTAGGATGGGAGGCAGGTAAAGGATGAAGGATTACTTAATAACTACAATATATGCTATTTGGGTGATGGGTACACTAAAAGCCTAGATTTCACCACTACATAATATATCCATGTAACCAAGCCGCACTTACACCCCCTAAATCTATAAAAACAAAAGTTAAAAAATATATATCTAAGTAAAACAATCCCCCATTCCTTTCTTCCTGTTGGAAGTGTTTTCTTCTTTATGCAGAAGGCTTTATCAAAGCTGCTAAATACACACACAAAAAAACCCCAACTTGAAAACTGGTGAAATGAGTAAAATGGTTGAGATGTACAATAGCATTCACTTAGGAACATCCATTTTGGGCCAACTTGTCATTTTGGCCTCAGGCACTAATTTTTGACCAGGCTGATGCGGGGTGCAAACACAGGAGACATCTCACTCTAAATTCTATAATTTCTTCTCAAAGCTAAATGCCTGACTCAAAGGAACTTTTCGTAAAGAATCCAGAATTGGAAGTGCATGATTTCAACCCTATAAAAATATGTATAGAAAGACAGATGAACCAACACCACAATTAAAGCATCTGCTTAGGAGTGGAGGGAGAAAACAAGGGAGGGAGGTAGTTTGTGTGCGGGAGAGAGAGACAGACACACACAGAGAGAGATTACTGTTCAGACTGCCTAAAGTGATCCTCCTGGGCACAGCTGTGCAGTCACTGTTGTCTAGAGGCTTCCTCTGGGTGCCCCAGTGCTAGCTTTGCCATGCCCATGCCCCACCATGGCTCTCACAGCTGACTGCCTCCTACTCCATTGAACACACACGAGTCTGTCACTTTCAGTTCCACTTAATTTCCACTCTCCCCTCTGGCTGGCGGCCACAGAGTCCTCTTGGCAACCTCCACACTGGTAACCATGGATACCCTTCACTCCCAGACAGGCGGCTCCTAGAGCAGATGGTTGCCGGCACTGAGGGTGGGGAACAGGCTGAGGGGACAATCTGAATTATTGAGTCCCTTGCATACCCTCCTCCCAAACCAACCCCCGCCCCCCCCCCCCACACACATTCACACACACACACACGTCTTTCCCTAGATCATGCTTAATTCTGGCCTTGACAAGAAACTCATGATGTTTCAAATATCACAAATACTGCAAGAACAATTGCTACCATTGGTACAGCACCTATTGTCTGTCAGACAATGACCTATATGCTTTGCATACAAAGGGAAGGGAATAGTTTACTAGGAGGGCTTAAGGAGTTTCATTTCTCTGACCCAATTCAAAAGTCTTTTAGTGTGGACTGCTGACATGCATAATAACAATCTCAGAAGCACACTGAAATTTCAGGTTACTGGGCCCAACCTTAGAAATTCCAATTGAGAAGGTCAGGAGCCTGAGTGGGGCCCAGGATCTGCACTGTAAACAACCACTTCGTGTGATTCCAACATAAGTGGTCTGGACCACTTGAGAGAAAGCCTGCTCTGGCTTGGGGATTCTCAGACTTTAAAATGCTGATAAGGGTTTGGCTAAAATGCAGTCTGATTCAGTATTTCCAGGGCAGGACTTGGGATTCTGCATTTCTGTTAAGCTTCCAGGTGAAGCTAATGCTGTAACCTTGTGGGTATCTTTCCTTGTTCTCTTCATTTCCTCTGCCTGAGATGCCACCCTCTACTTCATCTAGCAGAATTCTACTCAACCCTCAGAGTCTCACTCAAACGTCAGTCTTTCAGGAAGCTTCCTCTGGTCTGCAAGTCTATTTCAGAGGTCAGTAGTGTGCTGGAGCCAGTTCACAATGGCTCGAGAGAGCCACAGCTAAATTTTCTGGAATTTTATGAGCCAGTTATTAAGCACAACCATTATACAAAATTTATATAAATATGCAATTAAATAAATTACATTAAAACTAAATCTAATAAGCATTGGGTTTAAAAATTATATTACTAATTATTTCTAAATCGAGGATTTATAAAGCAAAGATGAGGTAAAATATAAGACAAGAAAAACATGGAATTGGGAGCAGTAGATCTTGATTGATTTGAAACTTTTTTTTCTTTTTTCTTTTTTCTTTTTTTTTTTTGAGACAGAGTCTTGCTCTGTCACCCAGGCTGGAGTACAGTGATATGATCTCAGCTCACTGCACCCTCCGCCTCCCAGGTTCAAGTGATTCTTCTGCCTCAGCCTCCCAAGTAGCTGGGATTACAGGCATGTACCACCAGGCCTGGCTAATTTTTGTATTTTTAGTAGAGACGATGTTTTACCATGTTGGCCAGGCTGGCCTTGAACCCCTGACCTCAAGGGATCCTCGCCTTGGCCTCCCAAAGTGTTAGGATTACAGGCATGAACTACCGTGCCCAGCTGAAATTTATTTTTTAATTCTTATTTAAAAATAAGAATAGCTACTAAAAAAAAAAACTACCTGACCAGAAAAATAAAACCCCACAAAAATGAATATGTAACTTCCACGTAGAAGGGAATACAGAAAAATGTAGTTCAATAGAAGACAGAAATGCATCGAAAAGGAGTAAAGAAAAAGAATCAAAGGAGAAAATATTAGAATAAAAGAATTAGCAAGTTCACAGGTAGAAGACATAACAACACTGTTCCTATATACCACAACAACCAATTAGAAACGATAACAGAAAAAAAACTCATTCATAATAGCAACAAAATCTAGAAAACGTATAGGAAAAATCCCAAGGAAAAGAGACCTTTTTGAAGAATATAAAGGACGACTTGAGTAAAGGGAATGACATCTTGTTTACACATAGAAATACTCAGTATTATAGAGATGTTAATCCTTAGATTAATCTATAAATTTAACCTGAGGCCAATCAAAATCCCAACAGTATTTTTTGCAGTACTTGAAAACTGAGTCCAACATAAATATGAAAGGATAAATATCTGAGAAAGGCCAAGACAATTCTGTAAAAAAACAACCAAGAGAGATCTGTCCTCTTAAAAATCAAAGCGTATTACAAAGCTATGACAAATAAGTGTGGCATTTTTTTAGAAAAAGACAAACAGATCAATCTAACAAAATAGAGAGCCCAGAAACAGATCCAGAAACTAATGAGGAAACTTGCTATATAATAGTGGGAACTTTTTTAATCAAGGAAAAAAGAATTACCTGTCAGACCAGTAACGGATTTGGGATACTTGACTTCCTACATATAAGAACAGGAAATTGTACCCTATTTCACACTATACACAAAAATGAACTCCAGATGTATTACACATCTAGATGTGAAAAACAAATTTTAAAACTATTAGAAGTGGCTGGGTGCAGGGGCTCAAGCTTGTAATCCCAACACTTTGGGAGGCCAAGGCAGGTGGATCGCTTGAGCCCAGGAGTTCAAGACCAGCCTGAGCAACATAGTGAGACCCCATCTCTACCAAAAATAATTTAAAAACCTAGCCAGGTGGAGTGGTGCATGCCTGTGGTTCCAGATACTCAGGAGGCTGAGGTGGGAGGACTGCTTGACCCTGGAAGGTTGAGACACAAATGAGCTGTGATCCCACCACTGTACTCCAGCCTGGGCAACACAGTGAGACCCTGTCTACAAACAAATAAACAGAAAACTATCAGAAGAAAATAGTGCCTTTATAACTCTGGGATAGTGAAGCATTTCTTACATTAGCAATAAAAAATAAATGATAAAGGCAAGGACTAAGTCCACTGAATACATTCAAATGAAAAATTTATGCATGACAAAAGACACTACAAACAAAGGTAAAAGACAAGCCACAGAAAAAAAGATTAGTAATCAGAATCAATGTAGACAAGCAAGAAAAAGGTAACACCTGAATAGGACAATGGGAAAGGGTAGGAATATGCAATTCACAGAAGAAGAAATGCAAATTGTGTATAAACATATGGAAAATTTCTTAATTTGACTCAAAATCAGGGAAATATGACGTAAACAAAACAACATTTTCATATTATGAAATTGGCAAGAATTTTTAAGTCTGACATTATAAGACAAAGGGGGTACTTTGATATGTTATTAGTTGAAGTATAAATGGGTCCAGCCAGGAAAAAGAACAATTTTTCAACATTTAATAAAATACAAAATGTGCATAACCCAACACCCAACAATTTCTCTTCTAACCCTTTAATATATTCACAGCTAGACATGTATAAGGATATTCACTGCAACATTATTTGTGATAGTAAAAACGTACAAAAACCTAAAAGTAAATAGGGAAATAAATAATATGTGATATTTTTGTATGATGGCAGATTATACAGCCATTAAAAAGAACGATCTGTATACGTATGGGTATTTACGTATATGTGTGTGTTTGCATTTTCTCAAGACATGTGATGTTGGGTGAAAAAAACAAAGTGACAGAATGATACACAGTGTAGGATGCCATGTCAGAAAGCACACATAACTGCAAGGCCTTATACAGCTCATGGATGAAGAGGTATACACAAAAGTATACCTCCTTATAACAGTGGTGATTGCCCAGGGGCAAGGGAAGAAGCAGAATGGGTCTGGGCCTAGTGGGGAAAAAAAACCCACAAAAACTTTATCTGAAAAAATATTTTGTAATACAAAAAAGACTAGAAGCAAATATGATTTATTTATTTATTTATTTATTTTGAGATGGAGTCTTGCTCTGTTGCCCAGGCTGGAGTACAGTGGCGCAATCTCGGCTCACTGCAACCTCTGCTGCCTGGGCTCAAGCGATTCTCCTGCCTCAGCCTCCCAAGTAGCTGGGATTACAGGCACATGCACCACCACACCCAGCTAATTTTTGTGTTTTCAGTAGAGACAGGGTTTCAGCATCTTGGCCAGGCCGGTCTTGAACTCCTGACTTTGTGATCCACCCATCTCAGCCTCCCAAAGTGCTAGGATTATAGGTGTGAGCCACCGCACCCAGCGCAAATATAATAAAATGTTAATTTTTTAATCTCTGGATAACGAAAATATGTGTGTTTTACCTTTCTTAGTGGTGTATTTTTTAAAGTTCTCCAAAAAAACCCAGAAAATGCTTTGAGGATTTATTGGAGAAGGCACCATCAGATACTTAGGTGGGAATGAGAGCAGTATCGAATGGATGGAATTGATTCTTTGGCCATGAGCTCCCTCTCTCTTCAATGTCATCGGATTTTCAGATCCGTCGTGCTCCTTCCTGTGTTCCCCACTCCAACGCGAGACCATTCTTTGGCATCACGCACCCAGGCCTTTAAACGGGTCTCTGAGTGTGGCACTGTAGTGCTGGGAAGGACTCCCCCAAAAATTGGGCCAACCCCTAGTAACAGACGAGGACAATGAAGCAGGAAGGAGAGACTTGTCCAGGGTCACACAGGAGGCAAAGCTGGCCTCAAGGTTCATCTTTAACCTTTAAGCTCTGCTCCAACACCACTTCCTCAGATGACAGCTCCAGCTCCTCATCTAGGTTAGCTTGTCAGCTCCCATTAAATGCTCTGTTAGCACCTTGTACCTTCCCTGCCAAGCATTTATCACAGCTGAATTTAATCATTAGTTATTGAAATACACACTTGACACCTTATCTGTCATTACACTGCTCATTCCATGATGAACTTTGTCTTGTTCATGGCTGTAATCCAATAACTTAGTTCAGGGTCTGTTCCCTGAGTGACTGCTCTCTTGGTGTCCAGACTGGTGTGCATTCGGATTCCACGCTCACCTCTGAGTATTAATATTTAGGAATTACAACTGCAAGGATCTGAGAGTTTACACATGTTCATATCCTGTATCCTATGACATGTATCATATTGCCCTGTTTTCTGAAGGAGGAAATTGAGGCTCAGAGACTTGAAATAACTTTACCAAGGTCATACAAATAGTAAATGGAAAGGCTGGAATTTAAGCTGAAGTTTTCTGATCCGAAGCCATTTGGTGGGTCCACTGCACCATGGCTACCAGATGAGTAGCTGTGATTACTAATTTCTCCTGTGTTCCTCACCTTTTCTTCAGAACACTTCTCCCCTACATCACATACTCCTAACCCTAAAGACCTTCCTTATTTAAGAGCATTCATGCTTCTGCTGCTCTGTCCTCTCTTCCTCACCCACCAGTACCACAATCCCCATCATCATCATCATCTTCATCATCACATTTCTCTCTACTATTGAAGTAGGAGCTGACACTCCTATTTCAATCAGCACGTCCCAATGCCTGGATTTCATAGTCATGTCCCCAGAGCCTAGCTCAGAGTCTTATTTGTAGGAAGAGCTCAACAAATATGAATTGAATGAACAAATGACTAAAGTAATGCATTCTACCAAGGGCTTGCAGAGAATCTCATTCTCACAAACGCAGTCTGAATTGGGACTACTATGACGTGCTAAAAGACTCCCCAGAGAATGGTGTTGTTAGAGTAGATTTTTAGAATTACCAAGCCTCTCTCCAATTCACAGCCTGCCTTTGGCCCTCTCTGAAGGAATGCTGGACCAGGGCTTCAGTGAGGTGTCATAACAGTCCTTCATGGTAGAGCTCTCTCTTCTGTGCTATTTTTGGGTGCTAGCACATGTTGATTATCTCACTGTATACCTTTTAATACCATTTATCTCTCGTCTATTTTTTAAAAAAATTCCATGTTGTAGCCCTAAAGGGAACCCCACACAAAAATGGTCATAGTAGCCAGAGACTAACAGTATTTTACAATGGGGACTCCTGTACCTTGCATTCTTGGTTGCTATGAGAGATTGGTTGGTTATCCATTATATATAAAGACAAAGAGACTCTTACATGTACATCAGCTTCCTGTTGCTATTCAGTTGAAAGGAAACAAGAGAATGGCTATGTCACTTTGGAAGAATGAGTGATGTGCTTACTAAAGCACAGTTGAACCAAGTATTCTTATGCACTCTGCTCAGGGGGTTACCTGCTACTTCAATACAGAGTCTGAAACTTGGTAACACAGTATTCTGTCCTCAATAACCTAGATCAGAGGTTGGCAAACTATTGCCTACCAGCCAGATCCAGCCCTCTGTTTTGTTCCGCCGTGAGCTAAGAATGGTTTTTGTAGATGAATGTTTGCAGTCAACCTGATGAAAGGGAACACTAACTTTGAACCCCAATTCAGCAAATGTTATTGCCCCCAAAAAATTATTCTCATTAGCATAGCTGTATTATAAAAGATTATCTTCAATAATTATTATTATATTTTGAACTTTAGCAATAAAATTTTGGTGGAAATTTGTTTTCTCGCTTGTTATATAAGTACCTACTTAATAACCTTAATTTTGCATCTTAGCCTGCAAAGCCTATAAATATTTACTATCTGTCCCTCTATAGGAACTTTGCCCACCACTGGTCTCGACTAAAGCTATAAAGCTTGTCTCCCACCATGTCACTTCTTATACTTGGAACACCTGTTATATGGGAATATTCGTGGTTCTCCATAGACATGTCTAGCTCTCCATGCCCCAGTTGTCCCTTCTGCTGGGACCTGCCACCTCCCTTGCTGCCTGCCTGATTGTTTTGCCTGCTGATATCAGACTAATCCTTCTAGGTCCAGTTCAGATGCCATCCTCATTTCTGAAGTCTTCTCTGACTTTTCAAGTTAGAATTAATAAATTCCTCTGCTCAAAAAGTATGTGACATCTGGGCTGTGCACGGTGGCTCACGCCTATAATCCCAGCACTTCGGGAGGCTGAGGGGGGCAGATCATGAGGTCAGGAGTTTGAGACCAGCCTGACTAACATGGTGAAACCCTGTCTCTACTAAAAATACAAAAATTAGCTGTGGTGGCATGTGCCTGTAATCCTAGCTACTCGGGAGGCTGAGGCAGGAGAATCGCTTGAACCCAGGAGGCAGAGATTGCGGTAAGCGGAGATCGCGCCACTGCACTCCACTGGGTGAAAGAGGGAAACTCTGTCTCAAAGAAAAAAACAAACAAACAAACAAAAAAAACAAAAGAAAGCAGGTGACATCCTATAAAACATAATTTACTTTGCTATAGTCAAGGAGTTCACATCCATGCTGCCTTTCCTCCTATACTGCAAGTGTCCTCTGGGCAGGAAGTTATGTACATATAGTAGGAGACTGACAACTGTCTGTTTAATGGATGAATAATTGACTGATGTGCTAACAGGAAAGGAAGAAATAATTAATGAAAAGGTAACCTGACTGCTGTTGGAAGGGTGATCTAAACTCCAAACTGGTTGTTTCTACCACTGACTTACGTCTTTGCTCACCCCCAGGAAGAAGTGCACTTGGTACAGCAAGGCTGTGGTAAGTTAAAGGATGGAGAATTGTGTGTTGACACACTACAGTAAGTATTATTCAGAAAATACCGTGAATCGGCCAGGCACAGTGGCTCACGCCTGTAATCCCAGCACTTTGGGAGGCTGAGGCGGGTGGATCACCTGAGGTCAGGAGATCGAGACCATCCTGGCCAAGATGGTGAAACCCCATCTCTACTAAAAATACAAAAAATTAGCCGGGCGTGGTAGCCTGTAATCCCAGCTACTAGGGAGGCTGAGGCAGGAGGATCACTTGAATCCAGGAGGTGGAGGTTGCAGTGAGCTGAGATCATGCCACTGCATTCCAGCCTGGGTGATAGAGTGAGACTCCATCTCAACAAACAAACAAACAAAACAAAACAAAGAAAAATACTGTGAATCCATCTTTAGAAACCTTGACAATGTGGTCTTCTCAAGTCATCAGGCGTGGGGCACGGTTCTGCTTATGGGCAGCAACACTCCGACTGCCATCCCTACTCCTTCTCCTCCGCGTACTTCTCTCCCACCCATATTACATCCATGATGCCTCATTTTTTTCTCTCTCTGTACCTGCTAAACAGATTCTCAGTATCTGAATTGCATATTTAATCCAGTGGCTCACTCAATCCACAAGGGAGAATGTGGTCATCAGGAAGCTCTGAGAAGAATGGCAATGGACCCATTCACTTGCTGAGAGTCATTCTTCAAACACTGGTTGAACTCTCTTCTGTGCCAGGCCTAAGAAAGGCATAAAAAGACAAGGCCCAGGCTCTGCCTGCAAGGAAAGCAAGCTGAATGGACTTTCTTGTACATCCCTGAAAAATCATGTGAAATATACCAAATTCTCGGGAGGAGTCCTTGGGGCCCCTGGGCTTTTTGAGGAGATGTGGGCATAATGCTGTCAGAGTGGCACAGATACTTGGCTGGCAAGTCATCACAATCCAAGGAGGAAAATTCGACCTTGAGTTTGTACACAATAAACCCATTCTCTGACCTGTGCCACTTAGATGCCACCCAAATCCAGACTTTGGCAAATATTAGATAACATCACTTTACTAAGCACATAAACATCTCTGAATTCATTTTCAGAGCAAATTTAAACTTGTTAAAAATCATTCTTTTCTAATTGCTTTTATTACAATTCTAACTTTATGATTCTTATTTTACTCATGCAATAAAATAAATAATTTTTGTGTACACAAAGTGGCAAAAGCCAGGCCTCTCCATATAATTCACATTTGCCCAGTTAGATTAGAACATGGTGACTCAGAGATGCTTACTGGACTAAAAAAATACTCACAGAAAATCTTTGACCTGAGCATTTAATGGTTCTTTACCCAGAAATTCAGAATGTGTGCAATGAGAAGGGCAAAGGACCTCTATATATTAGCCAAATAGTACTCAACCCACCAGGGACAATGATGATGAGGATAGTTGCCATTTATTGAGTGCTTACTATGGGTGAGGACTGTGCTACGCACTGTATGTACATCATTCATTCATTTGTTCAATTAATTAATATCTATTAAGCATCTATTAAATACCATGCACTAAGCTAGGTGCTAGAGGTACAATGGTAAATAAGACAGGGAAGAGAGTAACAGACTTAATGGAATGTTAAGTCTTTCAACAACTTGTAAGATAGATATTAGTGATTCTGTTTTACCACTAAGGAAACAAAGTCAGAGAAGAGAAATTAAGCAACTTGCCCGAAATCATACAGTTAATACGTGGTAAGCAGGACTTGAAACCAAAGTCCTAAATAAAGCCAGACATCAGAGGAAAGCAGGAATTATAAAAAAGTATTGTACTTTTAAGTGCCCTTCTGATTTTTCACCTCATTGATAAAAACCTCTAGGAAGAAAGTTATAGTTCCTAATCTTTTTCCTTCCCAATGGAACTAACTCCTAAGATTTTGACACACTGTACAGGTACACCCCTTCAGGAAGTGGTTCATGACTCAGGCCAGAAACCCCCTTTCCTCTACATCTCCTCAATATTCTGCGCACATTTCTATTCTTGCACTTACTACTATGACTATACTTTCGAAAAATATGCCTTCCTCCCACTAGACCAGGAGCTCCTTTAGGACAGTTGCTAGGTATAATTTATCTCTCTACCCTAGCATAGTGATTCATCTGAGATGCAATAAATGTTTCTTGAATGAGTAAATGAAAAACTTTCATTGGTGACCTACTCTACTTCATTATTTCAGTGATAATAATAAAAGTAGCCAGCACTTACTATGATGAGTATGCACTGTATACAAGCATTATCTCCCTTCATCTTCATCATGACTCTGTAAAGTCACAACTGTGTAGTTACCCCCATTTTATTGATGAGAAAAAGCAAGGCTTTCCCAAGATCACACAGACTTTAAGTTAAGATGCATGATTCAAACCCAGCTTTGATGGACACTAAATTCTTCACAGGACACAAGGGCACCTCCCAGGACTCATACAATCATTCCTTCCAACAATCTTCCAATAGTGTTAACTAGCCACTGTTGTGCCCCTAGAGAACTCTGGCTCCCAATTTTCACTCTCACCAGGGCCTGCCTGGTACTTTTATATACAATACTTGCACATATATTATCTCCCTCAAAAGACAGCAATATCCTGCAAACAGGGGTCATGCGCTCTTCACCTTGAATCTTCATAGCCTATAGTCCCAGCCCTGGCATGCTCTTAAGATGTTGTATTGAACACTGAGTAAAAATAATATTAGGCCCACTGCATTATTATTATGGAATTAGGATCAAATAAATCCAACCTAATTCCCTGCTTTTATAGTATAAGCCTCTTTCTCAATGGACTAAAAGCCCTGAAGGATCAAAAGGATTTAGAAAGAAAATGGGAGGAGGGCAGGGGGGAAACTGTGAGCAAAATCTAGCAGTAGTTTGAATGTGGGGCTTGTGAGACCCAGGTTAGGCTGTGATTTGGTCAGAGCACCTGCTGAGGCCCATATGATTTTAATGTGCAGCCAGGGCTGAGAACACCCAAGAAAAAGCATTGAGTGTGTGCAGGGAGCAGTGGGTAAAAAGACTGGAAGCATCAGATAGGTCAGATAATGGAAGGCACTGACTGCACGCCAAGGTGCCTGGGTCTTGCCCTGGAGGAGAAGGGAATCCATTGAGAGTTTAGGACAAGAAGAGGTGAAACAACCCACCCCTCCTCCACTGTAGAAACAAGGTTAGTGGATGGAGATGGTATGGGCTTAGCAGAGTTGGAGCCAGAAAGACAACATAAAGGTTGAAGTTGGCAGTAGCCGTCCCAAGAATGGCATGTTAGACTAGGCGAACATGAGGGGACTTGGCAGGGGCCTGCTGGAGCTGCACAAGCAAGACACAGCTGTGGCTGGAATGAGGAGAATCAGATTTCTGAGCCAACTCAGCCACTGACTGTTTCTGTAACCTCGGTCCCCACACCTCCCTGACTCTATTCTGCATCTTTAAAGATAGAGATGTTTACCTTAAAAGGTCATTAGGAAGTCTATAGAAAAAGATACGTTAAAGCAGATGGCACAGAGTAAACACTCAGCAGATGAGCCTGAAACTCAATTATATCTTTGTTCTTTCTAATATTCTGCTCTTTCACATTCTGCCTTGATCTACCTTCTGCCTAATTATTATGGTTTAATAGGGAACAATCCTTAAGGGCTAGGAGGCTTGCAAAAATGCACTGTACACTCTAGGATATGCCACAATGTGGGTCAGTGTTTCGAAGTCACTGCACAAAATGGACAGTGACCACAAGGGTACAGCTCAGTGGAGGAGGTATTGTTTCAGATGCACTTGTGGTGGGTTTTGTGGCTTGAGGCCTGGGCACAATTTTCCCACTAAAAGAGGTTACACCAGGCCTAATCCTGCAAAAGCCTCTTCATTCAGTTTGAAAACAAACACCCAGTGACAGTGGACTATGCTAGGATAAGGGAAGGAGAGCAAAGATAATAACTATGTGTATTATGTAATACACAGCAGTTCCTGTGCGTAATGTACAAGGCCAGCAGCACCGGAGGTGGGAGGTTGAGACCACAGTGAGGCCTATGCTCCTACTCTCTTTCGGACAGGACAGGCAAGCACAGACACCAAGAGCTCATTCTTTTCTTTTTTTTTTTTTTTGAGACGGAGTCTCGCTCTGTCGCCCAGGCTGGAGTGCAGTGGCGCAATCTCGGCTCACTGCAAGCTCCGCCTCCCGGGTTTACGCCATTCTCCTGCCTCAGCCTCCCGAGTAGCTGGGACTACAGGCGCCCGTCATCTCGCCCGGCTAGATTTTTGTATTATTTTTAGTAGAGACGGGGTTTCACCGTGTTAGCCAGGATGGTCTCGATCTCCTGACCTCGTGATCCACCCGTCTCGGCCTCCCAAAGTGCTGGGATTACAGGCTTGAGCCACCGCGCCCGGCCGAGCTCATTCTTTTCTTACTCCTCCCACATATACCAGAGATGTTGATGCTTGCTGGGCACTGACCTTAGCATTCTTTTCTTCTCACCCTCTCTATCCCCTACCCACCCTAATATCTATGAGTTTGATTCTCACCAACAGGCTGATGTTGTCTTGATCTTTTCTGTTCTGGCCTTTCTCCTGAGCTTCAAGCTATATCTCCATTTAGTTCTTTTGTATTTTGTTTCTTACTTTTTGTTGAGGTATAACATACACAGAATAAAGTCCATAAGTCTCAATTGTTTGTGTGTATAAACCCATGTCACCACCACTCAGATCAAGATATAGAACATTTCCAACACCTCAGAATGTTCTGCTGTGCTCCTTCTCAGGCAATTACCCACCTAAATCCCAGAGATTACCATTATTCCAACATCTATCACCATCAATTACTTTGCCTGTTTTTGAACTTCATATAAATGGAATAATTCAGTAAATACCCCTGTATCTGGGATCAAGTTTGTTGTCCACTAGGAAGCTTTTGGTAATGTGTGGAGACACTTTTGATTGCCATAACTCAGGGTGGGGAGGGCTGGGAAATATTACTGGTGTGTAGTACATAGAGGCCAGGGATGCTGCTAGACATCCTACAATGCACAGGACAGGCCCACAACAAAGAAGTATCTGGTCAATAATTGATAAACCCTGTGTATCAATCTCCTATAGCTACTGCAACAAATTACCACAAACAGAATGGCTTAAAGCAACACAGATTTATCATCTCACAGTTCTGTCATTCAGAAGTCCAAAATAGGTCTCATTGGAAGCTCTAGGGGAGAATACTTTCTTTGCCTTTGCCAGCTTCTAGAGGCGGCTTACATTCCTTGGCACGTGTCCTTCCATCTTCAAAGCCAACAACCACCAGTCAAGTCTTTGTCACACTGCATCACCCTAATATTGACACTTCTGTCTTCCTCTTTCACTTAAAAGGACTCTTGTGATTACACCGAGCCCAAGTGAAACCAGGCTATACTCCCCATTTCAAGGCCCATAACTTAATGACATCTGTAAAGTCCCTTTTGCCATGTAAGATAACATATTCACAAATTCCTAGAATTAGGATTTGGATATCTTTGTAGGGGAGATTATTCAGCCTTCCATACCCTGCTATATAATATTCTGTTGTATGAATATACCACAATTTATGTATCCTACTGTTGATGGACATTTGGGCTGTTTTAGTTCTTAGCTATTAATAATGCTGCTATAAACATTCTTATACACATCTTCTGTATTCATTTCTGTTAGGTAGATACTCAAGAATGGAATTTCTCGGTCATGGTAAATGTATGTTTAGCTTGAATAGATAACGCTAAACAGTTTTATAATGTGGCTGTACAAATTTACACCCTTAGCAGCAGTACGAGTTTCCATTTTCATTCTGTACTGAACATCTCCAAGTAGACCTTCCAAAGACACCCTTAACCCAACTTACCAAAACTGTGCTATCTATCTCAGTGTATACCATTTCCCCACCACCCCCCCGCCCCAGACATCCAAAACATGAACCCTGGAAACATCCTAGACTCTTCCCTCTCCCTTTCTGCCTACTTTTATTTAGCCATTATTATTTTATTCTTATCAGCACTTGCTTACATTCTCTTCTTGATGGAGGTCTTTATCATCTCTCACCTAGACTATAGTTTCTTCCCTGGACTCTATTCCCAGTCTATCTCTCCAGTCCATTCTTCCTACTGCTGTCAAAGTCACCTTTTCTAAAATCTAAAACTGAACTCTGATTCTCCTGTTGCTTATAAGACAAAGGAGCTATCCCCAGCCTACCTCCCTCTTCTGTCCCTTGCCATTCTATCCTTATGCAACGATACTTCCAAGTTCTGCCCACACAGAACTGCTTATAATTTCTCTTCTTGTACTTTTACTCAAATTAATCCATTCTCCCATTTACTGCCAACTCATCTTTCAAGACTCAGCATACTAGTAACCTTCTCTACTGAATTCTTTTCCAACAACCCTCAAATCAGGCAGACTTAACTCCTCTCTTCTCTGTGCTCCACCATGCCCTGCACAGACATTTTATCAGGGAACCTGTAACTTTTCAGCACACTTGTCTCTGTCCAATAAACAAAAGGCTCTTGAGAGCAGGGACCACTTTGTCATCCAGAGACTTGGTCCAGGACCTGACATAGTAGATACAAATAAACATTTACTGAATGGAAACTGAATGAAGAGAGTACATATTAATATGATATGGAGGAAGTGCTGAGTGTAGAGAAAGACAAGTGTAGACAAAGCCTGTGATTTCAACAGTCTTAAAACCTAAAGGGGCCAAGCGCGGTGGCTCATGCCTGTAATCCCAGCACTTTGGGAGGCAGAGGTGGGTGGGTCACCTGAGGTCAGGAGTTCGAGACCAGCCTGACCAACATGGTGAAACCCCATCTCTACTAAAAATACAAAAATTAGCCAGGCATGGGTGGTGCGTGCCTGTAGTCCCAGCTACTCAGGAGGCCGAGGCGGGAGAATCGCGTGAACCCAGGAGGCAGAGGTTGCAGTGAGCCGAGATGGCGTCACTGTACTTCAGTCTGGGCGATAAGAGGAAGGGGGATCATAAGCTCTAACAGGGAAGTAACAGCATGGTTCCTGAAGAGTGATTGCAAAGATTTCAGGGAGAAAATGTATCTAAGGTTTCTAGCCTTCCGCCAGGCATATGCTAGGCACTAAATTAGCTACTATTAGTATTATTATTTCTGATGGTGAAACTAGAAGTTTTTAGTTTGCTGGTTCAGTTCCATGTTGAAGTCATCTTCATTCAGCAGAGAATGAGAAGCTTACCTATTTACATTAATACAGTTGACACAGTTTGTAAAGCCAAAGCAGCATTGTAGAGATAGCTCCTTAATCTTAATGAACATTTGTTGATTTATTTTAGTTTTCTATTTGGGACATTGAATGATTCTTAGTGATTGTTGATTTTAGAACTATCACTGGCTTGACATTTTTTTAAAGTTCATATATGTGTTAGATGCAATCTTTCCCTATGAGAGCAACAAATAATTAATTGTATATATCTTATCTTCTTTGTGGGTTAGTCTTGGTCAGCTTTGTATTTCTGAGGGTTAATTGTACAAAGTTAACTAATGATCTAACAAAATGCCTCAGTAAAAATGTCCAAACAGACATCAAACACTGCTGAATTTATATGAGGTTTCCATGACAAGTTTCTCTCCTGGCTTTCTTCCTTCCTCACATCACTCCTCCTTCATCTTTTTCATGGACATCCCTTCTGCTGTCAGTACTCCAAATATGTGTATCCCCCATGGCTCCATTTTCTGTTGGTTAATTTTGTCTACTCCTTTTCCAAGGGTAATTTTGCCTCTTCCTATGACTTTCACAGGAAGTGAAACATCCACAAGCTGATTGCTTCCAAATCTATATTTACAGCCCAGGCCTCTCCCTAAGCTTTCAGATCCACTTACTCAACTGACCCTCAAACACCTCTTGTTAGATATCCCATAGACAATCCAAATTCTATATATTGAAAAGTACCTCAACTTTCACTTCGGACTTTTTTCTCCCTCTATATTCCCTGTTCCAGTGACTAGCATCACTACCAGTTACCAAAATCAGAAACACAAGGGTCACTCTGGGCCATATCCTCTTCTATGAATCTCGATTGGTCATTTAGATCTGTTGTTTTGTACCCATATTATCTTATAAATCTCCGATCTCTGGCTGGGCGCGGTGGCTCACGCCTGTAATCCCAACACTTTGGGAGGCCGAGGTGGGTGGATCACGAGGTCAGGAGTTCGAGGCCAGCCAGGCCAAGATGGTGAAACCCCATCTCTACTAAAAATACAAAAATTAGCCAGGCACGGTGGCAGGTGCCTCTAGGCACGGTGGCAGGTGCCTGTAATCCCAGCTACTCGGGAGGCTGAGGCAGGAGAATCGCTTGAACCAGGGAGGCAGAGCTTGCAGTGAGCCAAGAATGTGCTGCACTCTAGCCTGGGTGACAGAGCAAGACTCCATCGCAAAAAAAAAAAAAAAAAAAAAAATCTCCGATCTCTCAACCATGATTAAGGCTTTGTTATTTTCTCCAAATTATCTCAATAGCCTCCTTATTGGCCTCCCTTTCTCTAATCTCCCCAGGTGCTACAGCCAGCCAGTGGGAGCTTTATAAAATTTGAATCAAACTATGTTGTCCCTCTGCTTAGATTTTTTTCAGTGACTCATTATTGTCTATAGAAGCAAATCCAAATTTCTTAGCCAGGAATACAAGGCTGTTGATAAGCTGACCTCTGCCTACTTCTCAGAGCACAAAAAGAAAGGGAATAATAAAAATAAGAGTAAAATTTACTGAAAAAAGAGATGCTCAACAAAATCAAAAATTTATTCTTTGGAAAGACTAAAAAACAAAACAAATCTGAGCAAGACTAATCCTGAAAAAAAAAAAGCGAGAAGGCACAAATAAATATTAGGTATGAAAAAGGAGACATAACTACAGGTAAGTAGAGATTATTTTTAAATCCACAAGATAATGCTATGATCAATTTTATGTCAATAAATTATAAAATTAGAAGAAATTTACATTTTTCCAGAAAAAATAAATTATCAAAATTGGTTCAGGAAGAAATATAATACCTGGATAAGTGAATCACTATTAAAGACATCGAATTGATAGTTAAAAAAAAATTCATGAAAAAGACAACAGGTCCAGCAAGTTTTACAGGATAATTTTATCAGATATTTGAGTCCTTCTTATATAAACTTATTCAAATAACTAAAAAGGAGGGGAATCTATCCATCTAATTTTATAGGTATAACCTTGATCCCAACAGTACGTAAGACCAATATAAAAAAGGAAAAATTATAGGCCAATCTTATTTATGAATATATATGCAAACATTTCAGATAAAAAATAAAAAACCAAATTCAGCATAATAAAATATATTTCTATCTAAGCGAGATTTATCCCAGAAATGCGGAGATTGTTCAATATGAGAAAAAAAATCTATTAACAGATTAAAAAAGAAAAATCACAGATCATCTCAGTTGACACTGAGCCTTCAATAAGAGAAAAAGCATTCAGTAAGATTCAATAGCCAAACTAATTTTTAGAAACCCCTAGCAAACTAAGAAAAATAGAAATTTCTTAATCTTATCTTATAAAAACATATAGCAAACCTCATACTTAATGATAAAACTTAGAAACTTGCCAAATCCCATGACAAGGATGTTTGTTATCACCTACTATTTGAAACCACCCCAGATGTCCTAACCAACAGAGCAACACACACACAAAAAAACAAGATATGTAAATCTTGGAAAGGAAGATAATAAATTGTTATTTGCTAAAAACATACATTATCTCTACAGACAATCCAGGAGTGTCTACAATCAAAACTAATTAGAGAGTATGATAAGGTTCCTGAATACAAGATTAACATACAAAAATTAATTATTGCATATGGGCAATAATAAATTAGAAAAGGTAATAAACTCTTCACAATAGGAACAATAATTAAAAGCTAGATCAGAAAAAAATAAAATAAGATAATGTGGTATTAGCTCAGACTGATGGAACAGAACAGAGAACTCAGACATAATATCTAAAGATATGTGACCCTTATGTGATAGAGGAGATATCATAAGTTAGTAGGGAAAAGTAAAGCTTTAAAAAAGAGTGTAAGGATAAATGACTTTCCATATAGGGAAAAATTCAATCCTTACCTCACTCCACTCATCAATATAAAATCTAGTTAGATTATTAACAATTTAAATACAGAAATAAAACTTTAAAACTGTATATATGTGTATATATGTGAGTATATATGTGTATGTGATTTTGTGGAGAAAATTACAAAATATAAGTGAAGAACATAAAAGACTTAAATAAATGGCAACCTTTGCCATGTTTGCATATGGGAAAACTCAATAGCCTAAAGATGGCAAATCTCTCCAAGTAATTTTTTCACAAGTAAAGCCTGCACTCACCTGCATTAAAATTATCTAGCATGCTTGCTAAAAATTACTTAGGCTCCATTTTAAGCCCATTGAATTATGTATGAGGATGTGGCCCAGGAATCTGCATTTCAGAAAGCTCTCTAGGTGATTCTTTTGTGTACTAAATTTTGAGAACCATGCCTTATAAAAGTAGATCATAACGTGAGTTGCACATTAGAATCACTTGAGAGAGTTTTTAAAAACTTGGTTGCCCAGGCTACACCCCAGACCAATGAAATCAGATTTTCTGGGCAAGGCACCTATGCATCAGTCTTTTGAAAGTTCTCCACTGATTCTTTAGCCAAGGTTGAGGACCACTGCCCTAGGTGAAGGTCCATGTAGAGTCACGTCTGTAAAGTTTGCTGCCCTTCTCCATTTGAACATTTACTTTTAGTGCTAACCTGGTAGGATTTGTACTTTTTCTTTTTTTTTGAGACGGACTCTTGTTCTGTCGCCCAGGCCGGAGTGCAGTGGCACCATCTTGGCTCACCGCAACCTCCGCCTTCCAGGTTCAAGCGATTCTCCTGCCTCAGCCTCTTGAGTAGCTGGGATTACAGGCGCACGCCACCATGCCCGGCTAATTTTTTGTATTTTTAGTAGAGATCGGGGTTTCACCATGTTGGTCAGGCTTGTCTCGAACTCCTGACCTCGTGATCTGCCCTCCCCCGCCCAGCCTCCCGAAGTGCTAGGATTACAGGCGTGAGTCACTGCGCCTGACCAGGATTTGGACTTTAACTTGATTGAGGAAGACACAATTTTCTTTCTTTTTTTTTTTTTTTTGAGACGGAGTATCGCTCTGTTACCCGGGCTGGAGTGCAGTGGCTGGATCTCAGCTCACTGCGAGCTCTGCCTCCCGGGTTCACTTCATTCTCCTGCCTCAACTTCCCTAGTAGCTGGGACTACAGGAGCCCGCCACCTCGCCCAGCTAGTTTTTTGTATTTTTTAGTAGAGACGGGGTTTCACCGTGTTAGCCAGGATGGTCTTGATCTTCTGACCTCGTGATCCGCCCGTCTCGGCCTCCCAAAGTGCTGGGATTACAGGCTTGAGCCACCACCCCGGCACAATTTTCTTACATTAAAATTATGACTCATTTATTTGGTATCCCCAGCTCCTTATCTGGTTTGGTGATCATTTTCTGAAAAAAATTCAACTAAATGAAATTGACTCTATCAATATATAGATAAATAAAATTTTCACCAAGCCCTAAAAATTCCGTTAGATTCAATAAATCTATATAGCACCTAGGCTGTGAGAGGTACAGAGTGAACAAAATACAGCCTTCTCTTCAGGTGTTCATGACCTGGTGGGGGAGACAGATATAGACAAAAGTATTTTACAATCAAGCAGACAATGATAAGAGTTCAGAAAGTAAAAAGGGAATAGAAGAAAAATTCATTCAGAATGGCTGAATCTAGGAAAGCATCACTGTAAATTCAGCATCCAAGATTGGCCTTGAGGCATTGCTGGGATTGACCCAAGAGGAAATTAGGGAAATGGGCAGTTGGGGAATGGGGCAGTTCTGCATAGCATAAAGTAAGTCAGATGGGCCTTCCTGCAACCTTCATGCAAGGCTGGAGGGCAGACATTCAAGACTCCTTTTCTTTCTAACTTCCTTGTTACTGCCCTTATTTTTCAAGTATTTCACCCTGGTTTATTAATTCTACCTCCTAGTGCCTCAGCTGGTTTCTTCTAGGAAAAGTTTCTTATTAGCATGTCTATAGGGAGCAGATGCTACCCTATCTACCCCTATTATCTGATGGCCAGGGCAATGGGGTTGACTGGGAGAGGAATTTTAATCACCTCCTTATGACTCATCTATTTTCTAATTGAGAAGGTCAGGTCTAAAGTCACAAATGGCTTCCCAATGAAATCCATCTTTAACATTAAAAATGGTAATAAAGACATGCTTCGGCCGGGCGCGGTGGCTCAAGCCCATAATCCCAGCACTTTGGGAGGCGGATCACGAGGTCAGGAGATCGAGACCATCCTGGCTAACACGGTGAAACCTCATCTCTGCTAAAAAATACAAAAAACTAGCCGGGCGAGGTGGCGGGCACCTGTAGTCCCAGCTACTCGGGAGGCTGAGGCAGGAGAATGGCATCAACCTGGGAGGCGGAGCTTGCAGTGAGCTGAGATCCCGCCACCGCACTCCAGCCTGGGGCCTGGGCGACAGAGGGAGACTCCAGCTCAAAAAAAAAAAAAAAAAAAAAAAAGACATGCTTCTCAGTTTTATAACATCATCTATGTAAAATGAATGTATTAAAAATTAATCAAACTCATGTTTGTGAATAACCCTGAAGCTATCTTGGATACTACTTGAATGCAAAAATCTCAGGCTGATATGAATGGATTGGGAATTAGATGAGTTACTGAATAGGGAAGGTTTCTCAAAACCACAACGTCAAAGGGTATGTAATGTTATTTATGACTGTAAATTGTAAAGTAAAACAATGAGCACGCATATTATTCTGAATTTTGAATGTATATTTTACATGATGGACTGTATGTCCCTTTCTGTTTAAGCAGACTGTTCACACTGATGTCATGCGGCAGATGTCATTTGTAAAGTCCATGAGATGAACCAGTCACCATGGTGTAAACACACCATGATTTATGTAGAATGGCAGAAGAAAAGGGTTTGCAAATCAAATTATCATTGAAGTGGAGCACAGCTTGGCTTCTAAGGTGACATAAGGCCCATCTACAGTGGACATGGTACTTAAATTCAGAAGATATCCTAGAATCATAGCAAGGAAAAGAATGTGAGACAATAGGGAAGGAAAATCAATGTTCTAGATAAGCTTATAATTGCCAATGATTTTTTCTTTATAGTGTATTTAATGTACTGAATATCTTACTTTTTTATATCTACTTTCAATCAAAGTGAATTTCTCAATTATTTGTTCATTTTTATTCTGGAACAAAAAAACCATTAAATTTCACATCAAATTTGTCATGCACTTAAATTGTTCATTAAAGAAATTAATGTTTCTTAACAATAATCATTCCCTTAATATTTCAAAACCCTTCTGATTATATAGCAAAATAGTACTCCTGGCCCCTAAGTCATAGGTATAATTAAATTTTACAAAAGACCTAAATTTAAAAATTTTTTTGAGGTGTTAAAAAGATTTTTTTGGCCGGGCGCCGTGGCTCAAGCCTGTAATCCCAGCACTTTGGGAGGCCGAGACGGGCGGATCACGAGGTCAGGAGATCGAGAGCATCCTGGCTAACCCGGTGAAACCCCGTCTCTACTAAAAAATACAAAAAAAAACTAGCCGGGCGAGGTGGCGGGTGCCTGTAATCCCAGCTACTCAGGAGGCTGAGGCAGGAGAATGGCGTAAACCCGGGAGGCGGAGCTTGCAGTGAGCTGAGATCCGGCCACTGCACTCCAGTCTGAGCAACAGAGCGAGACTCCGTCACAAAAAAAAAAAAAAAGATTTTTTTTGACAGGTTAATAGAATTGATAAGTGCTAAAAAATAATCATTCTCACCAGCTCCGAGGGCATAGCCTTCCCCCACCAAGTAATTTCCAGTATGTGTGTAATGTGAAGCATGACATGCTTACTGCACAGTTAAGCTGTTGTTTTGAGGGAAAAGGCTATACGGAACAAGGTACAACCCCAAATCTGGAGTGCGTTATATCCAAAGGATGTGGTCATTCCTTGAGTGACAGGCCACTCATCCATAAACAAAGCAAGTCCTGCCAATTTGAAATCATAAACTGAACAGGATCACCCAAAGAGGCTTAAGAATCTGGAATCTCTCTTGATTGGCATTGACTGTATGGTGGTGAGAAGAGACAGTTCCTGCTAGTGGGCAGTAAGGTTCCAGCTGCCACAGGGTGCTAGAATGAGAGTGGGAAGATGAAGAGGCCAGGCCAGTAATCTATGATGTTGGGCCAGACGTGGGCTTCTCAGGGTAGGAAGATCAAGAAATGAAGTAGGGTCTTGAAGCAAGAAAGCTATAGCAGAACCAGAAAACTACATCCTGCCTTTGTTGTTTTATGTTTCTTGTTTATTTCCCTTCTTTTCTTTTGCTCCCCGCTTGATAGCAGCATAAAAACTTAGTGAACATACTACCATTTCATGGCTACTCAAGGAAAAGGATGTATGTCCTTCTTTGACCAAGAGCTCAAAGGAAGTGCTGTACTCCTGGGTTCCCAGTGTGGCTGTTGTGACAGCAATAAACCAAGAGAGAGATGCCAAGTGGGAGGTGGAATTCAGGAAGATGAGAAATGCAGGGGTAGGAGTTGGGGGACAGATTTTCTCTTAACATGAAGGATGTCTGGATATGCTATTCTTTCCTCAGCCTATGAGAGTATTGGTAGTGTTCACTGGAGAAGGACATTAGTCTAACATGAGGCTATATACAGAGTATTGGCAAAGGACTAACTCTCTAGTCCTCCCCCACCACACCCTCTTTCAGGAAGAAGGCAGCAGAAAGCTGTGACATTGATGAAGGACCCCATAAGCTGCATTTTGAACACCTCTAGCTCTATTACTATTCATACACATCTTCCTCGAGAAACCCCAAATGCAATGTTACATGTTCAGAGTCAACCGTGTTCTGTTAGCTAATTGATGTTGGTTGAAATATAAGGGTAGAATTGAAAGCTAAGCCATCAGAAGTATATACAGGATGGATGAAGGGCAAGAAAGCAGACTGGAATGGCTGAGGCTGTAGCAGAGGGAAAATTCCAGAAGGAAAGAGAGAGAGAGAGAGAGATTTTTCATGCTTGAAAGCATTCGTCTGCAAGGAATTGAGTGAGATGGAGAAAGGGCTTCTTGGTGGCAAGAGAATGAGAGACATCTGGAGAACATGTAGGGAAAGGAGAAAGAAGATGCCTCAATAGCAGAGAAGGCTGGAGGCATCTAGGAAGTAGGATCATAAGGCATCACGTGGAAGGTAGGAATGGAACCAAGATGTACTAATTACCACTATGTGCTAGGCATGAGCTGTTCTCCTGAATCATCTCATTTAATTCTCACAATGTCCAGCACAGTGCTTGGCATATAGTAGGCACTCAAAAATATGTTGAATATTTAATATTAATTAAATAAAAATAAAATATTTAATACCAAATCAATAAAAGTGTGAACAATGCTAAGAGATGTCTATTACCAATTACATCTTACAGATAAGAACCTGAGGCCCAGAAACATTAGGAAACTTGCCCAATATGTCACAGCTAGTAAGAAGTAGAAGGACAATGACTTCAAAGTTCCAGCGGTGGAAGGAGGAGGGTGATTTGTAAAGATCCTGTGGGTAATCTAGAAAAAGGCATGATGCTTGGGTGTCGCCCAGAGACTGAGAGAGGGAGGAAAGAATGAAGGGCCAAGGGAACTGGGCTAGGGAGGAGGGCGAGAGGCCACTTGGAAAGAATTCTTCTTCTAGAAGAATGGGGACCCTGTCGGACGGCAAAGGGCAGCATCCAGGCTAACATAGCAGGTGAGCTGGGTGGGGGGCAGGACGGAAGCACAGCCACTGCTGACATTGCAAAGGGTCTCTGTGGGCAGCCAGGGATCTGAGGTGGGCGAGATGGAGAAAACGGCTACAGCTGTAAAGTGAAAGAGCCAGGCAGGCTGAGATGGAAAATACTAACAGCTTGCGCACAGGACACGGCAGAAGAGAAGGCTTCGACGGGAGGTGGCCTGGTAGGCGGCTGGGGAGAGGGTGTGGCCTGGGACTGGAGGGAGGCTGCACGCTAGGCCTGCGTTGGGGATCGTCTGCGCGGCCGCGTCTCACCTGTAGGAGCTGCTCACTGCACTCGCCACCTCCTCGCGGATTTGCCGGTTGAGGGCATCTGCCGCGGCGCGCCCCCTGCCAACCTCGGGGCCGGTGGCCTGGACCTGGGTCTGGGCGGCGGGCAGCGACGTCTGCTCGTGCCCCAGGCCCTCGGCGCGGCGCACCATCCAGGCAGGCCCGGCCTTCCTGCGCGTGTCGCGCTCGTCCGCCCCGGACGCCTTTCCGGCCGCCAGGCCGCCCGCTCCGCCGGGGGCCGGCTCCTGCTCCCGGGCCTCAGCGGCGGCCTGCACTGGCCAGCGCTCCTGGCTCTGCGGCCGGCGCTTGGGCGCCCCGAGGATGGGCGCCGACGCCTGGGAGGCCGCGGGGATCTGCACGGGCTTGGGGATCCACGGGTGGTCTCCGCGGCGCGGCAGTGGCCAGGCGCGGAAGTCCTTCTGGTACTGGGTCTCGCGCTCGAAGGGCGCGTCGGAGGGCTGGTACTCGCTGCGCGGCCGGCAGCTGGGCTCGGGCCGCTGCACCTTCCAGGCGCGGTAGTCCTGCCGCATCACCGAGTCCGCGGGGCCGGAGGTGGAGCCGGAGCCCAAGCCCGGACCCGGCCCGCCCCGGCCGGGGCCAGCCGCCGGTTCACGCTCACCGCTAGGCCCAGGCGCTGGCCCCGTTGCCCGGGCAACTGCATCCAACTCGCCCTGGGCTGGCTGCGTCTCTATGGCAACCGCGCGCGCCGAGGGGGGCGCGAGCGCCGGCTGCGCCTGCTGCTGCTGCGGCGGCGGTGGCTGCGGCGGGGCGCCCGGGTGCTCGGTGGCCTCCGAGTACTTGGTGAAAACCAGCGGCACCGCTATGTCCGCTTTGTCCAACTGGTTCCAGAAGCGGGCGATGCAGCAGGCCCTCGTGATGCACGGCCACGCCATGATGCTAGCTGAAAAGCCGGCCCCCTCTTTCTTCTTGTGGTTCTAAAGCAAGTCTCTAATCTTCCTTCAGCCTCCGATCCGGACCAGCCAATGTGGTTCCCACCGTTTTCTACCCCCGATCAGCCAGAGCTAGTTCGCCCTCCTCCCTCAGCGAGCACTCGGCGAGAGCTATCCTAAGAGAGGCTGTAGAGTCCCTCGATTACCGGTTGCAAACGCCTTTGGGAGCGCAGTCTGCTGCAGGCGCCGAAGGGCGAGAGGCACGGCGTTCCCGAGTCCCCGGCGAGGGTGTCTGGGACGCGCCCCTCCCTGCGGCTGCGGCGGCGCACAGACCTCGGTCGAGCGCGGCGACGTGAGGAGAGGTGGCTGCAGGCTTAAGCCATGGCGCAGAGGAGGGGCCGGGCGGTGTAGCCGCAGGGTTCGCGTCCCGGGCTCGAGTCTCCTTCCTGCCGGCGTCCTAGTGCAGCCGGCCACCTAGCAGGACTGGGAGGCCATCACCTCCAGCGAAGACCGAGCATTGCTGCCTCCGCCGCTGCCCGCGAGGATGCCGCAGCCGCCGCCGCCACTGCCTCTTCTCCTGGGAAGCGACCCCACCCTTTTCTGCAGCTCTCGGTCTCTGCTGCTGCCGGTGAAAGATGCTGCAGCAGCTGCTGCCGCCGCCTCTGCCTCTGCTGTAGGAAAGCGGCCCCACCCTTTTACGCCGCTCAGCAGGGAGGAAAAAAAATCCAGGAACGATGCTGACTGAAAAAGTGCCGGGAAAAAAAAAAAAAAACACCTGCTGTCGTCAGCTTGCGCTGCTGGGAGCTTGTCCTCTCTCGCCACCTCCCTCCGCACTGGCAGCTCCTCCCTCCTCTGCTCCCGGGCAGCAGCAGAATCTGGGGCCGTAGTGGGTTCAAGTCCCAAGTTCGTGAGGACTTTCTGTCCTTGGGCTTGTCGCTTCATCCCCATGAGTCGGAGGCTCCTCTTTTGTAAAATAGGGCCAAACGTTGGTGGAGGGGGAGCTATTAAATTTTAAAACATGGAGGAAACTCCTAGTGAAATGTCTGTCGCAGAATAGATGTTTTGAAAAAGGGAGCTGCTGGTATTGGTCAAAACCTCCTGGTTCAAGCACTTGCCAGTCTTACGCACAGGCCTTGCTCAGATGTGTGGGAATGGGAGCACCAGGGCTGGTGGTGCCCTGGCTGTTCCCTTCCTAGGGAATCTTTGCGAAGGTATGTTTTAGACTCTCCCAAGAACCACCCAGCCCCTGTTCAGTTCAGGGGCCACACTGGGGCAGAAGTAGAGAAAAGAAAATTCTTGAAAGTAGCTTAATTGTGGAGGTTGGGTGTGGGTCGGAGCTGTGCCCTAGGAGAGGGCAGTGCCTGGCCTGCAGGGGCCTTCTGGCACGTTCTCACTCTTCGCGGTTGCTCTTCTTCTGTCTTTAAAGCAGAAGAGATTTTGGAGTTGGAAACCTGGTTTGGCTCTGCTACTCTCTGTGTCACTTGGGCAAGTTAAGTCATCCCTGGGCTTCAGACTCCTCATCTGTAGAATGGAGGAAATACTTACTAGCTGCCTCAAAAATGGTTTAGTGGGCCGGGCATCGTGGCTTACGCTGTAACCCCAGCACTTTGGGAGGCTGAGGCGGGTGGATCACCTGAGGTCGGGAGTTCAAGACCACCCTGGCCAACATGGTGAAACCCTGTCTGTACTAAAAATACAAAAATTAGCTGGGCGTGGTGGTGCGTGCCTGTAATCCCAGCTTCTCAGGAGGCTGAGGCAGGAGAATCGCTTGAACCTGGGAGGTGGAGGTTGCAGTGATCCGAGACAGCACCATTGCACTCCAGCCTGTGTGACAAAAGCAAAACTCCATCTCAAAAAAAAAAAAAGAAAGAAAGAAAGAAAAGAAAAGAAAAGTGGTTTTGTGAGGATAGTTAATGACCCAGGGCAGAAGCTTTGAGTCAAATCTAATCTGCAGGGATTCATGGCTTTTGTAGCTCTTAACTGTATGGCAATGGGCAAATCACTACAATCTTCTGACCTTCAGTTTCATCTATGAATGGGGGTACCAATACTGAACTTGCAAGGTTGTTCTGAGAATTAAAATGAGATAATGCACTAAAAATGCTTACCACAACATCTGGCATATGGCAATGGCTCAATAAATGGTAGCTATTAGTATCCAAAAGGCTCACCCAGAAGACCCCTAAGTGGAGCATCCTAAGAAACCACTTGCACACCTTCTCCAGAAGATCTCTTGTTCCTCCAAGTAACTTTTGTTCTGTCTTTGCTGTCTCTCAATTTATGTCTCCTGCACTCCTCCACTAGCTACATCCACTGGACTTCAGCTCTTTTCCCCTACAATATAGGCAGAGTTTTCAGCATCAGTTAAGCTGGCAGCATTGGTGTTTCTGGGGGAGAAAGTCATGTATGTGTTTAGATTATAAATGGATTGCACAAAACAGATTTTCTTTAACCCTAGAATCAAATAGGATGAGAAGACAGCTCTGATTAGTCAATTATCTGCTGAACTTCCTGCTACTTAGGTCTTTGCCTCTTGGTGATTTGATTTGAGATCCGTAAATAAAATAGTGCCTGGTGCTGTTTTCCAGTCGTTAGGAGATATATTTTTATAAAGAACATAATCTGGTGGTACATTTCCTCCCTTCACCCCTGCAGAACTCCCTGGGATTTGGCTGATGCATTTCCAATAATGATTTCCAAAGGTTTAAAAAAGGCTAAAAATTGGAGGGAGGATGTCTATTCTGAGAACCACCGATAGTTTATCCTTCTTTGATTTAGCAAGTCTAGTCTCCTGATGCTTACTTTGTGCCTTGAGGACTATAGGACACATATGGATTCTAGCTCTGGAGGAGCCCTCACTTGAAGGAATGTGTTATTGGAGAACTGAGAGACAGACCCGTAAGTAAATAATTATCAAAGAGTATGGTCAACCTAACAGAGGTTAACACTGGTGCTGAATGAATGCTTAGTAAGAGACGAGTAGGAGTTCTCCCAGCATAAGAAATGTAAGGAAAATTTTGTCATTAACATCACCCTCCACATTTATTTACTCGGATTTGAAAAACGCATTCAACCTCCCTGGACCATCCAGTGACCCTGTGGGATAGACAGGTCTAGCGGTCACCTATTATGTGGCTTATTTAGCATTCATTCTGGTGGTCACAGCACCTCATCGTTTGACTTCTGAGGGCCAAGAGAGAGAGAAAGAGAGAGAGAGTATCACACATCAAAAACTTTAGGATTGTAAAGAGGGATGATTTTTGATATAGCATATTTAAAGAATCACAGATAAATACTAAGAACTACTTTCTTCTGATAAATGTGAAAAAATTTGCATGGTAGCCAGCCTCTAAGAAGGCCCACAGTGACCCTAACTTCCCAATGTTCACAGCCTTGTGTAGTCCTCTGCCCTGAATCAAATAACTTAGAAATATGCATTTAAATTTCCTCCATGTCTTTTCATGGCTTGTTAGCTCATTTCTTTTTAGAGCTGGATAACATTTCATTATCTGGATGTATCACAGTTTATTTATCCATTCACCTACTGAAAGATATCTTGGTTGCTCCCAAGTTTTGGTAATTATGAATAAAGTCACTAGAAACATCCGTGTGCAGGTTTCTGTGGGGACATAAGCTTTCAACTCCTTTGGGTAAATACCAAGGAGTACAATTGCTAGATGACACAGTTAGAGCATGCTTAGTTTAGTAACAAACTGCCCAATTGTCTTCCACAGTAGCTGTACCATTTTGTGCTCCTACCAGCAACAAACGAGAGTTCTCATTGTCCCATGTCCTCTCAGGTATTTGGTTTTATCATCAGTGTTTTGGACTTTTCACATTCTAACAGGTATATAGTAGTATCTCATTGTTTTAGTTGGTAAATCTCTAATAATATACAATGTTAAGCATCTTTTCATACGCTTATATGCCATCAGTACATCTCTTTGGTGAGATGTATGTTCCAGTGTTTTGTCCATTAAATTTATTTTTATTTTTATTTTTATTTTTTTGGAGATGGGGTCTTGCTCTGTCACCCAGGTGGGAGTGCACGATCATAGTTCACTATAGACTCGAGTTTCTGGGCTCAAGTGATTGTCCCACCTCAGCCGTCCAAGTAGTTGGGACTACAGGTGTGAGCCACCATGCCTACTTTTGTTCATTTTTTATCTGGGTTGTTCATTTTCTTACTGTTGAGTTTTACAAGTTGTTTGTATATTTTGGATGATAGCTTGATACCCTTCATCCTAAGTCTTTTGCAAATATTTTCTCAGTCTGGTTTGTCTTTCCATTCTCTTCACAGTGTCTTTTGAAGAACAGAAGTATTTAAACAAAGTCCGATTCATAAATTCTTTCATAAATTCATAAATTCTTTAGGTACAACACCAAAGGGTCATGCCTTTGTTGTTGTATCTAAAAAGTCATTACCATGGCTGTATGTGGTAGCTCATGCCTGTAATCCCAGCACTTTGGGAGGCTGAAACAGGAGGATCACTTGAACCCAGGAGTTTGAGACTAGCCTGGGCAACATAGCAAGACCCCATCTCTCTAAAAAACACAATTTTTAAACAAGTAAATAGTTATCAGCAAATCCAAGACTATATGTTTTCTCCTATGTTATCTTCTGAGAGTTTCATACCTTTATATTCTACATTAAGGTCTATGAGCCATTTCAAGTTAATTTTTGTGAAGGGTGTAAGGTCTGGGTCAAGATTCATTTTTTTTTTTGCATCTAGATTTCCAGTTTTCTAGTCTCATTTGTTGAAAAGACTACCTCTGCTCCATTGTATTGCCTGTGCGCCTTTCTCAAACATCAGTTGACTATACAGATGCTTCTTGACTCATGATGGAGTTAAGCCCATTGTAAATTGAAAATATTATATGCCAAAAACGCATTTATTTAACCTACCAAACATCATAGCTTAGCCTAACCTACCTTAAACATGCTCAGAACACTTTCATTAGCCTATGGTTGGGCAAAATTATTTTTTTAAAAAAAGTCCATTTCATAGAATGAAGTCTTGAGTGTCTCTTGTAATTTGTTGAATACTGTATTGAAAGTGAAAACCTGAATGTTTGTACAGCAATCCCCCTTTATCTGTGCTTTTGCTTTCTATGGTTTCTATACCCACAGTATAGTACAATAAGATGTTTTGAGAGAGGGGGAAAAAGAGGGAGAGAGACCATATTCATATAACTTTTATTATAGTATATTGTTATAATTGTTCTATTTTATTATTAATTATTGTTGTTTATCTCTTACTGTGCCTAATTTATAAATTAAACTTTATTATAGACATATATATATATATGAAAAAACAGAGTATATATAGGGTTTTACTAGCCTTGGTTTCAGGTAACCACTGGAGGTCTTGGAATGTCTTCCCTGCAGATAAAGAGAGACTGCTGTATACTACTAATGCGTGTCACTTTTGCATCATCACAAAATTTAAAAATCATAGATTGAACCATCATTAGTCAGGGACCCTCTGTATGCATGTGGGTCTATTTCTGGACTCTCTATTCTATTCCATTTATCTATTTCTCTCTTTTTTCACTAATATCACACTCTGTTGATCATTAAGCTTTATAATATGTCTTAAAGTCAAATACTATCAGTCCTCTTGTCATGGGATCCTTTGGGTGTGCTTCACCAGCTGCAAACCTCTGTGGCCAGAGGCGCCTTCTGCCTAAGTATTGCTCGCGCCACTTGGTTCATTCCACCCCCTTGGCCCTCTGAGCTCCAGCTACCGCCCGGATCCCACACCTGCCAAGGGTGAGCCAGCCACGGAACAGCAAGGGGTGTGTAGCAAGTGAGCGTGGGGTCTGGTCACTGTGCACATCTGACCGTGGCTGGACCAGACGTATGGCATGCAGCTTCTACAGGGGGCACCTGCATCTGGATGAAGGGAGCATGGTGGCACCTGGAAACTTGGAACTGCAGAGCCCCAAAGAGGGTGTCACAGCACTGGCTTGGGAAGCCCTTATGGCTGGGTTCCCTGAAGGCTGCAGCTCTTCTCTCCTTCTCGTCACACGCAACGTGGCAAGGTGGGGGGTGTGTTTCAGCCCTGTTTGTGTAAAAGCTCTTTCAGTCCCGCCATTCAGCAAGTCCCAAGTTCTTGTCCTGCCTCGTCCAGGAAGAATGAGGCATGTGGACAACTGGAGGGTGAGCAAGGCAGAGAGGGGCTTCACTGAGCAACAGAACAGCTCTCAGGAGACCTGCAGTCGGTAGCTCCTCTCTGCAGGCAGTCTTCCCAAGTGTCCAGCTTTCAGCAAAGAGACCAGCAATGGATAGCTCCTTTCCACAGGCAGGTCATCCTGACGAATGGAGGAGACCTGAAGCGGACAGCTTATTCCCATAGCTGGTAGTCCTGAGGTCTGTCAGAGTCTGGCTAAGTCTGGGGATTTTTATAGGCTCAGAAGGGAGGAAGTGCATACTGATTGGTCCATGGGTGGCCATGGGCGGCCCGGAAAAAGCACCGCAAGATCTCACTCTGGTAGGTGGATTCCTCCCGGAATTGGCAGCCCAGCTCCCAGGCTTCAAGCTGCGTGGCTTGAAGGTGGGCTTTCACCGGGGACCCACCGCTTTCTGCCCAGGAGCCTGTCTGCCTCCTGCTGCCATTAACATGCCCTCCAGGGTCGCCAGGCTATTCGTGCGGAGGGGCACCTGCAGGCCTGCACTGAGCTTCCCTTAGCCCCCTGCCTCCCTCCCATGCTCATTGGCATCCAAAGTCTGGAGGGGGCCAAGGCAACAGGGGGCTGGCATGTCAGCAGTGTCCCAACCGTGCACACACCTGGTCGTGTTGCAATAGCACGTGAGCTCAGCCACAGCTTTGTTCCGCGCTGAAGTAGGTGTGCTGGGAGATGGGAGAGGCCAGAAGGTGAGAGAAGGCACTTCCTTTTTGTTTTGTTTTGTTTGTTTTGTTTTGTTTTGAGACAGAGTCTCCCTCTGTCGCCCCGGCTGGCGTGCAGTGGCGCAATCTCGGCTCACTGCAACCTCCCCCTCCAGGGTTCAAGCGATTCTCCTGCCTCAGCCTTCCAAGTAGTTAGGATTACAGGCGTGCGTCACCACGCCTGGCTAATTTTTTATTTTTGGTAGAGACAGGGTTTCGCCATGCTGGCCAGGCTGCTATCCAGTTCTTACAGCACTATTTGTTGAATAGGGAATCCTTTCCCCATTGCTTGTTTTGGTCAGCTTTGGCAAAGATGAGATGGTTGTAGATATGCAGTTTTATTTCTGAGTTATCTATTCTGTTCCATTGTTCTGTATGCCTGTTTTTCTGCAAGTACTATGCTTTTTTGTTACTGTAACCTTGTCATGTAGTTTGAAGTCAGGTAGTGTGATGCCTCCAGCTTTGTTCTTTTTGCTTAGGATTGTCTTGGCTGTATGAGCTCTTTTTTGGTTCCTTGTGGTTTTTTAAATAGATTTTTCTAATTCTGTGAAGAATGTAAATGGTAGTTTAATGGGAATGACATTGAATCTATAAATTGCTTTGGGCAGTATGGTCATTTTTGTGACATTGATTCTTCCTATTCATGAGCATGGAATGTTTTTCCATCTGTTTGTGTCCTCTCTGATTTCCTTGAGCAGTGGTTTGTAGTTCTTCTTGAAGAGGTTCTTCACCTTCCTTGTTAGCTGTATTCCTAGGTATTTTATTCTCTTTGTGGCAATTGTGAAAGGGAGTTCATTTATGATTTGGCTCTCTGCTTGTCTATTACTGGTGTATAGGAATGCTTGTGATTTCTACACATTGATTTTGTATCTTGAAGGTTTTGTTTTTGTTTTTGTTTTTGTTTTTGTTTTGTTTTTTTGCTGAAGTTGGTTATCAGCTTAAGAAGCTTTTGGACTGAGTCCATGGGGTTTTCTAGATATAGGATCATGTCATCCGCAAACAAAGACAATTTGACTTCCTCTTTTCCTATTTGAATACCCTTTTTTCTTTCTCTTGCCTGATTGCCCTGGCCACAACTTCCAATATTATGTTGAATAAGAGTAGCAAGAGAGGACATCCTTGTCTTGTGCCAGTTTTCAAGGGGAATGCTTCCAGCTTTTGCCCATTCAGTATGATATTGGCTATGGGTTTGTTATAAATGGCCCTTATCATTTTGAGGTATGTTCCTTTGATATCTAGTTTATTGAAACTTTTTAACATGAAGCAGTGTTGAATTTTACTAAAGGCCTTTTTGGTGTCTATTGAGATAAGCTTGTAGTTTTTGTCTTTAGTTGTGTTTATGTGATGAGTAACATTTATTGATTTGCATATGTTGAACCAACCTTGCATCCAGGGACTTGATCATGATGGATAAGCTTTTCAATGTGCTGCTGGATTTGGTTTGCTAGTATTTTATTGAGGATTTTTGCATCAATGTTCATTGGGAATATTGGCCTGAAGTGTTCTTCTTCTTCTTCTTTTTTTTTTGTATCAGGATGAAACTGACCTCATAAAATGAGTTAGGGAGGAGTCCCTCCATTTCAATTGTTTGAAATCGTTTCAGAGGAAATGGTACCAGTTCTGCTTTGTGCCTCTGGTAGAATTCAGCTGTAAATCCATCCGGTCCTGGGTTTTTTTGTTGGTAGGCTATATATTACGGCCTCAATTTCAGAGCTTGTTTTCGGTCTGTTCAGGGATTCAACTTCTTCCTGGTTCAGTCTTGGGAGGGTGTATGTGTCCAGGAATTTATCCATTTTTTTCTAGATTTTCCAGTTTATTTGCATAGAGGTGTTTATAGTATTCTCTGATGGTAGTTTGTATTTCTGGAGAGTCAGTGGTGTTATCCCCCTTATCGTTTCTGATTGTGTTTATTTGAATCTTCTCTCTTTTCTTCTTTATTAGTCTAGCTAGCACTCTATCTATTTTATTAATTTTTTTTTCAAAAAAACAGCTCCTGGATTTGTTGATTTTTTTGAACTTTTCATGTCTCTATCTTCTTCAGTTCCTCTCTGAGCTTTGTTATTTCTTGTCTTCTGCTAGCTCTGGGGTTTGTCTGCCATGGTTTTCTAGTTATTTTAGTTATGATGTTAGGGTGTCAATTTGAGATCTTTCTGACTTTTTGATATGGGCATTTAGTGCTGTAAATTTTCCTCTTAACACTGCTTTAGCTGCATCCCAGAGATCCTGGAGCATTGTCTTTTTGTTCTCTTTAGTTTCAAAGAACTTCTTGATTTCTGCCTTAATTTCATTATTTGCCCAGAAGTCATCCAGGAGCAGGTTGTTCAATTTCCATGTAGTTGTGTGGTTTTGAGTGGATTTCTTAATCTTGAGTTGTAATTTGATTGCACTGTGATCTGAGAGACTGTTTGTTATGATTTCAGTTTTTCTGCATCTGTTTAGGAGTGTTTTACTTCTAATTATGTGATCGATTTTAGAGTAAGTGCCATGTGGCACTGAGAAAAATGTATATTCTGTTGTTTTGGGTTGAAGAGTTGTGTGGATATCTACCAGGTCCACTTGGTCCAGAGCTGAGTTTAAGTCCTGAATATCTTTGTCAATTTTCTGTCTCAATGATCTGTCTAATACTGACAGTGGGGTATTAATGTCTCCCACTATTATTGTGTCAGGGCCTAAGTCTCTTTGTAGGTCTTTAAGAACTTGTTTTATGAATCTGGGTGCTCCTGTATTGGGTGCATATATATTTAGGATAGTTAGCTCTTATTGAATTGAACCCTTTACCATTATATAATGTCCTTGTCTTTTTTTTTTTTTAACTTTGTTGGCTTTTGAAGTCTATTTTGTCAAAAACTAGGATTGCAACCCCTGCATTTTTATGCTTTCCATTTGCTTGGTAAATTTTTCTCCATCCCTTTATTTTGAGCTTATGTGTGTCTGTGTACTTGAGATGTGTCTCTTGAATACAGCACCCTGATGGTCTTGTCTTTTTATCCAGCTTGCCATTCTGTGTCTTTTAATTGCAGTATTTAGCCTATTTACATTTAATGTTAATATTGTTATGTGTGAATTTGATCCTGTCATCATGATGCTGCTTGGTTTATTCTGCAAACTTATTAACATAGTTGCTTCATAGTGTTGTTGGTCTGAGTACTTCAGTGTGTTTTTGTAGTGGCTGGTAATGGTTTTTCCTTTCCCTGTTTAGTGGTTAGTGCTTCCTTCAGGAGCTCTTGCAAGGCAGCCCTGGTGATGAAATCTCTCAGCATTTGCTTGTCTGAAAAGGATTTTATTTCTCCTTTGCTTATGAAGCTTAGTTTGGCTGGATATGAAATTCTAGGTTGGAAATTCTTTTCTTTAGGATTGTTGAATACTGGCCCCCAATCTCTTCTGGCTTGTAGGATTTCCGCTGAGAGGTCCACTGTTAGTCTAATGGACTTCTCTTGGTAGGTGACCTGGCCTTTCTCTTTGGCTGCCCTTAACATTTTTGCTTCATTTTGACCTTGGAGAATCTGATGATTATGTGTCTTGGGTTGATCTTCTCATAGAGTATCTAACTGGGACTCTCTGGATTTCCTAAATTTGAATGTTGGCCTGTCTTGCTAGGTTGGGGAAGTTCTCCTGGATGATTTACTGAAGTGTATTTTCCAACTTGGTTCCATTCTCCCCATCTCTTTCAGGTACTCCAATCAGCCGTAGGTTTGGTCTTTATACATAATCGCATAGTTCTTGGAGGTTTTGTTCATTCCTCAATCTTTTTTCTCTAATCTTGTCTGCCTGCCTCATTTCAGCAAGATAGTCTTCAAGCTCTGATATTCTTTCTCCCTTTTGATTGATTTGGCTGTTGATACTTGTGTTTGCATCATGAAGTTCTCATGCTGTATTTTTAGGCTCCATCAGGTCATTTATGTCCCTTTCTAAACTGGTTATTCTAGTTAACAGCTCTTGTACAGTTTTGTCATGGTTCTTAGCTTCTTTGCATTGGGTTAGAACATAATCCTTTAGCTCAGTGAAGTTCATTATTACCCACTTTCTGAAGCCTACTTCTGTCAGTTAATCCATCTCAGCTTCAGCCCAGTTCTGTGCCCTTGATGGAGAGGTTTTGCAATCATTTGGAGGAAAAGAGGCATTCTGGCTTTTGGAATTTTCAGCATTTTTGCATTGGTTTTTCCTCATCTTTGTGAATTTGCCTGCCTTTTCTCTTTGAGGCTGTTTACCTTTGGATGGGGATTTTTAGGGCCTTTTTTGTTGAATGTTGGTGTTGTTGCTTTTTATTTGTTTTTCTTCTAACAGTCAGGCCCCTCTTCTTCAGGTCTGCAGCAGTTTGCTGGGGGTCCACTCCAGACCCTGTTTGCCTTGGTATCCCCAGTGGAGGCTGCAGAACAGCAAAGATTGCTGCCTGCTCCCTCCTCCAGAAGTTTGTCCCAGAGAGGTACTGACCTGATGCCAGTCAGAACTCTGCTGTATGAGGTATCTGGCCACCCCTGCTGGGAGGTCTCACCCAGTCAGGAGGCATGGGATCAGGGTCCTGCTTAAGGAAGCAGTCTGGCTGCACCTTAGCAGAACTGGTGCACTGTGCTGGGGGAATCCCCATCATCTGGATTGCCTGGACTCTTCAGAGCCAGCAGGCAGGAAAGATTAAGTCCACTGAACCTAAGACCATGGCCGCCCCTCCTCCCAGATGCTCTGTCCCAGGGAGATGAGAGTTCTGTCTGTATGCCCCTGGCTAGAGTTGCTGAAATCTTGCAGGGAGGCCCTGGCCAGTTAGGAGGGATAGATCTGGGTCCCACTTAAAGAAGCAATCTGGCCATGATCTGCCACAGCTGCTGTGCTGCACTGTGGAGAATACTGCTCAGTCCAAACTGCCCAACCTCCCTAGCAATGGCCAGGGAAAATCACTGACTAGAGCTGCAGTAATGGTGATCACCCCTACCCCTGGGAACTTGGTCGTCTTAGGCAGACTCCAGGTTGTTGTGCTGGCCTGCGAGGATTCCAAGTCAGTAGGTCTTAGCTTGTGAGGTTAATGGGAGTGGGACCCGCTGAGTGAGGCTGCTTGCCTCCCTGGCTTCAGCCCCCTTTCCATGGGAGTGGATGGTTCTCCTGCCACCCTGGAGTTCTGGGAGCCACCAGAGTATGTAAAAATCCTACAGCTCAGTGCCTGCCCCAATGGCTGCTAACCAGTGCCCCTGTCGTGGGTATGCCCAGTTTTGTGCGTGGGACCCAAGGCCTTGGTGGTGTTGGCACACAAAGGAATCTTCTGATCCACAGATTGCAAAAATCCCTGGGAAAAGTGTAGAATCCCAGGCAGGTAGCACAGTCCCTCACCACCTCCCTTGGCTGGGGGAGGGTGGTCCCTTTGCTCCTGGATGAATTGTCGCCCCACCCTGCTGTTCCTTCCTCTCTGTGGGTCACGCCCACCATCTATCCAGTCCCAATGAGAACATCTGTGTCCCTCAGTTGACAGAAATCACTTGCCTTTTGCATTTGTCTTGGTGGGAGAAACAGACCAGAGTTGTTTCTACTTGGCCATCTTGACCCCTCCCCGCTTTTAAATTTTGATGCCCAGTTGTTCCAGATTTTCCAGTGAGAGACCCTTGGTGACAGTTTTGTAGCTCACTTAAATAAAATGACACAGATACATTTTAGGTTCCATGCAGAGCATACTCCGTCTTCCTTCCTTCCTTCCCACCATATGGAAGATGACATGGATGCATGTTTTTGTTTTTGTTTTTTTACACATATGTGTACCTATAATAATCTGTATTCTTTGTGTATTTAACATTGTATTTTTCCTGAATGGTATCATGCTTTGTGAAACTCTTACAATGTGCCTTTTTCACTCATCAATAGGAATGTGAGATTTATCCATACTGATACATCTAAATCTGGTTAGGCCATTTGAACTGCTCTCTAGTAGTCTGTTGTATGATAAACCACTTAAATACATCCCCCCCAACACACACACACCCACATACACACATATACATCTGCTGAGGAACAGTTAGGTTGTTCCTACTTTTTAGCTATTACAAACAATACAACATATTTTTTCTCATATATGTCTCCATTGCCCATGTGAAAACAATTCCCTAGGGTTGATAATCCAGAAGTAGAGTTTTTGAGTCATAGGGTATATGCTTCTTTGAAAATACAAGGAACAAATTCTTTCCAAAATGGTTGTACCAATTTATACTCCCACCTGCAGTATGTGGGAGTTTCTATTTCTCAATCTCCTCACCAATATCCGTTATAACCAGACTTTAAAACTTTTGCCATACAGAAGGGTGTGAAATGTTGTATCATGGGTGTTTAAATTTGAATACCAGTAAGGTTGAGCATCTTTTTATGTGCTTATTGCCTATTGGAGTGTCTGTTTTGCTGCTCATGTTTTGTTCTGTTTTGCCTTGACCCACTTTTCTATCAGGTTGACTTTGAAAAATTATTTTATACAATTTTCTAATGTAGCCTGCATATTAATCACCCATGGTTTATGTGCATTGCAAATATCATCTCCCAGGCTGTGGCTTATCTTTCAACCTTGTTTATAGTATCTTTTGACATATGGAGCCTTCAAATTTTAAGGTAGTCAAACTTATCAATCTATTACTTTGGGAGCTGCACTTTCTGCCTGTTTAAGAAAACTTCCCTGCTCTGATGTCATGAAGATATTACCTTATATTATATTTTTTGAGTTTTTTGTCTTCAGATTTTTTAAGTTTTTTGTCTTTAGATTTGTAGTCTATGTTTTGTGTGTAATGTGAGGTAGTATAGCAGACTACTCTTCTTCCTTACTTAGAGCACCCCAGGTTATTCCTGTTCAGGTCAGCAGTATACTTCTCTTTCTGGAATTCCTTGTAGTCAGAAAAGGTTATATGACATAGTTCTGCCCATTGAGGTATAAGAGAAGGAGAAGACTGCTAGGGATTTCTGTGAAAATATGGCTTTCTTGATATGAGTGCATTTCCATCTACCTTTCTCCTTCCTTCTACTTCTTCTTTTCTGTAAAATAGACATAGGCTAGAGATGAATCACCCTTTTGCCACCATGAAGTCACAAGCTTTGACACAGGAATAACACAAGGTGGTCACAGGAGAATAGAAAATTCCAGGCAGCAGTTTCATATGACTAGCAAAAGAAAAATTGAAATAGCTGCAGAAGCTAGAGACTGATAAGACTCTGAAAACAAAAGTTTTGGACCAAGCTGGCTGAGACCAATTGGACACAACGTGGTGCTGGATTTGACCTAGGTTTCATCTAGGACCTCATTATGCCCTCATTAACATACACATCACACTCCCACCCATTCAATGACAGTTTCAGGAACACCCATATTTGGTGTAAAAATGGGTGGCACCACAATTCTGATAAATCTTCACCTTTTTCCAGGGATTTTATGTATATTCCACCCCCTGATTAAAGAAACCCCATAAAGGTAGAAACCCCAAACCCCACTGTATGACTCTCTTGAGTACACCCACACTCCCCTTTCTTGAGTATGTACTGTTTGCTTTGCAATAAATCTCTGTACTTTCACTATTTTTCTGCTTGTCCTTGAATTCATTCTCTCGACAGTGTCAAGAACATGGACACTGGCTGGGGCCACAGTCCCACAGGTGTTTGGAGACCTCTCTCCACCCACCGGGATGAACTTGAAGACAGAAATTGCAAACTAAAGATTGTAAATGGACAGACAGAAGGAATATGAAACATTAGTGGCATTCTGCCTCTGGGTTCTTTTAATCAGCATAGTTTTCTTCTTTTGTTCATTTTTGGGTTTCTTTTTATGAGAGAAAATTAATCCATTTTTCATTAGGCCACTTTCCTGTGGCTTGTAGCTGAATGTAAATCCCAAGGATAAAGATAAGAATCTATTTTTTTCATATCTCTTTAAGCAGGTTATTTGAATAGTTTCCCCTTTCCTCACTGATTAATAATGCTTCCTCCAGTATATAACAAGTTTGTGTATGTATGTGGGTCTGTTTCTAAACTCTATATCCTGTTTTATTGGTCTATTTATTTACCCTGTGCTTAAATTATACTCAAGAGTTATTCTAGTTCTTAATACTTGGTAGGGCAAATCTCTCTTCCTTCTTCTCTTCTTCTCCCTTTTCTTTCTTCCTTTTTTTTTTCTTTTCTGACACAGAGTCTCTCTCTGTTACCCAGGATGGAGTGCCTGATCTCGGCTCACTGCAATCTCCCCGTCCCGGGTTCAAGTGATTCTCCTGTCTCAACCTCCCTAGTAGCTGTGATTACAGGTGTGCACTACCATGCCCGGTTAATTTTTATATTTTTGTAGAGGCAGGGTTTCACCATGTTGGCCAGGCTGGTCTTGAACTCCTGACCTCAGGTGATCCGCCCCTCTCTGCCTCCCAAAGTGCTGGGATTACAGGTATGAGCCACCATGCCTGGCCTGCTTTTTCTTTTAAGTTGTCATTCTTTTTTTCACAATTTTTTTTTGAGCACCTACTTTGTACCAGGCACTGTTCCATACTCTGGGATCTAAAATTTATGCACTGTTCCATGCTCTGAGATGTAAAATATTTCTCTCATAGTGCTTACATTGCGTTGGAAGCCTTGTCCTTAAGACTTCCCTGTTAATTTTAGAATCAGCTTGAAAAACTCTTTGAAAACTTCTATGAAAAAAGTTTTATGGAATTGCATGGAACTTATTGAATAAAGAAGAATTTTCATTTTATGATTTTTGAGACATTCCACTCATAAAGATGGAAAAGTTCTCTGTTCAAGAGTGATTTTTGTTGTGACTGGAAATGGCATATCTTTTTAACATTTTATTTTTGAATAATTTTAGACTTGCAAGTTGCAAAAATAGCACAGAGAAGTCCTGGTACCCATCATCCGGGCTTTCCCAATGGTAACATCTTAATTATAGCACATTATCAAGACAAGGAAAGGACCACACAATTAACTAGGCTACAGACCTTAATTGGAGTTCACCAGTTTTTGCATGACTCATGTTTTGGGTACATTTTTGCATGCAGTTCTATGACTTTTTTTTTTCTTTTTGAGACAGAGTCTCGCTCTGTCGCCCAGGCTAGAGAGCAGTGGTCTGATCTCGGCTCTGCAACCTCTGCCTCCCAAGTTCAAGCGATTCTCCTGCCTCAGCCTCCTGAGTACCTGGGATTACAGGCACGCCTGGCTAATTTTTGTATTTTTAGTAGAGATGGGGTTTTCGCCATGTTGGTCAGTCTGGTCTCGAACTCCTGACCTCATGATCCGCCTGCCTCGGCCTCCCAAAGAGCTGGGATTACAGGCGTGAGCCACCGCACCTGGCCAGTTCTATGACATTTTATTCCATCTATATTTATATCACTGCCACCAAAATCAAGATACACAACTGTTCATCACTACAAAGGAATTCCTTCCTGCTACCACTTCATAGTCACACCCTCTACTGATTACTCCGATTTCCCCTGGTAACAACTGATCTATTCTCTATCTCTAAAATTTCACGTTTGAGAATGTTACATAGGTGGAATTATATAGCATGCAACCTTTTGAGGTTGGATTTTTCATTCAGTATAATGTCTTAAGATCCATCCAAGTTTTTGCATATATCCAGTTTGTTCCTTTTTGTTGTATGTAGTATTCCGTTGTCTGTATAGACCATGTTTTGTTTAAATATTTACCCATGGAAGGACATTTGGGTTGTTTCCATTTGGGGATATTAAGGCATTATACATCTACAAACATTTATGTGCAAGCTTTTTTTTTTTTTTTTGTGAACGCATTTTCAATTCTCTAGGATAAATACTGGGTAGTATGATTCCCAGATTATAAGGTAAGTGTCTGTTTAACTTTTTAAGAAACTGCCAAACTGATTTCCAGACTGGCTGTAGTATTTCACATTCCCACTAGCAATGGATGAGATATCCAGTTTATCTACATTCTTATCAGCATTTGACACTGTCAGTACTTTTTATTTTAGCCATTGTAACAGGCGTGCAGTGGCATTATATCACGGTTTATTTTATTTTTATAATTTCAACTTTTATTTCAGATTCAGAGGGTACATGTGTAGGTTTGTTACATGGGTATATTGTGTTATGCTGAGGTTTGGAGTATGATTGATCCCATCATTCAGGTAGTGAGCATAGTACCAACAGGTAGTATTTTAGCCCTTGTTCCCTTGTCTCTCCCCACTCTAGTAGTCCCCAGTGTCTATCGTTCCTATCTTTATGTCCATCTGTACCCAATGTTTAGCTCCCACTAATAAGTGAGAACATCTGGTATTTGGTTTTCTGTTCTTGTGTTAATTTGCTTAGGATAATAGTTTATAGTTTGAGGTCTTAGATTTACATCTTTAATCTATCTTGAGTTAATTTTTATATATGGTGAATGGTAGGGGTCTAGTTTCATTTTTCTGCATACGGCTAACCAGCTCTCTATCCCTCCAGTTGAGTTAAGTGTTTAAGTTCCTTATAGAGCATACATCCTGCTGCTGCAAAATACATTATTTCATTCTTTTTTTTTTTTTTGAGACGGAGCTTACTCTGTTGTCCAAGCTGGAGTGCAGTGGCGCAATCTCAGCTCACTGCAGCCTTGACCTCCCAGGCTCAAGCGATCCTCCTACCTCAGTCTCCCAGCTAGCTGGGACCACAGGCATGCACCACCATGCCTGGCTAATTGTTGTATTTTTTGTAGAGACAGCAGTCTCCCTATGTTGTCTAGGCTGGTCTGGAACTCCTGGCCTCAAACAGTCCTCCTGCCTCAGCCTCCCAAAGTGCATGAACCACCATGCCTAGCTTGATTTTTGTTCTTTTTTATGGCTGCATAGTGTTCCATGATGTATATGTACCACATTTTCTCTATCCAGTACACCACTGATGGACACTTAGGTTGATTCTGTGTCTTTGCTGTTGTGAATAGTGCTGCAATGAACATGTGCGTGCATGTGTCTTTTTTGTAGAATGATTTCGTTTCATTTAGAGATATATACAGTAGTGGGATTACTGGGTCAAATGGTAGTTCCATTTTTAGTTCTTTGAGAAATCTCCAAACTACTTTCCACAGTGGCTGAACTCATTTACATTCCCACCTGCAGTATATAAGCATTCTTTTTTCTCCACAGCCTAGCCAGCATCTGTTATTTTTTGTCTTTTTAATAGTAGCCACTCTGACTGGTCTGAGATGGTATCTCATTGTGGTTTTGACATGTGTTTCTCTGATGATTAGTGCTGTTGAGCATTTTTTCATATGTTTGTTGTATATCTTCTTTTGAGAAGTATCTGTTCATGTCCTTTGCCCACATTTTGATGGGGTTATTTGTTTTTTGCTTGTTGAGTTGTTTAATTTCCTTATAGATTCTGTATATTAGACCTTTATCAGATGCATAGTTTGCAAATATTTTCTCCCATTCTGTGGGTTGTCTGTTTATGATGCTGATAATTTCTTCTGCTGTGTGAAGCTATATAGTTTAATTAGGTCTCACTCATCAATTTTTTTTTTTTCAATTGCTTTTGAGGACGTAGTCATAAATTCTTTGCCAAGGCTGATGTCTGAAATGGTATTTCCTAGGTTTTCTTCTAGGATTTTTATAGTTTGAGATCTTAGGTTTACATCCTTAATCCATCTTGAATTAATTTTTGTACATGGTGAAAGGCAGGGTCCAGTTTCATTCTTCTGCGTATGGCTAGCCAACTATCGCAGGACCATTTATTGAATAGAAAGTCCTTTCTTCATTGCTTATTTTTGTCAACTTCATCAAAGATCAGATGATCATAGGTGTGCAGCTTTGTTTCTGAGTTCTCTATTCTGTTCCATTGGTCTATGTGTCTGTTTTTGTACCCAGTACCATGCTGTTTTGGTGACTGTAGCCTTATACTATAGTTTGAAGTTGGGTAATGTGATATCTTCAGCTTTGTTCTTTTTGCTTAGGATTGCTTTGGCTATTTGGGCTCTTTTTTGGTTCCATATGAATTTTAGAAGAGTTTTTTCTAATTCTGGGAAAAGTGATGTTGGTAGTTTGATAGAAATAGCATTGAATCTGCAGATTGCTTTGGGAAGTGCAGCCATTTTGAATGATGTTAATTCTTCCAATTCATGAGCATGGAGTATTTTCCATTGGTCTGTCATCTCTGATTTATTTCAGCAGTGTATTTTAGTTCTTCCTGTGGAGATCTTTTACCTCCTCGGTTAGATGTATTTCCAAGTATTTTACTTTTGGTGTGATGATTGTATATAGGATTGCATTCTTGATTTGACTTTTAGCTTGAACGCTATTGGTGTATATAAATGCTACTGACTGTTGTACATTGATTTTGTATCCTGAAACTTTACTAAAGTCATTTATCAGGTCTTGGAGCCTCTTGGTAGAGTTTTTAGGGTTTTTTAGGTATAGAATCACATCATCAGTGAAGAGAGAATTTGATTTCTTCTTTTCCTGTTTGGATGCCCTTTATTTCCTTCTCTTGCCTAATTGTTCTGGCTAGGACTTCCAGTACTATGTTGAACAGCAGTGGTGAGAGTGGGCATGCTTGACTTGTTCTTGTTCTTTAGGGGGAGTACTTCTAGCTTTTACCTGTTCAGTATGATGTTGGCTGTGGGTTTACCATGGATGGCTCTTATTACCTTATTTTGAGATATGTTCCTTCAATGCCTAGTTTGTTGAGGATTTTTATCATGAAGGAATGCTGGATTTTATTGAAAGCTTTTGCTGTCTATTGAGATGATCATATGGCTTTTGTTTTTAATTCTGTTTGTATGGTGAATTACATTTATTGATTTGAGTATTTGAGCCAACCTTGCATCCCATGGATAAAGCCTACTTGATCATGATGAATTAACTTTTTTTTTTGAGATGAAGTTTTGCTCTTGTTGCCCAGGCTGGAGTGCAATAGTGCAATCTCGGCTCACTGCAACCTCTGCCTCCTGGATTCAAGCGGTTCTCCTGCCTCAACCTCCTGAGTAGCTGGGATTATAGGCGCCCTCCACCATGCCTGACTAATTTTTGTATTTTCAGTGGAGATGGGGTTTCACCATGTTGGTCAGGCTGGTCTTGAACTCCTGACCTCAGGTAATCTGCCTGCCTTGGCCTCCCAAAGTGCTGGGATTATAGGCGTGAGCCACTGTGCCCAGCCTGAATTAACTTTTTGATGTGCTGCTGCATTTGGTTTGCTGGTATTTTGTTGAGGATGTTTGCATCTATGTTTATTAGGGATATTGGCCTGTAGTTCCTTTTTTCGTTGTGTCTTTGCCAAGTTTTTGTATCACGGTGATGTTGGCTTTGTAGAATTAGTTGTGGAGGAGTCTCCCTCTTCCTTGATGTTTTGGAATAGTTTCAGTAGAATTAGTACCAGGTCTTTTCTGTTGGTCTGGTAGAATTCAGCTGTGAATCCACCTGAGTCAGGGCTTTTTTTGTTGTTGGTGGTGGTAGGTCTTTTTCGACTGATTCAATTTTAAGACTTGATATTGGTCTGTTCAGGGTTTCAGTTTCTTCCTGATTCAATCTTGTGAGGTTGTGTGTTTCTGGGAATTTATTCATCCCTCTAGACTTTCTAGTTTGTGTGCAGAGAGGTGTTCATAATAGTTTTGAGGATCTTTTGTATTTCTGTGGGATTGGTTGTAATGTGACCTTTATTGTTTCTAATTGTGCTTATTGGATCGTCTCTCTTTTTTCCTTTGTTAATCTAGCTAGTGGTCTATTGATCTTGCTTATCCTTTCACAATATTAAAACCATATTATGGCTTTAGTTTATATTTCTCTAATGTTTAGTGATATTAATATATCTTCAGTGCTTCTTTTATTTTACTTTTTTGGTTTTTTAAAAAATTTATTGTTTGATGGGGTCTTGCCATGTTGGCCAGCCTGGTCTTGAACTCCTGGTCTCAAGCAATCCTCCTGCCTTAGCCTCCCAAAGCTCTGGGATTACAGGCGTTTGCCACCATGCCCAGCCTCAGCGCTGCTTTTACATTTTTAAAAAATTACATTTATTGTTTTAATTGTAATTATAAACAACATGGTTATTAAAATTTTTGCATGTATTGATCTCCATTCAGCAACTATACTAAACTTCCTAGTTTTAATAGTTCATAGGTTATCTTGAATGTATTGTTCACATAATGACAATTTTGCCTCCTTTCTCATTTTTATATCTCTCATTTCTTTCTCTTATTCAATTGTTCTTCCTATACCTCTAGAATAATTTTTATGACTTTAATGGAAGTGTTTCCAGTATCTCACCATTAAGCATAATGTTGACTTTTGGCATAAAATATTTAGAAACTGTACATCTACTGTTATTTGACCAAGAAAGTGTTCTAAAAAACCAAGGATTGATGAATCTATCAAATGCCTTTCAGTCTTTTTAGAGATGATCATGCCTTTTCCACTTAAATATTAAATCATTCTTGCCTTTTTGGTACAATATCAATTTGGTTATGATGTGTTGTTCTTTCAATGTGCTTCAGAATTCTATTTACTACAATGTTAAAGATTTTTTGCATTAATTTCATAAATAAGTCTGTCCATTTCTTTTTGCTGTACCTTGTTAGAATGGCCAACAGTATCACAATGACTTTATATTTATTCATTTATCAGAGACAAGGTCTTGCTTTGTCACCCAACTTGGAGTGCAGTGACACAATCATAGCTCACTGCAGCCTTGACCTCCTGGACTCAAGCCATCCTCCCACCTCAGCCTCCCAAGTAGCTGGGACTACTGGCATGCGCCACCACACCCAGCATTTTTTTTGACTTTTTGTAGAGACAGGGACTCATCATGTTCCCCAGGCTGGTCTCAAACTCTTTGCCTCAAGGGATCCCCTCACCTTGCCTTCCCAAAGTGTTGCGATTGCAGGCGTGAGCCACCATGCCTAGCCATGATGACTTCATAAAAAGCATGTGGATGCTTACCTTCTCTGTGCTCTGTAACAGCGCAAATGGAATTGGAGTTATCTCTTTGCTACTGCCTTCACGTAACTCACCTATGAATCATCTGTACCTGGGGCTTTTGGGGAGTAGCTTGTTACCTACTTGCCAGAAGGATCATGTCATTCCCATTTTAAGACTCTTCAGTAGCTTCCCACTGCTCCTAGAAGAAAATCTGTACTCCTTCCCAGGGCCTTCAAGGCCCTGCATAACCTTGTACAGGTCTATGAAAAACCTCCTCCCCTGTAGTCTCCCACTGTTCACTGCCCTCCAGTCACACAGCTGCCTTTCTGGTCCTGAAACACATCAGGCTCTTACCAGCCCAGGGACCTTTGAACTTGCTGGTTCTTCTGCCTGGAATGCTCTTCTTTCAGCTCTTTACTTGACTGGCGTATTCTCTCCTTCAGGTCTTGCTTCATATCAGTTTTCAAACGAGCCCTGCTTAGCCTTCTTATCTGGTATGAGATCTGTTCTCTTTCATCACCCTCTTTCCTTAATGTATCACTCATTATGCTCTATAATTATCTTGTTAATTTTTTACTCGCTTATTGTTCGCTATCCCACTTTCCACCCCATTGTTGACTGCAAAATCCTTTGGAGGAAATTCCCCAGGATCTTGCCTGTCTTACTTACTTGTTTTTTATTGCCCAGAACTGTGTTTGGCACATAGCAGATAGCAAAAAAAGAAAAGAAAAAGAAAAACAAACTAAAAACGTTGACTGAATGAATGAATCAAAGAACACATGCAGGAGGGCACTGGGAGGAATAACATTACTGTACCATTGGCAGAAAAGAGGTAAGCAGGAATCAGCTAGGGTGGGGTTCACGTTTGTACAGGTTTAGTTTCAGATGACAGCAAAGGAGCCAAGTGGAAGCTTCTGATAGACATTTGGAGATACAGGGATGGAGGGAAATGAAGAGGGTTAGGAATGTAGATTTTAGAGTGATCCCTAACCATCAATTAATGTCTTATTCACTCCTCCACTTTTCCATCAATGCATCTGTCTTTTCATCCACCTATCCATGCATTTGTTCACCGATTCATCCCATAAACTTTTGAGTAAATCATGAGCCAAGCCCTGGACATCAGGGATGCAGTGACCAATAGACAGTATTGGCCATCAAAGACTATACATCTGGAGGGAATGGGAGGGGAGTAGTAGATGCAAATTTAGACAGATTGTAGTAAGTAATGCTATGGGGGAGCCACAAGCACATCACACAGATTATAGTTGAAAACATGTACGTGAAAACAGAAGACTTAATCTTGAGGGCATGCCAGAAATTAGGCAGCATTGGACAGGAGAAACTGACAAGGGCTGACGAGCAAAGGAAAAAGTAGATCATGATGATAAAAGGAAAAACAGAAGAGAAATTGAGACAGAGTCTCTCTCTGTTGCCCAGGATGGAGTGCAGTGATGCAATCTCAGTTCACTGCAACCTCTGTCTCCCAGGTTCAAGCTATTCTCCTGCCTCAGCCTCCTGAGTAGCTGGGATTACAGGTGCATGCCACCACGCCTGGCTAATTTTTGTATTTTTAGTAGAGACAGGGTTTCACTATGTTGGTCAGTTTGAGAACTCCTGACCTTGTGATCCACCTGCCTTAGCCTCCCAAAGTGCTGGGATTACAGACGTGAGCTACTGTGCCTGGCCAGAAATTATCTTACAGTAGGAAAAACCTGGGTTTTAGAGTCAGAGTGACCATGCGGTGAGTCTTAGCCCTGTTTCTCACCAACTCAGTAACTTTGGAGAAATGATTTATTCTCTCTGAGCCTTGGTCATCTTCTCTGAAAAATAGAGATAACAATACAAACCTCATAGCAACATTATGGGGCTGGGTCCTGCTTGATGCACGGAGGTGCTCAGAGATGACGGATGGATGGTAGGGATGCTGCTGATGGCGGTGGTGGTGATGATAATGATCATGAGGGCGGTGACTGGGAGGCACTTTAGAGCCCCTAGTCCCTGCTCGTTGAGCAGTATATTCAACCTTGGGATTTCTGGAGATGTGGATGTGAGAACACCACAGTAAGTTTTGGTGGAGAGAAGAGTGAGCCAAGTCTGTGCCTCCATCATTTGCAGGGTGACTGCAGTTTGGATGGAAACTGGATACCATCCATCCACTTTCTGGAAGGAAAATGCATTAGCTGCAATCCATTACACTGATTTGCTGACTCGAAATCTTTCATGATGAGTGCTGAAATTAAGTGATTATATATTTTTTCTATTTAAAAAAATATGCCTTCCCCCTGGACTTAAATAGTAAAATAGTAGGGTCAAATGCAATGGTCAGGAGAAGTAGTTTTTAGTTAGAATCAATTTTGATTTTGATGTATTTGTGGGACTGTGGCTTGGAACTTGGCCAAGAGGATCCACATTCTGCCTTCTGCACCTCTGCAGAGTGGTGGCACACTGGAGGTACTGGGGGTAGGAGTGAGGGAGCGGAGCCTACTGGGAATAGAGCAACACATTCGTCAGGCAGGTGAAGAGTGATAAACCACCTGCTTAAGGCACCCAGCACTGTGCCCGGCACCCATCAGCTATAAAGCAAACAGACCTCCCAACCCTTTCTCACATAGGTACCCTGGCATAGGGTACCTCACATAGGCATCCCAGGTACCCTGGTGGCAAGGACTCTTGAAAAAGGAAAGGAAGCAGGGACACATCTCATCAGATGTGTCTGATGAGACTGTGGGCCAAAAATGATGAGGGAGGAAACTCCTCTTTATCAAGTGCCTACACAGACTACCAAGCGTGGTGCTAGTGGTTTCATATTTGATCCTATCACCTATGAGTTGGTATTTCATTTTGCAGATGAGGAAATCAGGGCTCAGACAGGGGAAGGGACTTATCCCAAATCATGGAACTCATTCATATTGAACCAGCATATGAATCCAGGCTTTTCCGACCCCATAGCCTCCATTCATTTCCCAAAGCCCTGTGATGTTGGAGTGCTGGGGAAGTGGAATATTGAAAATAAGACTGAGATATGAGAGAGCCAGTGGCTCTGATCTCTCTCCGCTTAGCTCAGAGCCATAAATTCTTGGAGAAGCCAAGCTTCAAGAGAGCTGGGTCTGAGCCAGCATCACTAGGGCAGGGAAAGGGGGTGGTGTCAGGGCTGGCAGGAGAGGACAGCGGAAGTATACCAGAGGGGGTTTGGGTGCTCAGGCTATCCTGGATCCCACTGGAGAGGCATCCCCAAGCTCAAACCTCTTTCCCTCTTTTTCTCATCCCCAGGCCCTCTGTGACACAGCAGGTGTGGCCTGGATACCCATGGATGTGAGGAGCCTGCCACACTGCCATCCCAGCCACCCAGCCCTGGTGCAACTCAGCCCTAAGTTCTGTGGGAGGCCTGGCCTCTTTGCAGAGACCCAGGGACCTTTAATAGCTTCATGGCTTTGGGCCCATACATTTTTCAAGAAGTTACACAAATATTCAAGCCCTCATTAAAAAAATATTGATGCTAACATGTGAGCAGAAAACAACAACATTAAAATTAATACATGTTTAATTAAATGTCTACAGATGTGGTATTATACCAACTAGTCAAGCATAGCCCAGATCAGTTCTTACTTAGGTATAATAAATAAATTCAAGTTAAAAAACAAAATGAATAATTTACTCTTCATAAAATAATTCAAAATAATTCAAAATTATAACAAACTTAAAAACAACTGCTGCTGCAATAAATAGTATTTAATGCAAGAGCTGTGTTATTATACATGTCATGACCAGGGTGGACATTGGGCCTGTGAAGGCCTCAGAAAGGCTCCACTGGCCTTCCAGGACAAGGTCCCTCTGAGTCACAGCAGCAGCTGTGGATGAAGGAGGCTGCAGCTGCCCTCTGGGTGGAGCTGGGTCTCTCAATGCAGGGGGCTGGGGCATGGCTGGGGCTGGGGGCATTTGCCATCAGCAGCTGTGGTGTCAGGAACTACTGGAGATGGTGACGGACAAGGCAGTCCCTCTGGCTACACACAGGAGACCAAAGCCCCATCTGTCCTCTTCTCTGCCTGAGCAAGGAGAACAACGCATTCAGCTCTGGGCTCCAGAAACTGCCTCTGGCTGCTGCTGTGTGGAGAAGGGGCTGCATGGAGCGAGCCCAGAGGCAGAAAGATCGGGGAGGTGGCCGGAGCAGGGTCCAGTGAGAGGTGATGGTGGTCTGGCCTGCAGCACAGATAGTGGAGACACAGAAAAGAAGATGGATTTGAGAGATGTGTCTGAGGCGGAAATAATGGGACTTTGTAAAGAACAGAGAGTGTGAGGTGAAGGAGAAGGAAGAGGCTTGGATGATGTCAGAGTCCTGGGTTGGGGTAGGGGCAGGCGGGGGTGCCCACAGAAACCAGGGAATGAGGAGGGGCACGTGTTTGGTATATGCTAATGTCAGTTTGGGGTGTGGTAGGCCTGAAGGGCTTGTGAGACATCCAGAGGAAATGGTCCAGGAGGCGAAGTGGCGTGTTGGCTTCACAAGGTGGACCCAAGGTGAGGGCACAGATGAGGACACTCTCCGGGTCAGACAGAGCACAGGCCTAATTCACTGGAGGCCCAGAGGGCAGAACCCTTTCCAGCCTGGGCCTTCACCTTCTACACCTTCCATTTACATCATCCACAAACCTCCCTGGATATTCAGTCTGGTGGAGAATAAGGCTTGAATATGGGGTGGGAAGGGTTCCCCACTTTGAGTACTGTGGGTTTCTACTTTTACCTGGTGGGTATGGTGGGGTCACAGCAAGCCTTATGAAGGAAGTGTGGTTTCAGGTCAGGAGTTCGAGACCAGCCTGGCCAGGAAGTGAAGTTTGAATTCTTTCTCAGAAGCTGGGCCGGTGGTGCACATGGGAGATGACAATGTTAGGCACAGAGAGAGGAGCACAGACGATTGGTCATGGCTGTTGAAGAGAGTGAAAGAAAAGACAAACTTTAGAACCAAGACATCATGAGCCCCTGTGAGGTGCTGTCTTCACTTCCCACAGCAGGCACAACAAATAGTCACAAACCAAGTGGCCTGAAACAATTCACATTGATTCTCTGAAGGTCTGGAGGTCGGAAGTCTGAAACAGTTTCACAGGGCTGTTAGGGTCAAGGTATCAGCAAGCCTGGTTCCTTCTGGAGGCTCTGAGAGGAGCCTCTGTTTTCTTGCCTCTTTTAGTCTCTAGGGGCTGCCGTATTCCTTGGCTGAGGCCCCTTCTTCCATGTTCATCATACATCAGATTGGTGAGGACCTTCTCCTGTGACCCTACCCTCTGCATCTCTCTTATAAGGATGGTGTGATTACCCTGGGCACATCTAGCTCCTGCAGCTAATCCATGATCATTTCAAACTCTTTCATGTAGCCACAGCTGCAAAATCTCTCCTGCCAGCCATACAAAGTATCATTCCCAGGTTTTGGGGATTCAAACATGAACATCTTTGGGGGCTTTATTCAGCTGACCACAGGCACCAGCATAGTCATCATCACCAGGGCATAGAGAGCCACATTCAATCCAGGACCCTGTCTAACCCAAGGCTCAGGCTGCTGCCACTCCAGGCTTACTCTCTCTTTTCTTTTTGAGATGGAGTCTCGCTCTGTCGCCTAGGCTGGAGTGCAGTGGCGCGATCTCGGCTCACTGCAACCTCCACCCTCCTAGGTTCAAATGATTCTCCTGCCTCAGCCTCCCAAGTAGCTGAGATTATAGGCTCACGCCACCACGCCCAGCTAATTTTTGTATTTTTTAGTAGAGACAGGGTTTCGCCATATTGGCCAAGCTGGTCTTGAACTCCTGACCTCATAATTCACTGCCTCGGCCTCCCACAGTGCTAGGATTACAGGTGTGAGCCACCATGCCCGGCCTCAAGGCTGACTCTCTAGCAATTCCTGAACAGAATGGCCACATCTCCTGAGCTTTGGGATTGTCTAGTTTCCCATTAAATTGTATCTCAGTAGTTAGAAAAACAAGGCTGGGAATGTCTGGGTTGAATCGAGCTAAATGGGCTCCTTAGAGCAGGACTTCTCAGAGTCTAATCCCATGCTGGATACTGTGAAGCTCTAAATTTCACTCACCGTGGAACCTTTACGAGATAACAACGTTTCATAGAACACAGCTTGAGCAGTGCTGCATAGGCCAGGCTACTGCATGGGTGTTCAGTCAGAAGAAAAGAAACCTCAGCTTCAGCTCTCAGAAGGGTTATAGTGGGAAGAGACAGACTTAGTTCTGAGTTCCTTTATTCAACAAGCACACCTGAGGTGTGAGGACAGATTGGTGAATTACATAATCCTGTTTCCTGCCCTAAAGGAGTTTACCATCTACCTTAATAGATAAGGGCTGTGGAGGAAATAGGATGCAAAGAGAGGAAATAGGGTGTTCAGAGAAGGTGTCATTTAAAACAAGACCTGGGCTGGGTGGGGTGGCCCATGCCTGTAATCCCAGAACTTTGGGAGGCCGAGGTGGGTGGATCACCAGCAGTCAAGAGTTCAAGACCAGCCTGGCCAACATGGTGAAACCCCGTCTTTACTAAAATACAACAACAACAACAAAATTTAGCTGGGTGTGGTGGCACGCACCTGTAGTCCCAGCTACTCGGAAAGCTGAGGCAGGAGAATTGCTTGAACCCGGGAGGCAGAGGTTGCAGTGAGCCGAGATCGTGCCATTGCACTCTAGCTGAGTGACAGAGTGAGACCCCGTCTCAAAACAAAACAAAAAACCAAGACCTGAAGGAGGAGTTGGCAGCACATAGAATGAGAGGAAAGGAAGCTTTAGGCCAAAGGAACAACATGAGCAAAGGCCCTCAGGTGGCTGGCAAGGAATGTGGCCTACTTGAGGAATCAGAAGGATGAAAGGAAGGCAACGTGGTTAAAGCCCAGTGAACATGGATGGAGAAGAGGAGAGGCTTGGAGGGAGAAGATGCTGGAAATACCAGATCACCCAGGCACTTTGGGCCACAGTGAAGAATTGAAACTCATCATATAGGTGTTAAGCAGAGAAACTGCATAATTAAAACACACACTCACAGAGAATAGTAACGAGCCCATTGTTTGGAGAATAGACCGGGAGAGGCCAGAGGGCAATCTTGCATCTGCTGTTTCCACACTGTCCAGGACAGTTCCTGGTAAGCAACATGTGCTCATCAATGATTTGTTGAATGAATAAATCAGTAAGAGAGGTAGGAGGCTGGGTGCCGTGGCTCAGGCCTGTAATCCCAGCATTTTGGGAGGCTGAGACAGAAGGATCATTTGAGGTCAAGAGCTTGAGACCAGGTTAGCCAACATGGTGAAAACCCGTCTCTACCAAAAAGACAAATAATTAGTCATGTATGATGGCCCACACCTGTAGTCCCAGCTACTCAGGAGGCTGAGGCAAGAGAATCGCTTGAACCTGGAAGGTGGAGGTTGCAGTGAGCCGAGATGGAGCCACTGTACTCCAGCCTGGGTGACAGAGCAAGACCCTGTCTCAAAAAAAAAAAAAAAAAAGAGAGGTAGAAACATTAGCATGAAGGCTATTGCGATAGTCCCTGCAGGTGAGGATGACTTGGAGAAGGAAAACGGATGGGAAGAAGTGGATGCGTTCAAGATATATTTTGGAACTAGAAGCAACAGGGCCTGTTCATGGTTTGAAGATGAAGGTGTAGGTAAGGGAGGAATCTAGAATGTTTCCTGGGTTTCTGCCTTGAGTAACTGGCTGGAGGATGATGTCATTTCCTGTGAAGGGGAAGATTGGGAGAGATTAAGGGATATAGTCCTGGGTGACCAGGAAGAGAAGCAAGAGTCCGCCCCTGAACATGTTGGATTTGAGGTGCCTCGGAGCTACCCAAGTGAAGATACCCAGTTGACAGTCTGGAGCCCAGAGGAGGGTGAGGGGTGGAGATCTAAACTTGGGAGGCATTGTGCGCAGATGGGTTTTAAAACCATGTCATGAGCAAGATCACCCGGGGAGAGAGGGCAAATAAAGAGAGAAGAGGGCCAGGAACTAGGTGGGTTCAAAACAGTCTTATTAAAACAAACAAACAAACAAACAAAAAGCAGACAAAAAAGGGGTCGTTACTGTGGTGAGCTGGAGCGATTTAATACCTCTGAGTTTGTTTCCTCCTCCATCAAATGAGACAGTAACTCCTCATTGGACACACTCCAAAGCATGCCTGACCAGGGACAGGAGCTCAACAGCTGATGGAGTCCGAGCAAAGCTCAGAATTCTCCATCCTGTCAAGTCCTGGATGGGGACAGACTTAACTCTCCTCCAGCCAAAGGCAGCAGAACTAGAGCCTTTAACCACATCGGTGGGTGATCCCCTCATAGCTCGGGCCCTTGCCAGGCTTCTCCTGAGCCCAAGCCCGCCCCACGCTAGGCACCAAGTCCACCCTGTCCGCAGCTTCTCAGAATGACCACGAGAGAGAGCAGTTCCTCACCGCGGGCGCTTGCCTGCCTCAACACTTCCTCCTCTCCTCCCTCTCATTCCCCTCCTATTGCTGGATCCTTCATCCAAACGTCTCTCCCACCTGCGCTGCGCGAGGCTCTTTCTCTCACATTGAGGACATGGGGTCCCGGAGCCTGAGGATTTCACGGGCTGGGCAACAAAGGAGAACAGTCATAATCGTGGAGGAGAGTATGATGAAGTGGAAAGCAAGCCCTGGGGTAAAAAGGCCCAAACAGAACCTAAATTCGGCCGCCTATTAACTGCGAGACCTTAGATACGCGGCTTCACTTCCCAGAGCCTGGCGGGACTAACACCTATGTTGGAGGGTTGTTGTGAGAGGTACATGACATGTCAGTTTGTATAAGTGCCAGCTAGTGATTCCAACAGCACCCACCTGAGAAGGCTGCTTTGAGAATTAAATGAAATAATACACATAGGTTGCCTACTTAACAGTAGACTCTCAAAAATGCTAGCTCTTTAAGAAGTATTGATATAAAGAACAACTCACAGTAGGCCCTTAATGTTAGTTCTTTTCCCTTTAATTCTCTCCCATCCCTAGTCTATGGATGTGGAAACCAGCCCGGAGAGGGTCTGTGCTTCCTCAAGGTCACCTAGGGAATGAGAAGCAGAACAGGGACCTGTCATTCTTCTGTGCCCGGCCTAAAGCCAGTAGCACATACAGAAATCCTGGACCCTTAGGGCCAAACTGTCAAAAAGAAAAGGTCCTCTTCATTCTTTGCTAAGGGCAAGAGGCCACCAGGGCAGGCCAGGCCTTGCCAGCAGAGGTGGGCACCCAGCACCCAGTGGCTAATAGGGTCCTCTGTATGGCACCCATCAGCAGTACTTGGCTTTGGTCTCAGGTTCATTTGGTTATTTCTTGTTAGATGATTCAGCCTGTTGGCTGAGAGCTCTGAGACATTCAAGACCTTTAAAAACTGGGCCTAGTGAGGAGCGCCTCTGCCCAGCCACTGTGCAACCCTCCAGGTTCCCCTGAACCCAACATGTTCAGGGGTGGACTCCTGCTTCTCTTCCTGGTCACCCAGGACTATATCCCTTAATCTTTCCCAATCTTCCCCTTCACAGGAAATGACTTCTGTATTATCTTTCTACCCTCCCCAAGTTTGCATTTTCGACATTAAAGTTTACTTTTAAATTAAAAATAAATAAATAAAAAATAAAAACTGGGCCTAATTTAATTCCTAGTTTTTAGTTCCATGCTTGTCTTCTCCCACTCCCCCACCGCTTTATGTTCCAGATACTTTCATTCATCCATTCGTCCATTCATTCATTCATGCATGCATGCATTCATTCAATACATTCTCTACGATATGCCAGACCAGAAGGTCTTGCCAGGAGGTCTACAAATAATCTGTAGTTAACATCATGCTTAATGGTGAGAAACTGGATCCTTTCCCCTTAAGATTGGGAACCAGGCGAGGATGTCATCTCTTACCATCTAGTGCAATAAAACATATAAAAAGAAATAAAAGCTATACAGATTGGGAAGGTAGAAATAAAACTGTCTTTACTCACAGGTGACATCGTTGTCTATGTAAAAAAAAAAAAAAAAAAAAATCCCACAGAATCTACAAAAAGTCTCCTGGAACTAAGAAGTTGGGAGACCAGCTCGGTGGGGGAGACCCTAACCCAGCGGCGCTAGAGAAATTAAAGACACACACATAGAAACATAGAGGTGTAGAGTGGGAAATCAGGGGTCTCACAGCCTTCAGAGCTGAGAGCCTGGAACAGAGATTTACCCACGTATTTATTAACAGCAAGCCAGTGATAAGCATTGTTTCTATAGATTATAGATTAACTAACAGTATTCCTTAGGGAAACAAGGGGATGGGCCAAATAAAGGGATGGGTCTGGCTAGATATCTGTAGCAGGAGCATGTCCTTAAGTCACAGATCGCTCATGCTATTGTTTGTGGTTTAAGAATGCCTTTAAGCGGCGCCCTGGGTGGGCCAGGTGTTCCTTGCTCTCATTGCGGTAAACCCACAACTTTTGTCGTGGCCATGATGAACATGTTACAGTGCTGCAGAGATTTTGTTTATGGCCAGTTTTGAGGCCAGTTTATGGCCAGATTTGGGGGGTCTATTCCCAACAGAAGTAAAAATGGCAAGGTCCCAGGACACAAGATCAATATATACAAAAGTCAATTCCTCTTTATTTAATTTATACATTTAATGCAACCCCAACAAAAACACCAATAAACTTTTTTTTTTGTGGAACTAGACAAGTTGATACTGAGCCTCATAGGGAAGATGCTGTCTTTAATGTTTTCCTGGCTAATCCTTCATACCTATTTTTCCATATAATGCTCAGTATCAACTTGTTTAGTTCCATTAAAAAGTTTATTGGTGGCCGGACACGGTGGCTCAGGCCTGTAATCCCATCACTTTGGGAGGCTGAAGCGGGCAGATCACAAGGTCAGGAGTTCGAGACCAGCCTGGCCAATATGGTGAAACCCAGACTCTGCTAAAAAATATAAAAATTAGCTGGGTGTGGTGCTGTGCACCCCTGTAGTCCCAGCTACTCAGGAGACTGAGGCAGGAGAATTGCTGGAACCCGGGAGGCAGAGGTTGCAGTGAGCCAAGATCGTACCACTGCACTCCAGCCTGGGTGACAGAGTGAGACTCTGTCTCAAAGGAAAAGTTTATTGGTGTTCTTACTGGGATGGCATTAAATTTACAAATTAAGAAGAAGGAACTTATATTTTTATGAGTTGAGACATCCTAAACAGGAACAAGTGATGTCTTTTCGTTTATTTCACTTCTACTTGAGCATCTTCCAGGAGTGTTTTAAAGTTCTTCTTACATAGGTTTTGCATATTTCTTATTACGTTTATTCCTAAGTAGTTCATCTTCTTTGTTGCTATATAAATAGAGTTTTCTCCTTCATTATATTCTCTAACTAGACATTGCTTGTGTATACTGAGGCTATTAATTTTTGTATGTTAATTTTATATCCTGCTACTTCACTGAATTTTCCATTATCTGGGTTAATTTTACCATTCATTCTCTAGGGCTTTCCAGGTATGCAATCATATCATCTGCAAGGGATAAATTTACTCCTTTCCCCCCAAATTCTTGTTTCTTATTGATTTCTCTGACTGCTTTGCCTAATATCTCCAGCACGACATTGAATAGTAGAGGGCCTCTTTGTTTCTTCCTGTACTTAGCAGAAACACCTCTAGTATTTCCCCATTCAAATTCTAACTTTAGCAGGAGTTTGAGACACACCTGGCCAACATGGTGAAACTGTGTCTCCACTAAAAGTATAAAAATTAGGAAGTGTGGTGGCACATGCCTGTAATCCCAGCTACTCAGGAGGCTGAGGCAGGAGAATTCCTTGAACCCAGGAGGCAGAGGTTGCAGTGAGCCGAGATCACGTCACTGCACTCCAGCCTGGCAACAGAGTGAGACTCCATCTCAAAAAAAAAAAAAACAATCTAGCTTTAGGAACAAGGTATATATATTTTATTATATTGAGAAACACCCATTAATTTCCCTCTGTGTTGAGTTTTGTCAGCAGCTTCTCCAGCATCTATGGAGATACTAATATGATTTTCTCCTTAAATTGACTAATCCTTTGTATTATATTAATGGCTTCCTTAATCCTACTTGTTCATGGTGTATGGTAACATGATGTTGGATTCCATCTTCTAATATTTTCTAATATAAGATTTCTAAACATTTTATTTAAATATTTTTCATCAATATTCATAAATAATTTGATAAATGTGTACTCTTTTTTTTGCTCTGCTTTTTAAAATTGAGTATAAATATCAATGTTATACTTGCTACATAAGAAAGAAATTAGAAATTGTTCCTGAATTTAAGACCTTCGAATTGATTCACGGAGCACTGGGGCTATCTAATCTTTCCAGATTTGCTAAAATTCACCTGTGAAACCGTCTGTGCCTGGTGCTTTTTTTGTGGAATAATTCCTTGATAACTTTCTCTGAGTCTGCTATGGTAATTAACTTGTTTAACTAGTCTATCTTTAATTGGTTCAGTTTAGTTTACAACTTGTTTGTATAGAAGTTTACAAAGTAGTTCTAGTTTCTAACGGTTTTTAGAAATTTCTTTTGTTTCAACATTTCATTCATTCTCCTTTTTCATTTTTTGTACGTGTGATTTGTCTCTTTGTGATAACATTAGCTAGTAGTTTGTGTATTTCATTTTTAATGTAATCTGTTAATTATATCTTTGTTTTCTCATCTCTATCATTAATTTCTGCTTTTGTATTTATTACTTTCTTCCTTGGGCTTTCTTTTGAGTTTCTTTGCTGTTCTTTTTCTAGATTTTATAACCTAGGAATTTAATTCATTCTTTCTTAATCTTTCATTTTTATTCATATATGTGTTTCCTCAAAATGAGTTGCATTCAGTGAATTCCAATATTCCAAGAAAAATGTTTTTGAAATTTAAGATGACTATATAATGTATATATAATGTAACCATGTATGTATAATGTATATAGGAGAATTTATATGTATTCATGGAACATATATGTATTACATGTGTATATATATTATATATGTAATGTATATCAATGTAGCCTGGACACTTATACTAAACCTCCACTCCAGTGACACCCATAGGTTGCCTCTCCTAAGGCATATGTGACACCTAAAACATGCACCTTATGATGGATGACTACAGTCTTAACACCCTGGTTCCATCCATCACGGCCTCCTTAATATTATTTAAGTTGCTGATTCTATTCAATCAACAAGTGGTAAATACTTTGCTCTTATATATTTGGCTAACCTTGTCTGTTTAGTGCCTATTCCAACAGCCTCTCAGCTGCAGTTTGCCTGCACTGCTGAGGGGACACAATACACCTTTCCAGGGTACCCATGGGGGAGCTACACAGCTTTGTCACCACGCACAATCTTTGCAGACAAGATCTTAATGACAACCGCCTTCTCCAGGGGCACAGATATGACATTGCATTGAGAACGTCCCACTCCAAGAAAATGCATTTGATACACACATTTAAGACATTTAAGCCCAATATTTCTTAATACTTTTGGGCTCTGGTGGCAAACGCATTTCTTATTGACACATTTTACTGCTAAATTAAAATCAACAGGCACTCCTGTGTGTGACCTCAAAAAACGCCTTCACTGTAAACCTTTGGCAAGCTCCTGTAATGCCTCCTGGAGTTTCTGATTCACTTAACGATGGTCATTAGTTGCTTCAGGGCTTCTGATGCAAAATATTGTCCCTCTTGGCCTCAGGCTATACACCATTAAAACAGCAAATGACTGGCTACCTATGAGCTGTCTTGGACATAGAGGCCGTCACAGACCTTGAGCCTGTGACCCGCCCTACCCAGTTGCCCATTGTGCTTTGAGTTATTGGAACATCTCTCCACAAGCTCAGCTTGGCTACCAAGGCCTCCCTAAGACAGGATGGAGCGAACCCTGGGCCCTCTGGGATATTCCACCTGCAGGAGGGTGTGGCCTCCTCATTCTCTTGGTCCCTTGCCAGATGCCAGGGTGCTGGAGGAGGTCACCCCTCTCCAGACCACTTGGCTACCTGGGAAGCCCTTTGGTGTTAACTGAATGAACAGGAATGGGACTGTGCAAACAGCGGCATCATTAGCCATCACACGTGATGCAGCTTAGTGGAGAGCTGTTACTTTCCATCCCTTAGCCGGGATGATGAAGGACAGGACCCAAGAAAAAACACACTTGGTCAAACTTCAGCAAGTCATCCTAGCACTGGCTGTCCTGGCCAACAAATGGTCAAACTTCAGCAAGTCATCCTAGCACTGGCTGTCCTGGCCAACAAATGGTCTCATCTTCACATTCATTATTAATTATTGGGCCATTACCTAAAAATTGTTCCCATAAAGGTAAAAAATAAATAAATAAATAAACCCTGGGAATCTCTTATTTCACAGACATCCAAATTATAAACCAAAATCACATAACTCCATGTTGCAAGGCCTTGCTAGTTCACTGCCTTTTTCTTTCAGAGTTAGAGACATTACTAATAGTTATGAAGGCACACATTTCACTCCTTAGAATACACTATGCTGGGCTTCCAGAGGAGGTATCCGATATAACCTTCATGTCCCTGATAGGTCCTGATGGTTGCTTTAATGATGTCCTCAAACAACTTCTTTTCAAATTCCAATACAATAAATAAACTAAAGATCTTGAGTTTACCCCAGGTCTTAACCTATTTTTTATGAATTTCAATCTCGCCCCCATCCCTCAAGGGTTAGGGGCCAGATTAAAGATGCATATTCTCCTGGGACTCATCATCATAGATTGTCCCCTAGACCAGGCAGCTGCTCCTCTGATAGGGGACCCATTTGAACCCAAACTTCCACCCAAAACAAACCTTGTCAGCTGCAGCTGCACACCGTCCTGTTGATGGCTGGTCTTATCACTACTGCCTTGGCTGCTTTCACTGGTTACAACCAGAGGCCCAAAACCTTCAGCAGACCACTGTTTTAACCAATTATGACCAGTGCTCAGGCCCACATTAACTCGAGTAGGTCCCATGAAAAGGACACACCTGTCCCACACCTCAGATGACATTACCTTTGTCCTATAATTCACCACTGAAGGTGACATTGCCTCAGATGACACGCCTGAACCCAAGACCTTGATGCTGGAGATAGCTTTGCCCCTGGTGCCACAGATGGCTTCGCTCCTTGCACTAAACCTGCACTCCAGTGATGCCCATGGACTGGCTCTGCTAAAACACAAATGGATACTGGGTATTTTTGCTTTTCTTTCTGTACCGACTGCCTGCTTAGCCCCTGATCTTGGTATACTCCTTGCTCTCTGCTCAAAGGTACACCGCCGCACAGCTCTATACCTCAACAAAATTCTAGCCTGGGGAAAGCCAATCTAGAAGCAATGGCGCAACAGATAACAGGCATTGTGTAACCTTACCGGGTTTACAACAACGTTCCTACTCTGCCCAAGATGAAGGGTTGCTCTATTTACTTGGCTCGACCCCACACAGTGGAGTGGATGCCTGTGGATGGGGTTTCAGGTCACAGTGGTGCCTCCACATCTTTTGTGTGTTCAGTGATGCTCATCAAATGCCTTGCTCCATGCCTGGCCCACATTTCTCCAGTAGCCTTCAATGTCTCCACTATTTAAACAGTACTTGTCACCAAACACGAGGTCAAATGCCCAGGCATCACAGGGTCAGTTATAACAGGAACACACAGAAAAGGTTGCTGTCTAGTCATAGAAATAGACCAGCACACCCAAATGTCTCAAACAGGGGCCCAGAGTTAGGAACTTAGAGGCATCTCTCCAGTCCAGCCCGGTGGGCTTTCTGCTTTGCCACTGATTCCTTTAAAGGGACAATTCAGGAATTTGCCTGCAAACTTTAAGTGACTCACACCCCATTCCCTTATATCTACCGTTAGTTGTGGGGTTTCTCTCTTTCTCTCTCTCTCTGCCTGACTTTGCATTCATGACCCCAGGATGGAGCACTGCCTTCCTGACTCATGGCACCCTCCCTGTCCAGGATTCATAAGTAATAAGTTAGTGAACATATTTTTTACTGTGGGGTGTATTAAATTTGCACCATGTATCTGAAGAACCAGAGACTACCTCGATGGCTCCCAGAGTCCAAGTAATGGTCAGGCAGACACAAATTGGACACAGATCTGATAAGAACCACTAGGGCATCTGCCAATATATTTTCCTTTTCTTTTTAACTTTTTTTACACAACCTTTTCTGAATCCAGAGCATCTGCCACTATAAACAAGCTTCCTGTGTGAGGGACTCCCTGGTTGTGGGTTGGACAACTAGGCATTAGGCTGTCCCCCAGGGAAAAGGAGTATCCTGTGGAAAACATACTGTAAAACTCCACCCTGCTCGGGCAGTGTTGCTAGCTGCTCCGGTACTGGAACTCTAATTTAGCTGAGGGCTCTTAAACACAGTGTGGTGCTGGCAGAGATAGATAAGAGGACTAATAGGAGAGAATAAAAGCCCAGATACAGACCACGCATCCATAGAACTGTCTCACATGACTAGGGTGGCATAACATATCGTGGGGAATGGAGGGAGTGTTCAACAGAGATTGAAAACAAATGCTTAACCACATGTCAAAAGCTAAGATTGGAACCTAACTCATGCTATCTAAACATCCAGATGAATTAGGATTTACATATAAAAAACAAAACTTCAAATTTTTTTTTTTTTCTTTTGAGACAGAGTCTCGCTCTGTCGCCCAGGCTGGAGTGCAGTAGCACGATCTTGGCTCACTGCAAGCTCTGCCTCTCGGTTCAGCCATTCTCCTGCCTCAGTCTCCCCAGTAGCTGGGACTACAGGCGCCTGCCACCACGCCTGGCTAATTTTTTGTATTTTTAGTAGAGATGGGGTTTCACCGTGTTAGCCAGGATGGTCTCGATCTCCTGACCTCATGATCCACCTGCCTCAGCCTCCCAAAGTGCTGGGATTACAGGTGTGAGCCACTGGGCTGACCTAAAACTTCAAAATTTTTAATTAAATATATAAGTAAAATAAGATTTCCTAAATCCGACCAAACAATGTGTATTTTAGAAAAGACTGGAAAATATGACTATATTGAAATTTAAAATGTTTGTTCATCAAAGGACATCTTAAAAGATAAGCTAGGGCTGGGCACAGTGGCTCATGCCTGTAATCCCAGCACTTTGGGAGGCCAAGGAGGGTGAATCACTTGAGGTCAGGAGTTGGAAACCAGCTTGGGCAACACGGTGAACCTCCATCTCTACTAAAAATTCAAAAATTAGCTGGGCATAGTGGCGGGTACCTGTAAGGCCAGCTACTTGAGAGGCTGAGACAGGAGAATCACTTGAACCTGGGAGTTGGGGGCTGCAGTGAGCCGGGATCGCGCCACTTCTCTCCAGCCTGGCAACAGAGTGAGACACTGTCTCAAAAAAAAAGACCAGCTGGAAACTGGGAGAAGAGATTTACAGTATATATACCACCCCAAAGGGTTAATATCCTGAGTACATAAAGAAGTACAAATGATTATGAAAAGCACAAGCTACACTCCCGAGAAATGGGCAAAAATGAAGACCAAGCTTTTCACAGAAGAGGAAATGCCCATAAAAAAAGAGATGTTCAACATTAGTGTAGGCCAGGCATGGTGGCTCAAGCCTGTAATACCAGCACTTTGGGGGAGGCCAAGGCGGGCAGATCATCTAAGGTCAGGAGTTTGAGACCGGCCTGACCAATATGGTGAAACCCCATCTCTACTAAAAATACAAAAATTAGCTGGGCGTGGTGGCGGGCACCTGTAGGCCCAGCTACCCGGGAGCGGGGGGAAGGAGAATGGCGTGAACCTGGGAGGCAGGGGTTTCAGTGAGTGAGATCGTGCCAGTGTACTCCAGCCTGGGCGATAGAGCGAGACTCAGTTTCAAAAAAATAATAATAATGATGATAAGGAAATGCAAATCAAGAGTAAAACTTGGTCTCATTTCATACCCTAGCTAGAAAAGAAGTCTGACCACACCAAGGGTCAGAGTGGATCCATGGGGGTGGGGGACTCTTGATTCCTGGGGAGACTGTACACTGATGTATTATTTTGGAAGACAGTCTGACCACACCAAGGTCAGAGCAGATCCGTAGGGGTGGGGAGCTCTCGATTCCTGGGGAGACTGTACACTGATGTATTATTTTATTATTTTGGAAGACAGTTTGGCTCCACTCCCAAACTTGAACATTCACGTATTCATAATCCCAGCGGGTTCTCCTGCTGTATTGAAATTGTGGAGAGGAGAACGAGGATAGAAAGTAAACGGAGAGGCCAATAAGGAAGACAGAGCCAGCCTATAAAAGAGGCTGGCTGTGGAGGTAGACAGCAGCTGTTCAGTTCAAGAGACTGAAATCAACAAAACACTAGAACAAGGTCATAGAAAATGACATCCAATGGGCAGTAAGCATATTAAAATGTGCTCATATTTATTAGTTGTTAGGAAAATGCTATAACTACAATGAAGGACCACTACACACCCACCACAATTCAGAACTCAGAATTCTTGTTTTTTTTTTTTTTTTTTTTTTTTTTTTTTAAGACGGAGTCTCGCTCTGTCGCCCGGGCTGGAGTGCAGTGGCCGGATCTCAGCTCACTGCTAGCTCCACCTCCCAGGTTTACGCCATTCTCCTGCCTCAGCCTCCCGTGTAGCTGGGACTACAGGCGCCCGCCACCTCGCCCGGCTAGTTTTTTTATATTTTTTAGTAGAGACGGGGTTTCACAGCGTTAGCCAGGATGGTCTCGATCTCCTGACCTCGTGATCCGCCCGTCTCGGCCTCCCAAAGTGCTGGGATTACAGGCTTGAGCCGAATTCTTGTATAAGGCTTGTGAGAGTGTAGATTTGTACAATCACTTTGGAAAACTCTATGGCTATATACCATGAGACCCATCAATTCTATTTCCGGGCACATACCCAACAGAAATGTGTATAGATGTATACCGAAAGACATGTACAGGAATGTTCATAGCAGCAATATTCATAATAGCCAGAAACAGGTGACAGCCCAAATGCCTGTCAGCAGCCAAATGGACACTGTGGCATATTCACACAATGGAATGCTAAACAGCAATGAAAACAAAGGCAATACAGACACACATGATGTCTCAAAAGAGTACACATTAAATGATTCACTTTTCATAAAGTTCAAGAACAGAGATGAGGATGGTGCTGAGCTACAGGGAGGAGAGCAGTGACTGGCAAGGCCAGAAGGGGTGCTAGGTAAGTTCTGTTTGTGGATCAGAGTGGTGATAACTTTCACTTTGTGAAAAGGCATTCCTCTGTCCACTTAGGATTTGTGCATTTTTCCGTATGTAGGATATACGTCAATTTGAAGTTCACATATAGAGGGAGGGATTTAGAAGAACTGATAGGACATGGTGACTGACAGAGGTGGATAGAGAAGAACAGAAGGGATCTAGTGTGACTCAGGTTTTGGCCTGAGCAACTGGGTAAATGGGCGTTACCCTTTACTGAGCTAGGAAAGAGCAGAGGAGGAGTCAGCGGGGCAGGAGGGAAGTGGGGGAGGGAATCAAGTTCAGCTGTAGACATGCTACAGTGGAGGTGCCTATCAGGCATTGAGTGAAGTGTCAAGGAACCACCTAGAGATTCAAGTTTAGAGCCCCAGGGAGCAGAGCTGCAGACGCAGATCTGGAAGTGTTTGCTGTGTAAATAGAATGCCAGGTGTGAGCCTGGATGAGATCTCACAGAGCAGGAACTGGAGAGAAAAGAGAAGTCCCGAGGATGGAGTGGAGGAGAGGGACTCTAACAGCTGGCCTGGTGAAAGATGAAAGGCACAAAGGAGACCTAGAAGGAGCAGCCAGAGAGCTAGGAGGAAAACTGGGAGAGCGTAGTGTCCAAAGGCCAAGCGGTTTCAAAGAAACGGGAATGATCAACCGTATCTAATGCTGCCAATAGGTCAGGATGAGATGTGAGAATTGATTACTGGATTTAACAACGTGGAGGTTACTAGGGAACTTGCCAAGGGCAGTTCTGTGGAAGGGTGATACCTGAAGTGTGGACCACTATTTGTGGTACCACAGATGGGAGGTGAGGACGGGAAGGCATGAAAGACAGCTCTTCTAAGAGTTTGCTGTGTGAGTGAGCAGAAAAAGGGGGCAGGAAGGAGGTGGAGGACACAGTGTGGGTGGGGATTTTTAGGTGGGAGTTAGTACAGCATATGTGTGGAGGGGGAACAATGGATAGGACAAGGTCGTCTTATCCATTGACCTTGGGGCCAAGTCATTGAATAGGTGGGAAGGGGGCAAGATTGCATATGCTTGGGGCTTCACCTGTCTAGTTATAGGAAAGACAAGATTTAAGTGATCAGGGAAAGGTAGCCATGCAGATAAGGTGTTGCCTGAGAAGGCTGATAAAGGCTATACAACCCCTTCTCTTCCTCCTTCCTTAGCCAGACTCCAGCAGGTAGATTCAAAGGTTTCTTGTAGGATAGAAGTTCCTGCCTCAGCAGGGGCAAGGAGGCCTTGGGGCTGGGCTGGGCTGGGTGTGGCACTCTCCCTGCCAGCTTCTACAGCCCGGGGCAGGAACAAAAACCTGTGGGTGCCTCAGACCACAGCAGAGCTCACAGAACCTGCGGGAGTCAGGCTGACCCTCCGGCATGGTAGAGTTTGCGCCCTTGTTTGTGCCGTGGGAGCGCAGGCTGCAGACCCTTGCTGTCCTACAGTTTGTCTTCTCCTTCTTGGCTCTGGGTAAGTTGGGCTGCACTGTGGGATGGGAGACCACCGCACTCAGGTGGGGCAGAGCAGCCACACCAGGTGCACACAGCACATTGATGGTGGGAAGACACTTATCCTAAAGGGGGCTTTGTGGCGCTCAGAGCCCCTGCCCAGAGAGAACTCCTGGGCCTGCCCAGAGGCTTCTTGGTGATGGAGTGGGGTAGAAGTCACCATCTGCGGCTCTGGGTAGGTTACTTACTCTTCCTGGATTGCACTGTGGGTTCTCCTTTGGCACTTGGATGGAGACCAATCTGCAGGCTGCCAGGTGGTGTAGGAAAGCCTCTGCGTGGTGATGGGAGAGTTCTGGGCTCTGCGGCCCGCTCAGAGAGGAGGGATTTCCTTCTGTGCTCTCTGGGAGGAGGAAACGGGCTGGTAGTAGGGTAAGTGAGAGAAACAGGGAAAGAACAGGGCGGGGAGAAAGTGCAGGCTGAGAGCGGACTGTGGAGTGGGCATGCTGGGTACCAGGAAACCCGGAGTCAGACTCAGCTGGGCAACTGACCAGTTGCATGACTTTAGCCAGCCCATGCCTGACCTCTCCAAGCCTCGACTTCACCATCTGCAGATTGGGGACAACAATGCTGGCTTTACAGGGCTATTGTGAAGGAAATGAAGAAATGTGCTGACCTCTGCTCAGCACAGACCTGGCCTGGACCTTGGGCTGGGCTCACACTAGAGGGCATAAGCATGGCCCCTTACCCACCCCACCACTGATTTGTGGCCAGAGAGATCACCCTTGCCCAAACAACAGCTCTGCCGAAGGTAACATTTTCGAGGAGGGCCTGGATCCGTGGCTTGGGAAGGGAGAATGACTGGGAGTCCGTGGGATTTTTCCTTTCATCTGCTGGCACCAGACAGGGTAGGAACTGCTGCCTCCAGGGCTGGGGTTCTGCACACAGATACCATTCTCCTGGTTGTTGAAATGTTGACACACTCTGAACACATTGGTCAGTAGCCATTTCTCTCTCTCTCTCACACACACATACACCCACATACACACACACACGTACTTCCTCAGAAACTCCCGCACAATTCTGTAGCTAAAAAACTCCCTCTTGGCAAAGCAGGCCCTCCAGGACCCTGCCCTAGCTAGGGCTAGCCCTGCCCTAGCACCAGGGCTAAGGTGCATCTTAGCCCTGATGCACCCCTGATTCTGGGGCGGCCAGGGCTGGCCTCTTCCTCTGTCCCTCCTTCTTTCAACAACAAACGTCACTGGTCACTGGAGCTCAGCAGGGTTTGGGAACACTGCGTAGTTCAGAGTGGCCACAGACATGAGGTGGGAGCGGGAGGGACAGGGCCAGCTCTGGGGCTCCTGGAGGCCAGGTTGAGCTGCTTGGACTGTGCCCCAAGTTATGGGGAAGTCATGAAGGGCTTGAATAATGGGAGGGACCTACCTGGATTTATCTCTGGGAAAATGGGGCAGAGGATGAACAGAAAGAGAGCAGGAAAGGGTCTCCCTTTGCTCTGAGATCCCAAAAGATGGAAACCAAAACAGTTTATCCAACCAGTTGTCCCCATTGATTGAGTACTTGGTAAGTACTGACAACTCTCCTGGGGAGAAGGGAGACAGGCAGGGGATGGAGTGAATTAAGAGGCCTGGTGCAGTGGGGGAAAGTGAGCTTCGGTGTTAGGCCTACCTAGGCTCAACACGTGCTCCCAGTGACACTGGGCTGGCCGCAGTCCCTCTCGAGCCTTCCTCTCCTCCTGGGGCCAAGGATTGTACAGGACAGTGCTGCTGGTGCCAGGCCTATGGACAGAGCTCAGTCTGAGCAATCTCACCTGCCTTCCTCTCAGATCCTGTCCCTGACAGCTCCTTCTTCTCTCCGCAGCCGAGATCTGCATTGTGGGCTTCATAGCCCTCCTGTTTACAAGATTCTGGCTCCTCACTGTCTTGTATGCGGCCTGGTGGTACCTGGACCGAGACAAGCCGCGGCAGGGGGGCCGGCGCGTCCAGGCCATCAGGTGCTGGACCATATGGAAGTACATGAAGGACTATTTCCCCATCTCGGTGAGTATTGAGGCTGGTTGGGGTGGGGGAGGGAGTTGGCTGGGGCGTGGTCAGGGCCAGAGTGCCCACATCTTCATGGGAAAATATGGCCCTGCATGCATTGAGGAGGTTACTGGGCTGGGAGGTAGGAGCTAGGGCTTCTGCTACTATGTGACCTGGAGAAGAGTCCAGCTTCTCTCCAATCATGGTTTCGCATCTGCAGGGACGCGAGGCCAATACAGGGACTGATGAGTGCCCAGCGTTTGAAGGAGTTCTGTGGGGTATATGATGTAAGGCATGCCTATGTATCTTAAAGGCACAGACCCATGAGCAGCCCAGGCTTGGGAGCGAAGGTAATAAACTTACAGTTTCTAAGGACCATCTAACCTCACACTTAACATTCACCAGAAGGGGAGGCTGATACCCAGAGAAAGAGGAAATGTCACCAATGTCACACAAGTTCTTTTACAGATTTCCAAGTGTGTACACTGTGGGCAAAGGGACAGGTGAGAGAGCCCTGAATTGTTCTCAGATCCTACCCTGCCCCTAACTGGCATGTGGTGTATCTTTGGGCAAAGCTTTATCCTGTTCTGAGACTCAGTCTCCCCATGTATCTAGTAAGTAGACTGACTCCTCCTCCTCTGCATGCCTTCACATCTCTGACTTTCCGACTCCTGTCACCTCGTGGTCATTGTGGGCACTTGGCCCTGGACTTGAAGGTGTGTCCATAGCAGAGCAGATCCCTGGATTTGAGTGAGCAGATCTTTCGGCCCCTTCAACGGAATCCCAGGCAATCTGAAGCCTTGATCTATGCAGCCAGCCAGTGATGGTTTATTGGCCAGATGGGATAGGGTGGGGAAGGGACAGGCAGGGGCAGTTGGCCCTCCTCTGGAAGCAGGAGAGAAGAAAGGGATAAGACATGGCCTGTGGAGACAGGCAGACTAGACTCTGATCCCAAGTCAGCCCCATACCATACCGGCTGTAGGATCGTGGGCAAGTTAGTCTCTCTGAGCCTCAGTTTCCTCATATGTAAAATGGGGATAATGCCACATACCTCACTGGGTTGTGTAGATTCAATGATACAAAGCAGGTTAAGCACTTTGTAGGTTTTTTTTTTTTTGAGATGGAGTCTCGCTCTGGCACTGTCACCCAGGCTGGAGTGCAGTGGCGCGATCTCGGCTCACTGCAACCTCTGCCTCCCAGGTTCAAGCAATTCTCCTGCCTCAGCCTCCCATGTAGCTGGGACTACAGGTGCCGGCCACCATGCCTGGCTAATTCTTGTATTTTTAGTAGAGACGGAGTTTCACCATGTTGGTCAGGCTGGTCTCGAACTCCCAACCTTAGGTGATCCGCCCACCTCAGCCTCCCAAAGTGCTGGAATTACAGGCGTGAGCCGCCATGCCCGGCTAGCACTTTGTAGGTTTTCAGTAAACAGGTAGCTAGTATTATTTTACCTTGGCAGTGGGACTCTGAGAAGGCGTGGTCGTGACTTGAGTCTGGAGAGGACTCTGAGAGTCCTGCTGCTCTGACCTCCACACCTATGTAACTTCTCCCACTCTGCCTGGGAAGCCTACTTCTTCCTGTCCCTCCAGAAACAAGGTCTCCAGCTTGCAAAGGGGGAAGGGTAGAGGAAACAAGTCCACCAAAGTTAAGGAACTTGTCTGAATTATGGGAACGCAAGGTGGTTGGGATTCCTGCCTTGCTCCCTTCTGAGAGTCCTGGAGCCCAAGAAGGACTAGCAAAGGCTGAGCCACAACTGGAATGCAGGAGCCTCTAGCACCGCAGTGGGCAGGGCCTCCAGGGCAAAGGGCAAGGCGGGTGCTGGGCAGAGAGCGGGCAGTGGCTGGCAGAGACTGCCATGCTCACGAGGGGTGGTAGATGTGGAAAGGCAGAACATGGTCTAGCCTGGGGGGCTCAGGAGGGGGGCAGTCTCCCCTGCCCCTCATATGTGTTTCCTGCAAGGTCCCCTCCAGGGTCTTGTCAGCAAAGAAACTTAGGGCTTGCTGAGTTCTGGGAGCAGCCCATGGATGTGTCAGAGGCAGAGTCCTCATCCCCACCCCCGGACCTCTGGACTGTGAGATTCACCTCCCTTTCCTGCCTCTCCTCTCTCCAGCCTGGGCTTCCTCTTCTGTGCCAGGAAGGTCAGAGTCTCCCTGGGAAAGTGTGCTGTGGCCAGCCTGGGGACGTGTGTGTGACATCAGGGACCAAGCCAAAGAAAACCTGAAGCAGGCTCTGGCCTCCTGGAGAGCTTTGGAGGTTCTGGTCTCACTTCCCGCTCTTGAGTGAATCCCAAGCCCACTGGGGGAAAAAAAGCAGCCTGAAAAGGCAAACACACAAGCACAGGCCCAGACACTTGCCACACGGTGAGTTCTGAGCCACAGCCTGACATCCAGCACAGCTAAAGCAGAAGGCAGGCCTGCAGAGGAGGCTGGGGAGGCCCTCAGGTCAGAGGGTGGAGGCCATTGGAGGCCATTCTGCAGGACTGGGACTGCTCACCTGAACGTTCTCCCGGGGTGTCTTCAGCCAGCCCAAGGGCCTCAAAGGACAGCATCTGGCCCTCTGTGCACCTGGAGCCTTTCCAGTTGCAGGTCTGGCAGAAATGCTGAGGCAGCTCTGCGCCTACCCTATCAACGTCCTTCCTGCTCCTTCCTCAGCCAGGTGGCTCTTGAGGAGGATATCTCAACCTTAGTACTGTTAACACTGGTGGGACACAGGCCTTGATTTGCAGAAATTCTATGTGCACCGTTTTTTTTGTTTGTTTGTTTGTTTTGTTTTTGTTTTTTCGAGATGGAGTTTCACTTTTGTTGCCCAGTCTGGAATGCAGTGGCGTGATATTGGCTCACTGCAACCTCCACCTCCCAGGTTCAAGCGATTCTCTTGCCTCAGCATCCTGAGTAACTGGGATTACAGGCACCCGCCTCCACTCCTGGCTAATTTGTACTTTTTTAGTAGATACGGAGTTTCACCATGTTGACCAGGCTAGTCTCAAACTCCCGACCTCAGATGATCTGCCCGCCTCGGTCTCCCAAAGTGCTGGGATTACAGGCGTCAGCTACTGCGCCTGCTCCCGTGCACCATTTTGTGTGTGTGTGTGTGTGTGTGTGTGTGTTTCCAGAATCCTTGCTCACCGCAGGCCCTTTGCAGCACCATCTGCTGAAGGTGGCAATGCCACCGAGTGGCCAGCAGAGGGCGAGATGATGTTGATTTTGACTATGTTCTAAGCTGGGCCTGTTGGGTGGGGCTGTGGCCTGCAGACTCTCTTTCCATAGACCCTCCCACCCTCCCACACACCTTTACTGCCCAAGCCCTGAAGGGATCATGGGGTGAGCAGACAGTAGGGAGCCCCAGCTCTGCTGAGCTCCCCCACCATTCACAAACCTCTACGTTCCCCTGCCATATACATGTGGCCGTCCAGTGATTTCTGAGCTTTTATCAGTTCTTACTGTGCTTTTATGAACTAGCACCTGGTGATGGAATTTCAAGAAAAATTCAGAAACCGTTTCTGGGCCTCGGAACTTTCTAAAGTCACCCAGTCAGCCTCCCACAGAGCTAGTTGTGGAGTGTCAGGCAATGTTTTGTGTAGGAGGAGCTGTTCCCACCTGATACTGAAGACCCACCCAGGCTCTGGGTTTCCCTGGCACTGAAGATTTTGTCATCTGGAGCAAAACACGGTCTCCATGTCATCTGGAGCAAACACGGTCTCCATGGGCCAAGGCCTCAGGCACCAAGGGCTATGACCAGGGCTTTGACCAGCTGTCAGGAAATGCTGCCTGCACCATGCCTGTCACTGTCAGAGCCCGGCTTGGGGCAGCCTGCAGGCCACCTCCTTGACCCCACCCACACACACCTGTGACAAACCCTCAGGTCTTCTGCAGCCTGCCAGGCATCTCTAGGGCCTTCGTGCCTGACCTCCTACCCACCACCTCTCAGCACTGGGTCTCTCTTTTTTTTTTTTTTTGAGACGGAGTCTCACTCTGTCGCCCAGGCTGGAGTACAGTGGCCGGATCTCAGCTCACTGCAAGCTCTGCCTCCTGGGTTCACGCCATTCTCCTGCCTCAGCCTCCCAAGTAGCTGGGACTACAGGCGCCGCCACCTCGCCCGGCTAGTTTTTTGTATTTTTTTTAGTAGAGACGGGGTTTCACCATGTTAGCCAGGATGGTCTCGATCTCCTGACCTTGTGATCCGCCCGCCTCGGCCTCCCAAAGTGCTGGGATTACAGGCTTGAGCCACCGCACCCGGCCATCACTGGGTCTCTTAACCCGAGTCACTGGGACTCAGGTGCCCAGCTTTCACCCAGGACAGAAATCCCAGCTTACACAATCTAGGATGTGTGCTTTCCCCTGAGATTGCCCCCTTGGTTATAGGAAGGCTCTGCCTGGGAGGTCTTCTCACATGGAGCTGGGGCGCACCTCCAGGACCCTCCCAGGAGTCCTACCTCTGCCATGGGCAGGGAGAGCTGGCACAGAGCACAGCGGTTCCCTTAGCCCCAGGGCTGCCTTGCAGGGACTGGGGGCCTCCCACTCTATTCTGGTCCACTGCACCCCACAGCCAGGTAGCTCTCCAGGTAGCTTTGTCCACCTGAGCACCATTCAAATTTGAGGCTGTATTATTCTATGTTGTGGGGACTGTCTGCACCCCTGGCATCTACTCACTCAATGCCAGTAGCACTATCCCTCCCTGCTGTGACAGCCAAAAACATTTATAGACATTACCAAATGACTTCTGTTAGGGGAGGGGGAGGAGCTGGGGGCATACACTCGCCCCAGTGAAGAACCACTGCTCTAAGCCCTGGGCTCTGCCTCCTAAACTCCTCCAGCCTGATTTCTTCTCCCCTGGCCCTAAGCCCTGACCATACATATCTCTTTATCTTGGCTCTACTTCTGCCAATGCCCCCAGCAGCCCATCCACCACACTGCGGCTGGAATAATCCTCATAAAATGAGTGAAATACTGCAGTGACAGTGACTCCCATGGCTCTTAAAGTCTATTTTGCTGCAGCCTTCCAGTCCCTGCACCCCACCCACCCCTCACCTGCTTGTCCTCCCTTTGTCATCGGAGCTATCTAGGCATGAGCTATGTCACTTATGCTGGCGCTCTTACTTGGAGTGCACCCCCTTACCCCATGAATCCCCTTTTACTTAGGACTCCTACAGGGTGGCAGAGCCTCCTGGTTACACGCACAGAACCAGGCTTCTGGGTTCAAACCCTGGCTCTAAGTCTATACTAGCTATATGACCTACAACTAGTTAATGAACCTTGTGTCTCCATCTCCTCATCTGCTAAGTGGGGGCGGGCAATGATACAATACTTCCCTCATACGGTTGATGGAGGGTGAGGCAAGTTGGTGTACACAAGGTGCCTGGGGCCTGGTAGATACTGGGAGTGTTTACCAACTCTGGCACTCTTTCCAGCTTTCAGGGCCTGGCACTTACTGTATTTCTTCAACAAGTGGGCAGGGAGAGTACGCATGTTAGAATTGAGGAGATGTGTCCATGGGTATCAATGTGTGTCTGTGAAGTGAGTGTGTGACTATGGTGGGGCGAGAACCAGCTAATAACTTATCAACAGAGTGGACTGGGGAGGCCAAAACCCTACCCGGGGCCACAGGGAGTTACAGCCAGGGCCGAGGAGAATATCCAAGCCTTTCCATCCATCTGAGCTGGATGCGGGGAGACAGGGAAGCACCCTAGTCCCTAAACACACACACACACACACACACACACACACACACACACACACACACAGCTAACCGCCTGACTCTGAAAGGGGATTTTTGAATTTTGATGTGTAACCAAATCCCCTAGGAAATCTGTCACAAATCAGATGCCCAGGGCCAGATCAGACCTACTGAATCAGACCCTGCATGCCCAGCATTTTTAACCTGCCAATTAATCTAAGCATATAAATAGGCCATGAACAGGCTCTCCCACGCCAGGCCCTGGAGCAGTGCGAGGCAGGTTGTTGATGCAGGAGCCACTTTCTCCTGGGAGAAGGGAATCGAGAGAACCCTGGACCTTCCAAGTCTGACTAGCAAGTGAAAGGCCCCAAAGACAGTCCTGAGTGCCAAGATATTTCCCTGGGTCTGGAACAAAGGCTTCCTGGCTCATTTTGCGCTCTCTCCCCCTCTCTCTCTCTCTCTGTCTCTCTTTGATGCTTTCTGCAGGAGATGGCAGAACTCAGAGCCATCTGTGTGGCTCAGGGCAGGTCTCCACAGCTCAGTTTGCTGGACTGTCACATTGGGCCTATCATACTCCAGCCAGCCTCCCTAGGGCCAGATTGAACATTAAACAAGCTAACAGCATGGCTGCTTTGTGAACCATAAAGAATCTGTTAGGACAGTGGGCTCTTGAGGCTCTTCAGTTGACCTACGGCTGTGAGGGGGCACAAGATCGTTTGTGAAGAAATGGGAATGGACAGACACAGTAGAGACATAGCAGTCCCCCGCTGTCCTCCCCCCCACTCAATGTCCAGATGTCCACTCCCGGAGAGCCCTATGTGGTGCTGTGATCGTTTAGGCAGGGACTGAAGAGCGTCTTGGGGTTAAAAGTAGCACCCCTGTAGCCCCTGCCAAAGAACTGAAAACATTTTCACACCAAGACTTGTACACAAGTGCTCGTGGCCATGTTATTTGTTATAGCCCAAGGGTGAAACCACTCAAATGTCCTTGACTAATGAATGGACATCCAAGATGTAGAATATCCATAAAATGGAATAGTATACAGTCACAGCAAGGAATGAAGTACAGATACATACTACAACATAGATAAACCTCCAATCATGCTAAATGAAGGAAACCAGACGCAAATGCCACATATTGTATGATTCCATTTACGTGAAATGTCTGGAACAGGCAAATCCATAGAGACAGAAAGTAAATTCGTGGTTCCAGGGGCTGGGGAGAGGGGGAGTGACTTCTAATGGGTATGAGTTTATTTTGGAGTGTTGAAAATGCTCTGGAATTAGATATTGATTGGTAACACAGCTTTTTAACCTATGAATGATTTTTTTTTTTTTTTTTTTAAGACAGGATCTTGGCCAGGTGTGGTGGCTCACACCTGTGATCCCAGCACTTTGGGAGGCTGAGGGGGATGGATCATTTGAGGTCAAGAGCTCAAGACCAGCCTGGCCAACATGGTGAAACCCCATCTCCACTAAAAATACAAAAATGAGCCTGGCGGTAGTGGTGCACACCTGTAATCCCAGGTACTCAGGAGGCTGAGGCAGGAGGATCGCTTGAGCCTGGGAGGCAGAAGTTGCAGCGAGCTGAGATTGTGCCACTGTACTCACGTCTGGGCGACAGAGTAAGACCCTATCTCAAAAAAAAAAAAGAAAGAAAGACAGGATCTCTTTCTGTAATCCAGGCTGGAGTGCAGCGGTGCAATCATAACTCACTGCAGCCTCATTCCTGAGCTCAAGCAATCCTCCCGCCTCAGCCTCCCAAGTAGCTTGGACTACAGGCATGTACCACCACAACTTTAAAAAAAATGTTTGTAGAGATGGAGTCTCACTGTGTTGCCAGGCTGCTAAGATTAGAGGTGTGAGCCACCACACCTATCCCATACCTTTTAAATATATTGAAATCCTGAATTTCATACTTAAAATGGATACATTTTATGGTATATAAATCATATCAACCAAAAGCGATAGCAACCCCCAGAGCCTAGTAACCTGGCTATGCCCTTCTCCAGGCCCCACTGCCTGCTGCACACCCAGCCTGCCAGGGCATGTACCCAGGCCAGGATTTTCCTGACAGCCATCCATCTTCGTTTAGTCATACTCCCTTCACCTAACAGAACTGAGGGAGGGAGACAGACCACAGCACTTCATAAGTCTCCTCTCTTCTTTGTTTACCCCCTTCAACCCAGTAGCAACCCTGCCAGGGAGGCGTTATCAGTGTCCTGTGGGACTGAAATAATTGACCCACAGAGGGGACAGGGGCCTGACAACCGTCATGTGATGAGCCAGCGGCAGAACCTGGGTCTCCTGACTCAAGGTTCTTTTTCTCACTAGTGGAACCCCGGTAACATGCCAGGATAGGATTGGGGTCAGGGAGCCTTCCTTCTGAGGCTGCACCATCCTCATCCATTGGGCTTATTCCTTCCTTCCTTCATGCCATACCCTTTCCAGAGCATCTCCTCTGTTCCAGGCCTGCACTGGGGACACAGATGCATCAGACACATGGTCTGTAATCTTCACAGGGATGTTGTGATAGATTTGGGTCCAGGGGACAGATGAAAGAGGTTAGCATAGAAAGATACCAATAGAGACCACATCTAGGGAGGTGCAGACGACACCTCAGTATCCAAGTGCCTGCACTGTGGGAGGGCCTGCGTCTAGGTCACTGAGCCAGTATTAGTACATGTATCTATGTGCACATATCCAATTGCATGCTCTGTGGGACCACAATAGATAAAGTGCGCGTAGATGCCCATTCTAATATTGGCTCAGTGACCTAGACACAGGCCCTTCCACTCACCAGGGTGTTTCTCTATGCACAAATGCTTTTCTTTTTTTTTTTTTTTTTTTTTTTTTTGAGATGGAGTTTTTTGCTCTTGTTGCCCAGGCTGGAGTGCAGTGGCATGATCTCGGTTCACTGCAACCTCTGCCTCCCAAGTTCAAGTGATTCTCCTGTCTCAGCCTCCTGAGTAGCTGTGATTACAGGCGCCTGCCACTACACCTAGCTAATTTTTGGTATTTTTATTAGAGGTGGGGTTTCACCATGTTGGCCAGGCTGGTCTCAAACTCCTGACCTCGGGTGATCCACCCGCCTTGGCCTCCCAAAGTGCTGAGATTACAGGCATGAGCCACCACGCCTGGCCGGAACATTGTTTTTCTTAAAATGGGGCTATTTCAGCATGGTGATACCCCTGTGTAGCCTCTTGATGCCTTCATGTTGTATCCTGTACAGGTGGTATTGGTATAAGTAATTCCAGGCACCATGATGCCTGAGTTTCTCAGTAGCCCTAGGAGGTAGTAGGGACAGGGCCAAATACTGTATTGCCACTTTATAAATGAGGAGTCTGTAGGAGAGGGAAGCAATTTGTCCCAAGCCAGCATCAACTCTGTGGCACAGCCAGCACCATGGTATCTCCAGGTGCTGTTACACACCATATCTGAATCTTCGTAAGAACCCAGGGTGGTCAGACATATGGATGAAGACCTGGAGGCTCAGGGGGGTTTCCCAAGGTCACACCAGTGAGGGGAAGAGTCAGGGTTGGAACACAGGCCCCGCCCTGGCTCAGTAGGTTGCTGTCCCTGCAGCTGGTCAAGACTGCTGAGCTGGACCCCTCTCGGAACTACATTGCGGGCTTCCACCCCCATGGAGTCCTGGCAGCCGGAGCCTTTGCCAACCTGTGCACTGAGAGCACAGGCTTCTCTTCGATCTTCCCTGGTATCCGCCCCCATCTGATGATGCTGACCTTGTGGTTCCGGGCCCCCTTCTTCAGAGATTACATCATGTCCGCAGGTGAGTGTTTCCACCCCTGAGCAGCTCAGGGAAGGTAACAAATTTTCAGGAGGGTTGCCAACAGTTCTATACTTCTTCCAAGAGTGTGTGCAGTAGGAGAAGGAGGCTGGGCCCAAAGAAGCACTTCCTACAGCACCATGCTGGGTGCTAAGTCCATCAGAGGGTTGGGAAGAGGGAGAGGACTCAGGGAGCTCCTAGCTGGAATGGGGTGCAGTGGGGGCAACCCCAGGCCTTGCTGGTGATCTCTTTCATGGGCTACATGTGCTTTCATAGCCCTTGCTCCCTCACCCCATACCTGACCCACCTTTCTCTTTCCACAGGGTTGGTCACATCAGAAAAGGAGAGCGCTGCTCACATTCTGAACAGGAAGGGTGGCGGAAACTTGCTGGGCATCATTGTAGGGGGTGCCCAGGAGGCCCTGGATGCCAGGCCTGGATCCTTCACGCTGTTACTGCGGAAGCGAAAGGGCTTCATCAGGCTCGCCCTGACACACGGGTATCAAGCCTCTGGGAAGAGCACTCTGGTTTCAGTTGGCGATTGGCAAGGATTTTATTTTGGTGGGAAGAGGGCAGAGACGAAGGCAGATTCTATTTTGGTAGAGATTTTCAGTCCATTCACAATGAAGATTATATTTTGGTGTCTCACGCCCAAATACCTAGAGAAGTTTCCACAAGGGAGACTCAGTAATCTAAGAAACTAGGTGGCAATGAACATATTCCACAAAACTAGCACTTGACCTGAGACCTATGGTATCTAGAAGAGTGATATTTGGGGTACATTTCAGAGCTCTTCTCCCTACTTGGGGTGAAGCATCCTTGAGAAACATGAGCCAGCTGAGGTGGGAGAGATTTTTCTGGGAAAAACAATGCAGATTTGTATATCTGGGAGGACTGGACTGTCTGAAGCATGCTGGTCTACCTCTCATGGTGCAACTGGGAAGTTGTGGCCCCTGCAAGGGACCTGCCCAAGGTCAGAGAATGGGGCTGTGAAGGTCTGGGAGATAACCCAGGCCTCCACTTCCAGCCCAGGTGGCTGACCTCTGCTCCATTTCTTGGTCACAGAGTCCCTGCAGGAAGCTAAAGGGCCTTTCAGCTTGTGCCTTCTCTGGGGCCTCTCACATGCCCTCTTTCCTCTATTTGTCTCCAGGGCACCCCTGGTGCCGATCTTCTCCTTCGGGGAGAATGACCTATTTGACCAGATTCCCAACTCTTCTGGCTCCTGGTTGCGCTGTATCCAGAATCGGTTGCAGAAGATCATGGGCATCTCCCTCCCACTCTTTCATGGCCGTGGTGTCTTCCAGTACAGCTTTGGTTTAATACCCTACCGCCGGCCCATCACCACTGTGGGTAAGTCCAGGACCAGGCTGGGAGGGAGGAGGCTATGTTGTGTGCTGCAAGCGGACGTGGAGATGGGCCAGCTTTATTCCTGCCCTAATGGGGCTCACATTCTAGACTGGGAAACATACACACGCAAGCAGATAGAATAGAAGACAGTCTGGGATAGGAACTGTAGCAGAGGTGCCAAGAGCAATAGTTGCGACCAGTTGCCGAGCATCTGCTGTGTGCCAGGCGCTACGCTAGCTGCCCTACATGAAGCAACTCAGCTTATTCTAACAACCTTCAAGGCAGGGAGCCTGGAGTGCAGTGGCACAATCTTGGCTCACTGCAACCTCTGCCTCCCGGGTTCAAGAAATTTTAATGCCTCAACCTCCCGAGTAGCTGGGACTACAGTTGCTCACCACAAAACTCAGCTAATTTTTGTATTTTTAGTAGAGATGGGGTTTCACCATGTTGACCAGGCTGGTCTCAAACTCCTGACCTCAAGTGATCCACCTGCCTCAGCCTCCCAAAGTGCTGGAATTAAAGGCATGGGCCATTGCGCCTGGCCATACCTTCAAGACAGGAGTTACTATACCCATTTCATTGATGTAAACTGGGGCTCAGAGAAGTTAAGTATCTTCCAAAATATCACACTGTTTTTGTATAACAAAGTTGGGTTTTTTATTAGGATCATTCTGACTTTTTACAGTGCCAGAAAAGGTGGGTTTGATTCTTTTTTTTTTCTTTTTGAGACAGAGTCCTGCTCTGTTGCCCAGGCTAGAGTGCAGTGGCATGAGCTCAGCTCACTGCAACCTCCACCTCCCAGGTTCAAGCGATTCTCCTGCCTCAACCTCCAGAGTAGCTGGGATTACAGGTGCATGCCACCACGCCTGGGTAATTTTTGTATTTTTAGTAGACATAGGGTTTCACCATGTTGGCCAGGCTCGTCTGGAACTCCTGACCTAAAGTGATCCCCCAGGCTCAGCCTCCCAAAGTACTGGGATTACAGGCATGAGCCACCATGCCCGGCCTCTGAAAGACTTTATAGGGAGAAGTCCATTTATCTCATCTCCATCCATCCACTTGCTAATTGAGCAGACTTGGTAAACCCCTACATCATGACCCGCCCTGTGTTGTGTGGCAATATTTTCAAGAATTTTAATACTTCTGCTGCCTCCAGAACTATTGCCAGAAGAGAGGACAGAGGACCTGCCTTCTCAGCCAGGCAGAACCAGAGAAAGAGATGAGTTAGGTCCATCCTGATTCCTCCCTGGGGTAAGAGATCCACTGCAAGTCAGTGTGGAGGGGTAGAGGGGAAAGAAGAGCTGCCTGGGCTATGAACTCACTCCATCTTAGAAATATAGCCGCTTCCAATCATGGCATCTTGGACTCCCCAGATCATATAGTCTGAAGGTGAAGGGCACACCCCCGGGGTCTAAAACCTGGCAGTGGTTCTTCCTGGCTATGTGACCTTGAACAAGTCAGGTAAACTCTCTGAGCCTCATTGACTCATCTGTCAAATAGGAATAATGACAGTTTTTTATACCCATAGGATAAAAGGGAGTATTTCATGTAAAGCACCTAATACATTGCCTGACACATTGAAATCCAGCCATTGGCTGGTCGCAGTGGCTCACACTTGTAATCCCTGCACTTTAGGAGACTGAGGAGGGCAGATCATGAGGTCAGGAATTCAAGACCAGCCTGGCCAACGTGGCGAAACCCTATCTCTACTAAAAATACAAAAATTAGCTGGGCATGGTGGCGCATGCCTGTAATCCCAGCTACTCGGAAGGCTGAGGCAGGAGAATTGCTTGAACCAAGACGCGGGAGGTGGAGGTTGCAGTGAGCTGAGATTGTGCCACTGCACTCCAGCCTGGGCTACAGAGTGAGACTCTGCAGGAAAGAAAGAAAGAAAGAGAGAGAGAGAGAGAGGAAGGGAGAAAGAGAGAGAGAAAGAAAGAGAGAAAGGGAGAAAGAAAAGAAATCCAGCCATTGTTATTATATCAGAATCTTGGAGTTGCCCTAATGTCTTAAAATTCATTACCTGAGATTAGGGTTGGAAGGAATGGCAGTAAGAGCACTTTTCTGCAGGGATGAACCATGGGGATGGGCCCCTGCCCCAAGGGCCCCTTCCCTACCCTAAGCCACTGTACACCTCTATGCCTTGCAGTGGGGAAGCCCATCGAGGTACAGAAGACGCTGCATCCCTCGGAGGAGGAGGTGAACCAGCTGCACCAGCGCTATATCAAAGAGCTGTGCAACCTCTTCGAGGCCCACAAACTTAAGTTCAACATTCCTGCTGACCAACACTTGGAGTTCTGCTGAGCCCAAAGGGCAGGGCCAACATTAGGGAGCCCAGCAGGAGGTGCTGTGCTCTGAGAAGACTTCCTGGAGGTGTTTGTTGAACATATCTGCAGAGCCTTCCCTGACTCCTGCAAATCCAACCCATGTCAGGCTGTAAGTCAGAGCGGGCAATGCAGAAGAGGAGACCAGATTCTGGCACTGCAATCTGCACTGCTGCTACAAGACTTCTGCAAGCCTCCTGCTCCTTGGCTTCTGTCTGCTCAATGAAATGGGAGAAAGGACTGGAGGAGAATGTTTTCTGAGGTCTCTGATCTCTGTTGTAATGTCACTCAAACATTATAAAAGGAAATGCAGGGGAACAAAGAGAACAGAAAGGTTTTTATTCCTCTGACCTTGAGTGACAGCACAAAAGAGTGACAGCACCAGCTCCAGTCCCTTCTCCTACAAGACCTGTCATCTTGCACCCTGGATGTCCCAGGTCCTCCCTCTCCATGCTGGAGAAGAGGGGTGGCCAGCAAACCCCTGCCCTCACCCTAGGTAGCTTCAAGCTTCTGGGTTCTCTGGGTGATGGAGTGGCCGCCAGAGGCACACGGAAGGTGGATAGGGAGGACTGTGCTCTGTTACCAACTGGCTGTATGACTGTGGGCAGGCCTCTTTTCTCTCCTTCTGTGCCTCAGTTTTCCCACTGACTCTGAGTCTCAGCTCTGACATTACATAGGCTGAGAGCTCCATAAGGCGCCTCTTATTCACCCTTTGTAACTTAAGCCCCTGACCTTGGCATAAAAAAGGGGGCTCCATAAATATCAGTTCAATAAATGAGAGAATTATATTTTAGCATGCTTCTCTTTCTTTCTACCTCCAACCAAGAGGGCTGGTCAAAGCCTTACCCTTGATCCCCCAGCCTGGCCCTGGGGCCCTGTCTCACCTTCCCAGAAGCTGGATGAGACCGAACCAGAGAAGACCATGCTGATCGCTTCTTCCTGATGCATCAGCCCTAAGCTTACCACCTCTGGCCCCATTCTGTTGGGAAGGAAGTGGGGGTCAATTTTTTAAGACACAGGGCAGGCCAGCACAGAGAATGGAAACCAGATGTGAGATGTGTGCATGTGTCTGCAGGGGTGTGGGGGTTGTGGAGGGGTAAGATGGGGACAGACACCCTGACCAGAGTTCTAGATTCCTGGGTTAGGGCCATGTATCAGTAGGGAGGGAACAGAGGGTTGGACCAGCGTTTGTGACTCTCCCTCACCCTCTAGTGGGGAAACAGACCCTTCCCTGCCAGGAGCAGATCACACCCATAACCACAACACAGGCACTTAGAGAAGTGTACATTTGGGTTCCAATCCTGGCTCTGGCTCTGCCTCTTTTCAGTGATCTTGGGCAAGCCACATCTCCAAACCTCGATTTTGTCATTTGAGAAATAAATACTATAGTATCCACCTTCAGTGTTGTGAACAGTTCATGAGATAACAAGCTATTCCATGTCCTTTGTGGAATGATGTGCAGTATGTATGAATTAGAAGCCAGGTGACAAAGATGCCCAATGTCTCATGAAAGTGCCTCTTATTATCCTATTAGGCAGCGTGGTATAAGGGTCACAAGAGGAGCAGGAAGAAGAAGCAGTGGAGTTTAAAGAAGGGAGGGATGATTTACAGACGAGGGGAGGACTTGGAGGAGGTGACACGTGGGCAGGACCTTGAAGGAAGAGGGAGATTTGCAAAGGAGATAAATAACAGCCCATAGTAATTACCTACTGCTGTATAACGAACCACTTCAAAACTTAATGGCTGGCTGGGCATGATGGCTGACATCTGTAATCCCAGCACTTTGTGGGGCCAAGGTGGGTGGATCACTTGAGCTGAAGAGTTTGAGACCAGCCTGGGAAACATGGTGAAACCCCGTTTGTACAAAAAGGGAAATACATACAAAAATTAGCCGGGCCTGGTGGCTTGTGCCTGTAGTCTCAGATACTTAGAGCACTAAGGTGAGAGGATTGTTTGAGCCCAAGTGGCGGAGGTTGCAGTGACTCGAGATTGCACCACTGTACTCCAGCCTGGGCAACAGAATGAAATCCAGTCTCAAAAACAACCACCACCACCACCACCACCACCACCACCACTTAATGGTTGAAGAGCATGAGGATTTATTACTTCTTACAATTCTATGGATTCTCTGGGTGGTTCCTCATGGGTCTTGCAGCTGCATCCAGCCAAGGGGTCAGCTGGGGCTGAGACAGCTAGGGATGCTAGAGGGGCTGGGCCTCTCTTTGCACATGGACACTGGGCCCCTCTCTATACTGAGTGGTCTGTTAGCATTCACTGGTGGCTGATTCCAAAAAATGAGAGCCAAAGCTGCACGGACTCGAGTCCTAGGCTGCACACCTCACAAGCATCACTTCTGCTGCATTCTGTTGGTCAAAGCAAGTCATAACCCAGCAGATTCAGGGAGTAAGGAATAGGATCCCCCTCTGGATGGGAGGAGCAGCAATGTCATATTACAAAAGGGTGTGGTCACACGCAGAGATTCTTACTGCCGTGTTTGCAAACAATCCACCAAAAATTAAAAAACTAAAAGCCTGAAGCACAACCACTGCCCACCCCAGGCACACACACCCTGGAATTCCCTGTGTGACCATGGCACCACTACTGTGTATCCCGAGGATCCCAGCTCAGCCTTGCATCTCTGCCCTATCTCCCTCTCGCTCTCCCCCATTGATTCCTCATGCAAAGCCACAGTGAGCTGTCTAAAACACAAAGCTGACCGCGCCATTCCCTACTCAGCATCCTCCCATGACCCTCCATTGCTCCTAGGATAGGGTTTGGACCAGTCTGAATCCACAGGATCAGGATCCAGCAGGAACCAGAGGATAATTTGAGGAGGGTTTAAAAAGGAACCATTTTTTGAAGTGTGTGCACTGTTTCCACCCTGAGGCATGGAAGGATGAATGGAAGCAGCAGTTCCTGAACCAGGAAGACTCCTGTGTGGGGGCCATTGTTGGTCAAGAGGCATGAGCAGGTCTGGTGACCCTGCAAGGGAGGAGCCAGGAGCAAGCATTCCCACCTCATTCTCCTTCCTCCATTCAGTCTGCTGCCAAGTTCCCCACTGCTTGAGCCCAACTAGAAGCTGGAGGGAAGGAGGGCCTGTGGCTGCAGTCCAGGCATGTAGGCCTCCTGGGAAAGGGAGAAAGGCAAAGACAGGCAGAGTTGATCTGGAGGGGTCAACGGAAGACGGAACACGTCCACCCCCAAGCCCGAGCTTCTCAGCCTGCCATTTGCCACTCTCCAGCATCTGGCCCAGCCTGTCTATCCTCATCTCTCTTCCTCCCTTACTCCATGCTCCCAGCACTCAGAACCATTTGCATTTCTTTATGCCAGCTACAATGTCTCACCTCTGAGTTTTTGCCCATGATGTCGGATGCCATGGAATGCCATCTCCTCCCCATTATCTCCCCTTTGTCTGGATAATTTCTACTCATCCTCCAATACTGATTTTATCTGTGCAAAGAAGTCTTCCCCAGTGCCTCTGATTGTGAGGGGTTTCCTCTGGCTTCTCCAGACTTTCTGTTCCTCTGCCATAGCCCTTAGCACCCTGGGGAGGAGGTGTTGCTGTCCAGGTAAATGCTGCGCCAATGCCCCTGCCTCTAGTGCCCTCCCTCCAGCCTACCCACAAACAGGACCTGCATCCTGTCTCACAAATAAAACTTAGAACTCTCTAAGTGGTCTCCAGTGCCTCAGGATAATGCCTAAACTCCTCCTCAGCCTGGCATTCAATGCCTTTATCATCTGCCCTCTAGACCCCACCAGCCTCACCTCTGGACCCTCTCCCCTTGCCACCAGTCACTCCCGCCCCCTTTGCTGCTCTCTGAGTATACTCTGCACTTGCACTGGCTTATTTATGGGCACACCATTCCCTTCCTCCTGGAACACTCTTTCTTCTTGGTCTGGTCAGCGTCACTCACTCCCAAAGGTCGCCTCCTTTGTCAAACCTCATCCTACCCTTCAACCCTCAAACTCTGCCCTTTGCCCTGCATCAGCCCTCTTTTGCACTATCTTCGGGGTGAAAGGGTCATAGTCATTCATAGGTGAGTGGACTTCTCTGTCTCCCAATGGACTGGGAACCCCCTTAGGCCCTTATCCATGGTGCCTTCAGCCCCATTCGACCCAGCTTCACCGCCAGCACAGGACCTCAGCATCCCCAGTGAGAGGGAGTTGGCTGAGTAAATGAATTCTCACATGTGTGCTTCCTCTCAATCCCACCCACATGAGGCCTGGGGCAGGGATCAGGGGAAGAAGACCCAGGCCTTGCCTCTGAGGTGATTAAATTAGTTGTCTATCACCGCATGACAGATCACTCCAAAACTTGGCTGCTTTAAACAACAAATCCTCATCGACTCTCGGTTTCTGGGGGTCAGGTGTCTGGGAATGGCTTAGTAGAGTGATTCTGGCTTAGGGTTTCTCATGAGGTTGCAGCCAGACTGGGACTGGGGCCAGAGTTGTGGTCTCTGAAGGCCTGAGTGGGACTGCAGGACCTGCTTCCAGGCCTACTTGTGTGGCTGTTGGCAGGAGGCTTCGTTGTTTGCTATGTGGGCCTCTCCACAGCACTGCCAATGACATGGATAGCTTCTCCCAGAGTGAGTGAGTCAAGAGAAAGAGAGAGGCCACACTGCCTTTTATGACCTGGTCTCTGAGTCTCACACTATCAATTCCACCTTACTCTCTTGTTTAGATGTGAGTCACTCAGTCCACACTCCATACAAGGGTGTGAACACCTGAGGGTGGGATCCCTGGGCGCCAGCTTAGAGACTGGCTGCTGCAGTGATGGTGGATGAGCTTCAGAGGCTAGACTGTACCACACCGATGCTGTTTACTTCTGCACAGGGCAGCTTGCCTTGGAGGACAAAGACTGAGCTAGCCATATAAAGGGGACCCAGAGGGGTGGGAGCAACAGCTTGAGCAAAAGCTGCAGGTAGGAAGGATGACTGTGACCCCCCCAGCCTGGGCTAGGATGGAGTACAAAGTGGCCATTAGACAGACGGGTGCCAGGATGGGAGATAGGGGGTGGGGGAGAGGCTTGGCCAGAGGACAAAGGTCTCTCCTTCTTTCACAGCAACCTGGGAGGCTTCGTGTTGAAGACATCAATAGCACAAGATGCAAAGAGTATAGAGCCCTGATCTCAGAGGAGGGCTGCCCAAGGGAGCCATCCAAGCAGGAATATCCATGCTGGACTTTGTGTGTGCAAAAACATGCCCTTTTACTGGCTAAAGCCACTGAGATAGGAGTGTGTTTGTTATTGTAATTGGCCTCCCTGACTAATGTGTCAGGAGCTATCCACGTAAGGACTCAGTTATTAATTTATGACTTCCTAACAATTCTCAGGGGCCCTCGGAGCCTGCCTCAGAGCCCTCACCTTTATGTGGGGAAGGCAACCTCCTCCCCTCCATACATGCACAAATAAAGACAGCAGAGGATGGCAGGACGAGTCAGGTGTGGTAGAGAAGGTCAGAGGCCCTCAAGTAATGGGGACAGTTGGAGTCTCCTCTGGAAATCAACCTGCACTTTGACCTGGGGAGAAGTTCTCAGACATTATTTCCCAAGGGGACAAAGGGCCTGCTGAGGCACAGTCCCTCTGATACTGCTTTATGGTGATTTGGCCAGGGGTTGGCCAGCATATCACAGCCAGCAACCACGTGGCAGGCACAAGGCTGCAAGTGCAAGTCAGGTCCACTTGCTCAGTCTCAGCTCCCAAGGGGAGTGTGCCTTGCGAGGGCTCAGAAGAAGGAAAGAGGCAGAGGGGAGGGAAAGTGTGGGGCACACCTTAGCAATAGCTGCAGGTGTGATTCAGGATGCAAGGGTGAGTTTCAAAGAAAAGGAGGTTAAAGGTAGGTCTCTTTTCAGAAAACTTTTATTGAGTCCTTGCTATGTGCCAAGTGCTGGGGACAGAGTGGTGACCAAGCTGGATCGGGTACCTGGCTTTCCCTTGTCTACTGACTAGTGGAAGCCAAATGTCCAGTCAAGAAGTCAGGAATTTCTCCCAAAGGTAGGGAGGAGCCCTGGAAAGTCCTTGAGCTGATGTAGGTCAAGGGCCAGGCCACGTGGGCAAAAAATGCCTTAGGTTGAACTGGGCATTTGTCTGAATGACCTCACAGAAGGGCAGAGTCCGCACCCTGAGCCATTTATTGAGGACCTACTATGTGCTAGGCTCTGGATGGGATGCTCTACATGTTTTATGTCAAAGACACCCACAGTAACCTCTTTATAATAGATGAAGTTCATTTGTCAGAAAGGTTAAAGGACTTTCTGGAATCCTGGCCCCAAGATGTGGACTGCCTGCCCAGACAGCTATCACATGCTCCTCACATTCTGCCGGGTTCTGGCCTCAGACCCAGCAGATGGCACAATGGAAGTGGCAGAGGCTGGAGAGCCAGCTGGGTTGCGTGACCCCGTACAAGTCAGGTCCAGTTGCTGAGTCTCAGTTTCTTCACTTGTAAATGGTCTTTCCACAAATGGGTGTTCAATAAATGCCAGTTCTTCCTCCCTCTCCCCCTTTATAAATTCCAGGAAGTGATTTTTGAAATACCTGTGAGAGTGTATGTCTATCACAAACGAGGTTCAGGCATTTCTTAGACTCTAGAGTCCCTTCAACCCCTGCTGGAAAACCAACCTGAGTGTTTCCCTTTTCAACAGTTGAAATGATGCACATTCGGTCACATCTTTAGTGACAGGGTGAAGAGAAAATGATGGCAGGCAGTTCATTTCTGGCAGCCCCTTTTAGCTCTTTTTTTTTTTTTTTTTTTTTTTTTTTTACAGAGTTTTTCTCCCTCCCCCGGGCTGGAGTGCAGTGGTGCAATCTCGGACCTCCCGAGGTGCAACTTCCGCCTCCCGGGTTCAAGTGATTCTCCTGCCTCAGCCTCCCAAGTAGCTGGGATTTCAGGTGCATGCCACCACGCCCAGCTAATTTTTTGTATTTTTAGTAGAGACGGAGTTTCACCATGTTGGCCAGGCTGGTCTCGAACTCCTGACCTCAGGTGATCCGCCTGCCTTGGCCTCCCAAAGTGCTGGGATTATAGGCTTGAGCCACCTTGCCTAGCATCAGCCTCTTTTAAAGTGGACCTTAAAAGAACAAAAAACAGCCCCAAAACCCTGTCCCTATCAATAACATGTCAATGATTAAAGATCAAAAAAGCCCCTCCTCTAAAAAAAAAAAAGTAAAATTATCAAAAGCCTGCATTTGGGGATGCCCTAGGTCAATGCTTCTTGAAATGTCTCTGGTAAAGGACCAGATTTTTGGTTTTTGCTTTTTTTTCCCAGTCCTTCATGGACCTATCCATTTTGTAAGACACAATATAAATTACTAGAAAAATGAGAAAAGAAAACCAAGACATAGTATGACGTTTTATTATTAGTTTCAACAGACATAAAATTACTGTGCCACATTGCTCTGAAATTTCTGAACAGTTCCACTTCATTTCTGTAATTATTTTGTCAGGAACCAGTAACAAGCTGTTCATGGATGTGCGTTGGTCTCCAGACCACACTGGAGTAACACAGCACTGCCCTGGAACTCTTTGTTGTGACTAACTGCTGGCATTGTAAGGTTGTTGTGAGTTAAGAAACACAAAACTAACCGGTGAATTGCAAAGTGCTGTACACTAATTGGTTAGGGATGTCATCTTAGCCACTTTCACTCAGATAAGCTGAGAAGGCTGCTAGAAGGGCAGGGCTTGCCTGAAGTCACATAGCTGGTAAGTGGTAGATGCAGAACTGGCCTCCCAGTTCTCACCCAGTGCCCTTTCCACTCTGCCTTGGGCAGTGGATACGAGGATGTGTCCCCAGGTGCATTTTCAAGGAAGAACTCCATTCCCAACTACAGGAAGTGCAGTCTGCCCCTTCTGAGATCTCCTCCACTGCAGACAGCTGCCTCTGCAAGGGTATACAGCCCATGGCTCAGCTAGCCAGGGTATAAAGGCAGGGCCATGTTAGCCCAGATCAATACAACTCTGATGGACATTTCAGTTTGACTTCTCCCTCCATCCAAATTTGCTGCCTTCCCTTCCTTCTTGTGGTATTGACTCCAAAGGTTCTCTAATAAACATCCTGTAGGCTACACACCATCTCAGAATCCACTTACTGGAGAACCCAATCTGTGACATCATGTGTATTTGAAGAGGTAAATCCCAGTATGAGGCAGGGAGAGGTTAACTAATTTGTCTGCAGTCACACCATTTTTAAGTGGTTGAGCGAGGATTTGAATTCAGATCTGACTGCAAAGGCTGTATTTTTGTCTAATAAAGTGTGACTTGACTACCAGCTTGGGAAACGAAAGAAAGGATCAGAAAAGTTGGATTTAATCTGTAATATTAAAAATAACTCTTATTTATTCAAAATGGCACAGCCATTTTAGAAGACAGTTTGGCAGATTCTCATAAAGTTAAACATAGGCTTACTATACAACTCAGCAATTGTGCTCTTAGGTATTTACCCTACTGATTGGAAAACAAGTCTATATGAAAACCTGCACATGAATGTTTATGGCCACTTTATTCATGATCACCAAAAACTGGAAGCAACCAAGATGTCCTTCAATAGGTGACTGGATTTTTAAAAAACCTGTGGTTCAATCCATATAATGGAATCCTATTCAGAAATACAGATAACTGAGCTGTAAATTCACACGATAACATGGATGACTCTTAAGTGCATTTTGCTAAGTGAAAGAAGCCAGAACAAAAAGGCTACATACTGTATGATTTCACTCCTATGACATTCTGGAAAAGGATAACATATAGGGACAAGAAACAGATCAGCTGTAGGGAGCTATGGCTGAGGAAGCGCTGGGAGCCTTCTAGGATGGTAGAACAAATTCCTGTGGTATTATAGTGCTGTCTACTTGATACTATGCATTTGTTAAAAACCACAAGGTAGGCCAGGAGCGGTGGCTCACGCCTGTAAGCCTAGCACTTTGGGAGGCCAAGGCAGGTGGATCACCTGAGGTCAGAAGTTCGAGACTAGCCTGGCCAACATGGTGAAACCTTGTCTCTACTAAAAATACAAAAATTAGCCAGGCAAGATGGCAGGCACCTATAATCCTAGCTACTCGGGAGACGGAAGCAGGAGAATCACTTGAACTCAGGAAATGGAGGTTGCAGTGAGCCAAGATCATGCTACTGCACTCCAGCCTGGGTGACAAGAGTGAAACTCTATCTCAAAAAAAAAAAAAAAAACGAGGTAAACTTTAAACTTTAATGTATAGAAGTTAAACTTTTGCCAGGTTCAAGCCTGTAATCCCAGCACTTTGGGAGGCCGAGACGGGCGGATCACGAGGTCAGGAGATCGAGACCATCCTGGCTAACACGGTGAAACCCCGTCTCTACTAAAAAATACAAAAAACTAGCCAGGCAAGGTGGCGGGCGCCTGTAGTCCCAGCTACTCGGGAGGCTGAGGCAGGAGAATGGCGTAAACTTGGGAGGCGGAGCTTGCAGTGAGCTGAGATCTGGCCACTGCACTTCAGCCTGGGCGACAGAGCGAGACTCCGTCTCAAAAAAAAAAAAAAAATTAAACTTTTAGAATCACCCAAAAATTAAGGTATCCCAGGGTAGAATGCAGACTGCGATAATGAAAGAATCTCAACTGTCTTATAAATGTGTGAGAAAACTTCACTGAAGGGAGTGAGAAAACAAAGGGCTGACCTAAGTAACTTTGGGAAAGAATATTTTGACTGGAAACGGCAAGACTGATGTAAAAATACAATGTCCATAAACACTGCACCACAGTTGGTAAAGCTGAATTTCTCATGGGGGTGCAGGATAATGAGTCTGAAACTACCATACATGTGTTGCAATTGAACACATAAGTAAATAGATGACAAGGGCCAGTTTTCTCACTACTGGAGAAGGTGAATGACTAGAATGATCCGTGTGGTAAGGGATTAGAGGGAGACATCAGTATGAACTCATGTTTAGTTTAATATAGACACAGCTGGATAGATACAATTATAAATAGGTGTGTATACATGGGAAATACATGTCTCCTAGCTCTGTCTTCTGAGAGGGACTAGAAACAATGGCATCCTAGTAGCAACTAGCACATCAAGAGCTCAGATCTTGGTTTCTAATACCTTTCTCTAAAAAAAGGATTCCTGGTCGGACACAGTGGCTCATGCCTGTAATCCCAGCACTTTGGGAGGCTGAGGCGGGAGAATCATGAGGTCAGGAGTTCGAGACCAGCCTGGCTAACATGGTGAAACCCTGTCTCTACTAAAAATACAAAAATTAGCCAGGTGTGGTGGTGGGCACCTGTAATCCTAACTACTCAGGAGGCTGAGGTGGGAGAATTGCTTGAATCCAGGAGGCGGAGGTTGTAGAGAGCCAAGATCGCGCCACTGCCTTCCTGCCTGGGAGACAAGAGCAAAACTCCATCTCAAGATAAATAAATAAATAAAATAAGTAAAAAGTAAATATAAATATAAAAAGAATTCCTGAGACACTTAAAGCAATGCCTGATTCTAGGGCTGGAGCAGGGAACATGCAAGATGAGCCTGAAAAATCTTGTAGTGCCAGAAAGTAAAGAAGTGCTTAAAAAAACAAAATGATGAGGATATCTCAAAAGGACACAGGGTCCAAACTGAACAAGCTCCCAATGTCCACAGCTGCAACAATTCAAACAATAAAATAAACAACATAGTACTGGGATTATAATCCAAAGTGTAAAATAAATATTCATGAGTACATACTGATATAAATGATTGAATAATAAATAAATGGGAGAGAAGAGACAAATCTCCCTAAGAGAAGAATCCCAAATAACTTCTGTAGATATTCCCCCTGAGATGAAGCTCAGCCCTCTCCCATTTGAACTGGGATGTGCTTACAGGCTTGCTTCCAAGGGTAGCATAGGGAAAGAGCTGGGTGTGGAGGGAGGGACACGGAGTAACTTTGTAGTGAAAACACCTAGAAAACATTACCTCTGCCAGGTGATCAAGGTTAATATCACCAGTGATAAGTCATGTTGATAGTAAGTACCCTTGATGTGTTGTGATGAGAATGGCACATCACTCCTGTGGCCTTCCTCCCCAAACCCCATAACCCCAGTCTAATCAGGAGAAAAACGTCAGATAAATCCATATTGGGGAACAGTCCACAGAACACCTGACTTGTACTTCTCAAAATTAAATGTCATCAGATACAAGGAAAATCTGAGAAACTGTCACAGACCAGAGGAGGCTAAGAAGACATGATATCTAAATGAAATATGGTATCCTAGATGGGATCCTCAAATAGACAGAAGTCACTAGGAAAAGCCAGTAAAATTGGAATAAAATAAGGAGTTTGATAGTAATGTGCCAATCTTGTTTTTTTAGTTGTGACAAATGCACAATAGTTCTTAGGAATTCTCTTTACTATCTGTGCATCTTTTCTGTAAGTCTGAAACTATTCTAAATTTTTTTTTTTGAGACGGAGTCTCGCTCTGTCGCCCAGGCTGGAGTGCAGTGGCTGGATCTCAGCTCACTGCAAACTCCGCCTCCCGGTTTACGCCATTCTCCTGCCTCAGCCTCCCGAGTAGCTGGGACCACAGGTGCCTGCCACTTTGCCTGGCTAGTTTTTTGTATTTTTTAGTAGAGACGGGGTTTCACCGTGTTAGCCAGGATGGTCTCGATCTCCTGACCTCGTGATCCGCCCGTCTCGGCCTCCCAAAGTGCTGGGATTACAGGCTTGAGCCACCGCGCCCGGCCTTTACAATTAAAAGTATATTTACATTGAGAAAAATTGCTGTGAGATATCATATTAGGTTTCTGCAGCTGTTATAGCAAATCACCACAAACTTGGTCAGTTAAAACAACAGAAATGTATCCTCTTACAGTTCTGGAGGCAAGAAGTCTGAAATCAGTGGCAATGGTGTCAGTTTGACAAGGTGTCAGCAGGGCCACTTCCCTCCAGAGGCTCTAGGGGAGAATCTGTTTCCTTAACTTGTCCAGCTTCTAGAGCTACTTTCCTTGGCTCAAGGGCCCTTCCTCCATCTCCACAGGTAGCAGCATCTTCAAATCTTTCCGCTTCCATCATCACATCATCTTCTGCCCTCTGTGTCTCGTAGAATCTCTCTCTGCTTCCCTCTTATGAACACGTAATGGCATTCAGAGCCTGTCCATATCACCCAGGGTAAGCTCCTATCTCAAGATCCTCAACATAATCACATCTGCAGAGCTCCCTCAATCTTTTTTGCCATGTAAGCTAACATCCACAAGTTCTAGAGACTAGGATGTAGATATCCTTTGAGGGGGCCATTTTTCAGCCTACCACAGATGCTCAGCAAGTTCTTCATTCTCTCTGAGATTCAGGTACCTCATCTGGAAGTGATATATGCAAATGTGAAGTAAATTAGGAGGGCTAATCTGCCACTGGACTGGTAGAAGGGGGAAGGCAGGAGCCTGAAGAGCCCCTTGTCTTGGGCAAATGAGACCTGACACTACTCCTCTCTTCCCCAGGTGTTCCTCCCCTCCACACTGGCCATATCCTCATGGTAGTATAAGCAAAGAAATCTGGGACTCAGGATCCTAAGTCCTGAGTTCAAGTCCCAGTCCTGTCAGCAACTTGCAGCGTGTCCTCAGGTAAGTCACTTTCTGTATCTGGAGTATACAGTGATTCTACAAAACATATATATGTTAATTCTGCCCTGGGAAAAGGGCTGGAGAAGGACTACTGAGATCCCTCTTGCCCTGAGAGGTCATAATTATGGGATGTTTATATTCCTGGCGTCTTCCCTTTGACTAAAGGATCTGGGTCCCTCCTAGTAACTAGAGCCCAGTGGAAGCAGCAATGCTTAGTAATGATAGTAATGACAGTAATGGTAAAGGTTTAGGCACTGGGGCTTGTGGGAGGGTGAAGAGGGGAGGGAAGAGCCTCCTGTTTCTCACTCGCTTCTGCCAAGGCCCCATTAGTCTAGACTAGGGGTGAGCAAGCTACAACCTCTGTTTGAATGACCTGTGGGCTAAGAATGGTGTCAGTTTGACAAGGTGCCAGTAGGACCACTTCCCCCCAGAGGCTCTAGGGGAGAATCTTTACAGATGAACATTTGAAATCAATGTAATGATAGGAAACACTAACTTTGAGCCCTAGTGAACTGAAATGTCATCTTCCAAAAAAGAATTTCGTTATTCTTATTATAAGATCTATGTTACAAAAAAATTATACTTAATTATTTACTTTGGGTTTACAGTTAAAATTTTGTAGCCTATGTACCCTAGAACTTAAAGTATAATAATAAACAAAAAAATTTTGTAGCCAGGTGTGATGTCACCTTAGTCCCAGCTATTCTGGAGGCTGAGGCAGGAGGATCGCTCGAGCCCAGGAGTTCTGGGCTGTAGTGTGCTATGCCAATTGTGTGTTCACACTCAGTTCAGCATCAATATGGTGACTTCCTGGGAGCAAGGGACCACTAGGTTGCCTAAGGAGGGGTAAACCAGCCCAGGTCAGAAATGGAACAGGTCAAAACTCCTGTGCTGATTAGTAGTGGGATCACACCTGTGAATAGCCACTGCACTCCAGCCTGGGCAACTTCATGAGATCCCATCTCTTAAAAAAAAAAAAAAAAAAAACAGGCCGGGCATGGTGGCTCATGCCTGTAATCCTAGCACTTTGGGAGGCCTAGGCGGGCAGATTGACAGATCTCAGGAGTTAAAGACCCAGCCTGGGCAACAGGGTGAAACCCCACCTCTACTAAAATTCAAAAAAAATTAGCTGGGCGTGGCAGTGGCCACCCATAGTCCCAGCTACTTGGGACACTGAGGCAGGAGAATTGCTGGAACCCAGGAGGCGGAGGTTGCAGTGGGCCGAGATTACGCCACTGCACTCCAGCCCGGGCAACAGAGTGAGACTCCATCTCTAACAACAACAACAACAACAACAAATATCTTGTAGAAACACATTTCATCGCTTGTTATGTGAATACCTGCATAATATCCTGGACTTTGCCTTTTGGCCTGCAAGCCTCTATCAGCCCCCAGTTAATGAGCTGTCCTATCTTCCACCTCAAATCTGTCTTAAGCCATCCACCTTCTACCTTGCAGCCAGAAGGATCTTTCCAGTGTAAGTCTGACCATACCATTCCCCTGATTCAAACTTCCCAGTGGTCTATCTGTTCAGTTCCTTGGCTGGCGTACAGCCCTCACAGTCTGGTTTCTGTCTTCCTTCCCAGCCACTCTCTACCCACTCATGTTGAACTTCCAGTTCTCTAGGGCACTTTGCTTCCCCCAGGACCAGCATTTTACACAAGCTGTTCCCTCTGCCTAAGATGCTGTTTACTACCCAAATTCAATTCCTGCTTGGTCTTTTAAGTCATTTTAGACATGAATTCCACCAGAAAGCCATGCCTGATCCAACCTCCCTCCAGGTTGTGAGGTGCCTCCTCTGGGTTTCCATAATTCCCTGCTTCCTTCCAGCTTGGCATTGATCACACTTCTGTTTTTTGGTGGTGGTTTTTTTTTTGTTGTTGTTTTTTGTTTTTGTTTTTGTTTTAGATAGAGTTTCACACTTGCTACCCAGGCTGGATTGCAATGGCGTGATCTTGGCTCACCGCAACCTCTGCCTCCCGGGTTCAAGGGATTCTTCTGCCTTAGCCTCCTGAGTAGCTGGGATTACAGGCATGCGCCACCACACCCAGCTAATTTTTGTATTTTTAGTAGAGACTGGGTTTCTCCATGTTGGTCAGGCTGGTCTCAAACTCCCGACCTCAGGTGATCCGTCCACCTCGGCCTCCAGAATTGCTGGGATTACAGGCATGAGCCACCGCTCCTGACCTTGATCACACTTTAAAAATGTCTATGGCCTCCACCAGACTGGGACCCCCTCAGAGCCGAGGTTGGTCTGTTTATGCACTGATGTTCCCACTTCCCAGTGGCAAGGCTCCTGCTAGCTCCTACACTTTGTGGGAGGGAGCAGGAGCTGGGTGTCAGGAGGCCCAGTTCATTTCCTTTCCTGGACTGCAGTCTCTCATCTGTATGATGAAGACTGAAGGCCCCCGGCTGATCCTCTAAGGACTGGGAGTGAAACTTTGGGGGTAGGGACAGTAGTTGAGCTCCCAGACACGCTTATCAGTCCTCTATAGGCAACCCCAGATAGACATGAGACTGGGCTCTGCAACAGACGTGATCTGGGCCATTCCAACCAAAGGTCAGTCCCCAGTAGCCAGCTGCAACTGGCCTGGCCCTGGACCCTGCCTGCCCATCCCCCTACCCTGTCCTCCCCTGAGACCCAGGAATAAAAAGGATCTTGGCTGTCCATACTTCTGGCGTGGGCTCAGGAACGTGTGTGCAGACATGTGTGTATGTCTACGGCTATGCTTCTGCAAGAACATCTATATGTGTGTATGGGCTTGTGTGAAAACATGTACACACCTGTGCATGAGTCCGTGGGTGCATGTCTCTGCACCAGTGCGTGTGCTCCGCAAGCATAGTCAAGCAAGTATGCCCCTGTGCCCCCATGTGTCTGAGTGTACGTGGCTACGGGTGTGACTCTATGCATGTTTATCGGCAGTCATTGAGAGGAGAGAGGAGAGTCAGCCCTCTTCAGCCCTGCCAAATGATGACATCTGGTTCTTTGGGATTCCCCTGACCCTGTTCCCTGCCCTCACACTCCAATGCTCTCACTTGAGTGACCAGCTTCTGGCATCCAGTCTAGAGGGACTCTCTCCTCTTCTCTCATCAATTCAGTGCTTTGCAGGGAGATCTAGAATCCTGAAATAACCAGGATGAATCTAAGGGTGGTGAAGGGGACACTGGAATGCTCCACAAGGTTCCCTTTTACCATTCTGTGTACACCATTCTATTGGCTTTTCTTGCTAACCACTTGACTGTGCAACTCTACTGGCTTGCCTGGTACTACTGAAGACACTTTTCCCCATGTGCAGAGAGGATGGTAAATGTCTGGGAGTTACATTACCCCATTCTCCCCTCAGGTGACCCTCAGACTAAATGGCAAAAGGCACCTGCCTTGCTTTCCATTGGAACAAACTCTGGAGCAAAGGCCACCCCCTGAAGCTCCCCTGAGGGATCAGGCTGAGGTTGCACTGAACTTGAGTCACAAGTTTGCTTAGCTTTTCCCCTCCCATGCCCTGCTTCCCCAACTCCCTCTTTAGATTCTCCCACGGGCATTTCCTTCACAAACCAGTAATCTCAAGGTCGGCTTCCAGGGAACCAACTTAAGACAGAGAGGATGAGCCTAGAAACCATGAACTCAGACTATCTTCCTGCACCACCAATGTACAAAGAGGACACTGAGGCTCAGAAAGGGGGTGTCTGTTTACAGAGGCCCCCTCTTTGCATGCTATACTTGCCCCCTTCATCTCCATCACCCACCTTACCACCACCTCCCCTGCAGGCCCCAGGTCCTCTCTGCAATGCCCTCAATATCCTTGGGTTAGAAAAGTTTCTTGAGCCTGCTTGGATCTCCCAATCCTGGGGGTGCCCCCTCATCTCTCCTTGGAGAGTGAAGCACTCAGGATTGAAAAACAAAACAAAAACAAAACAATACAAAAAAAACAGAGAGAAAGAAATAGAGTTCTGAAGATGGGGATCAGCAAGGCAAGCATTCCTCTGCCAATGCCCCCTCACTGTCTCCAAGGGGGGACAACTGGGAGGTGAATGGGGTTCGGGTGGTAAGATGTTACTTCGCATTCTCAGATGAGGCCATGTATGGTAGAAAAGGTACTGTTCTGGAAATTGAGAGACCTCGATCCCAACTTCAACTCTCTTATCACCTGACTGAATAACTTTAAAGAAGCCCAACTTCAACTCTCTCCTCACCTGACTAAATAACTTTTGTTTTGTTTTGTTTTTTTTAGGAGCAAAACTGCAAGTTTATTTTTGGTCACCTAAGGTGTGGGGGAGAGGTCTGTCAGCCTCCGGCAAAAGAGGCTGGCAGAGTCCCCCGGTGGGGCTCTCCGATGGAGTTCCTGCAGTCCCGACATCCCAACAGGAATGGAGGACTGAGGAAGGCCCCTGACTAAATAACTTTAAAGAAGTCAACCCTTCGGCCGGGCACGGTGGCTCAAGTCTGTAATCCCAGCACTTTGGGAGGCTGAGACGGGTGGATCACGAGGTCAGGAGATCGAGACCATCCTGGCTAACACGGTGAAACCCTGTCTCTACTAAAAATACAAAAAACTAGCCGGGCGAGATGGCGGGCGCCTGTAGTCCCAGCTACTGGGGAGGCTGAGGCAGGAGAATGGCGTAAACCCGGGAGGCGGAGCTTGTAGTGAGCCGAGATCGCGCCACTGCACTCCAGCCTGGGCGAGAGAGCGAGACTACGTCTCAAAAAAAAAAAAGAAAAAAAAAAAGAAGTCAACCCTTCAGAGTTGAAACTTCAAGAGTTTCAAGAGACAAAACATCGGAGTCAATGCTCTGAAGAACTCCATTTCCCCAACTGTGGAACGGCAGCAGTGGAACACAGAGAAGCGCAGCATTTCAGAGACGAGATTCCAGCCTCAAATTCACTTCCTAGGCACATGGCAATCTCTTCGAATACACAAATCAGTTACTAGCCCCGTCTGTGCCTTAGTTTCCTCATTTGTCAATGGAGATGATCGCAGGACTGACCTCACGGGTTGTTCTGAGGATTAAATGGGATACCACATGTAGAGCCCTTTGCAGGTCCTCAGCACACAGCGAGCTTTGGATAGCTGGTGGCCATTTTTGCCCCTGTCATTCCAGAGTTGTATAACTGGTTTGGTCCTGTGGCCTCACCAACTTGACACAACTCCTATGCTCTGTAAAAGTCAAAGGACATTCGCCCAGAGGAGACAAGTTCTGGTGGAAGGGGAGTTAAAAGGGCTTCCATTCTCCCAGTCCCACCTGCCCTGCCTCTAATGCCTTTCCTGACTTCAGAAAGAAGAAACAGATTCCCCAGGGGCTCCAGGCACACAGCTGGGCGCCCAGGTGAGCTAATCTGGGTGGAATGAGTGTGTGGTTCTATCCTTTCAGGTCTGCTGAATAGCACAGCCAAATCCTATTTCCTTTCCATTTAGTGAAGTGGATAGAAATAATGCAGGCATAACCTTTCCCCACTTTCCCTGCCAGCATTCATTCAGAAAGGATTTTGTTGTTGTTACTGATGTTGCTGTTTTTGTTTTATCGTGATTCTTCAGGTTACAATATGTATTTATTTTGTAGTATTTCTTTAAAATGTTTGAAAGTATGGTGAAATATAAGGAACATAAAATTTACCACTGTAACCATTTTTAAGTGTACAGTTCAATGGTGTTAAGCACATTCACATTGTTGGGTAACCATCACCACCATCCATTTCCAGAATGCTCTTCGTCTTGTAAAAGCAAAACTCCATTAAACAATAACTCCCCACCCTCTCCAACCCCCTTGTCTTTGCTTTTGTTGTTGTTGTTGTTGATCTGTGCAAGAATTGGGTTTTGTAGTGTGATCTCTTTAATAAATAGTCACCAATGGTTTCCTGACCTGGCACTGTACTAGGCCTGGAATGCAGGGGGAGCTTGAGGCTTATCATCAGCTCTGAAGGCTTAGGATTCAGTAAGACTGAAAAAATGGAGGAAATTTTTTTTTTCATGTATTCATTCAACAAAATGTTCCTGACCCTATCAGGCCCATCGGACCATGAAACAGCAATAGAAGATACACCCTCTCCCCACCCTGAAGGTGCTCATGTCCAATGCCAGAGTAAAGGAGCTGGTGTGACCAAGGCTATCTGGGCTTCACCTCCCCATGCCTCTCTGCCTAGCCAAATCCTACCCCCACACTAGCAGAGGAAAGCACAAACTGCTATGGAAATGCAGGGGTGCAAACAACTCATTGCATACCCACAGGTGTGCAGGAAGGCTGAGGGTGGAGAAGAGTTGAGAAAGGATTGATCAAAATTAAAAACTTGTATGTTTGAAAGGACACGATCGAGAAATGTTAAAAATAACCCACAGAATGGGATAAAATATTTGTAAAGCATATATCTGATAAGGAACTGGTATCTACAATACATTAAGAAATCTTGCAACTCAAAAATAAAAAGACCACCTAATTAAAAAATGGACAAAGGATCTGAATAGACTCTTCTCCAAAGAAGATACATAAATGCCCAATAAACACATGAAAAAAAATTCTAAACATTGGCCAGGCACAGTGGCTCACATCTGTAATCCCAGCACTCTGGGAGACTGAGGTAGCATATGAGGCCAGGAGTTTGAGACCACCCTGAACAACAAAGTGAGACCCCCATCCCTACACACACACACAAAAAGAAAAACTAGCCCAGGGATTGTAGCACATACCTGTAGTCCCAGCTACCCAGGAGGCTGAGGTGGGAGGATCACTTGAGCCCAGGAAGTCGAGGCTGCAGTGAGCCATGATTGTCGCACTGTACTCCAGCCTGGATGACAAAGTGAGACCCTGTCTCTGAAAAAAAAAAAAAAAAAATTGCCCAACGTCTTTAAGTCATCAGAGAAATATGAATCAAAACTACAGTGAGACACCACTTCATACCCACTAGAATGGCTAGAATAAAAAAGTCAGGTAATAACAAGTGTCGTTGAGGATGTTGAGAAATTAGAACCCTCAAACACTACTGGTGGGAATGTAAAATGGTGCAGGCAATTTGAAAAACAGTCTAGAAGTTCTTCAAAAATTTAAGCATGTGGCCGGATGCAGCGGCTCATGCCTGTAATCCCAGCACTCTGGGAGGCCAAGGCAGGCTGATCATGAGGTCAGGAGATCGAGAAAATCCCGGCTAACACAGTGAAACCCGTATCTACTAAAAATACAAAAAATTAGCTGGGCATGGTGGTGGATGCTTGTAGTCCCAGCTACTTGGGAGGCTGAGGCAGGAGAATGGTGTGAACCCGGGAGGTGGAGCTTGCAGTGAGCTGAGATGGTGCCACTGCACTCCAGCCTGGGCAACAGAGTGAGACTCCGTCTCAAAAAAAAAAAAAAAAAACAATTTAAGCATGAAATTACCATTGGATTCAGCAATTTCACCCCTAGGTTTATCCCCAGAGAAATGAAAACATATTCACACAAAAATTTGTACACACATGTTCATAGCAGCATTAGTCATAAAAGCGAAAAGGAGGAAACCACCTATATGTCCATCAACTGATGAACAGATAAAAGATTTGTTTTGGTTAAGTTGGTGCGAAACTCATTGAAGTTTTTGCCAATAGTATCTCTACAATGGACTATTATTTGATCGTGAAAAGTAATGAAGTACTGATATAGGGTACAACAAGGATGAACCTTGAAAACATGCTAAGAGAGAAATCAGAAAGAAAAGATCACATTTCACGATTCAGTTTTAACCATTTCAAAGTGTACAATTCAATGGCATTAATTACATTTACAATGCTGCACAAATACCGTCTAGTTCCAGAATTTTTTAAATCCCCACAACCATAAACCTCATACCTATTCTCCCTTCCCTCCAGGCCTTGGCAACTACACAGTTTTTGGTGTGTTTTTGTTTTGCTTTTTTGAGATGGTGAAATGTTCTAAAATTGACTGTGGTGACACTTGCACAACTCTGTAAACATACTGAAATCCATTGAATTGTACACTTTAAATTGGTAAATTGTGTGATATATGCATTAAATCTCAATAAAGTTGTTACAAAAAAAAAAAGAAATAAACAAACATAGAGAAGAATCCTCTGACATCCCAGTCTTTCCCCTCAGCACAAGTTAGCAGTGGTCAACCACTAGAAAAATCTGCAAACACGGCAACATCAAAACCCAAACCTAGCTCACCACCACATGCCTCTTTTTCTCTTAGAAATATACATGATATTTGAAATTCCAACAAAAAACAGGTGATACACACACAAAAATATCCATTATCAAGAAATAAAACATACAGAAGAACCAGACTGAAAGAGGAGTGAAACCATAAGATGTTGGGGACTGTAATCCCAGCACTTTGGGAGGCTGAGGCAGGTGGATCACCTGAGGTCAGGAGTTCGAGACCAGCCTGACCAACATGGTGAAACCGCGACACTACTAAAAATACAAAATTAGCCAGGTGTGGTGGTGCATGTATGTAATCCCAGCACTTGGGAGGCTGAGGCAGAATAGCTTGAACCCAGGAGGTGGAGGTTGCAGGGAGCCAAGATTGCGCCACTGCAATCCAGCATGGGCGACAGAGCGAGACTTCCTCCAAAAAAAAAAAAAAATTAATTAATTAATAAATAATAAAAATAAAAATAATAAAAAAGGATTGGAATCAATAATCTAAACTTAAGAAAAAGGGCAAAATATCAAAATATAGCCAAAGCAAATGGAAGGTATAAAGATAAAAGCAGAAGTAAATGAAATTGAAAACAGATACATTGAGAAAATCATTGAAACCAAAGGGTTTTATTGAAATAAATAAAATGGATAAATTTCTAGTCAGATGGGTCAAAAAAAAAAAGTAAAGACACAAATTACCAATATCAGGAATGAAAAAGATATCACTAAAGTTCCTACAGATATTAAAAGAATAACGAGTGACTATTATGAACAACTTTATGCGAATGTATTTGACATCTGATGAAATGTTCTAATGGAGGCCTCAGAAGCGGCCAAGTCATTTCTTCCACATCTGTGTTTGGTCTAATTGTGAGGCTTGGGACAGCCATGACGGGAAGGGCCACACAGTGTTTAAACTGCTGTGGGGATCAAGCCTCCAGCCCCAAGTGGATGGGGATAGCCTGGCAGAGGCCACACTGTGGTAACTGACTAGGTTCAAAATCTCAAGTTTATCTCAGGTCTGAGCCTGTTTCTCAACATCAGGTACACAAGAAATGGTGGCCATGGACTTAATTCTGGAGATTGCCCAATGGCAGTGTTGGAAAACCCCCACATTTAGGCTTTTCTTTCTGTCCAAGCCACGTTGGACACCATCCGACACAGGGTTCTCTCTCTCTGTCTTTCTCTCTCTCCCCATCACCCCACCACTCCACCCCCTTTTCCATTCAGGCTCAGGTAAATAGAATAAGAACAAGTAAGGGCTTTGATATCAAAATAACCAAGATTCAAGTCCCTGCTCTCCTCTAACTAGCTACCACTTCTCTAAGCCTCAGTTTACTCATTTACTTTTTAATGTTGCGATCTCACACCTCCAAGATTGCTGTAGAGGTTAAATAACAAGATGCATGTATACTGTTAAGAACAAGGTTAGGGCTAAGTTCCTATCAGTCTCTGGTCTCTTCCCAACTCCAGTGCAGATTACTCCCTCCTCTTAGTTTGACCTTGAACTTCAGAAGCTCCAGGAAGCCAGGGACTAGGTCTGTTTTCTTCTCACCATTGCATCTGTAATACCTGCACAGGTTTTACAAGGCAAAGAGCATGTATATAACAACTGTGTTAAATGAACGAGTGAATGAATAAATGGATGAATGAATGACAACAGCCATTCTAGGTACCATGAGATTTAATACTGGACGCCACAATGTATTTTCCCGGTTCCCAGAGTGCACATGATTGCAGAGGTAGGAATGGGCAATAAGATGGATAAGATCCAGTCTTTACCCTTGAGGAACCCATAAATGTTTTCTGATGACTTCCTTGTGCCAGGTCTGCTCAGAATCAGCTTTGTCCCTGCCTACAGTCAGATGGAGGGGGAGGAAGGTAGACAGATACATTATTTGGAGGTGGCTCACGCCTGTAATCCCAGCATTCTGGGAGGCCGAGGCGGGCAGATAACTTGAGGTCAAGAGTTTGAGCCAAGCCTGGCCAACATGGTGAAACCCCGACTGTATTAAAAAAATAAAAATAAAAATAGTCAGGTGTCCCAGTTACTCGGGAGGCTGAGGCACGAGAATCACTTGAACCCAGGAGGCAGAGGTTGCAGTGAATCGAGATTGCACCACTGCACTCCAGCCTGGGCAACAGAGCAAGAATCTATCTCATATATATATATATATAAAGCAAACTGTTTGCTTCTCCAAAATGTGGCTTCTTCGAGCTGTGAGCTTCTAGTAGAAGAGTCCTTCTACTCCCAAATTTCCAGCCCAAACCCCAATGTTAAAGTTTTTGTCTGTGTGCAGCAAGCAGCAGAAGTGTTAAAGTTTAAGTGAAAGTTTGAAAAAGGGGTATGTATGTGTGATTGTAAAGAAGGTTTCTTGGAGGAAGATGCATCAAGACAGGACAGATGGGCAGGGTGTGAAAAAGGGGGAGCTTGAGGAAGGGCTTGAGTTCAAGAGCACAGTGTGGGCAGGGACCCAGAGGTGGAAAAGCACGTTCAGGGGCACGGCAAGTGACCTGATGGGCCTAGGGAGCTGGACCCACATCAGAGCATGGCGGTGGGAGAGGAGTGAAGGCGGTTGGAGAGAGTGGCAGGAATAGGATCATGTGAGGCCTTGAATGACAAGTCAAGGAGCTGGGGCCTCATCCTAAGACCTATGGGGAGCCATGAGAAACAATGGGTTGGTTTCTGCGTTCCAAAGCTCATTCTGGGAATCTGGAGACAGGGAACCAGTGAAGAGGGTAGTAGAGCTGTCTGTGCAAGGTGGCATGGCCCAAGGCAGAAGAGAGAGGCAGAGAACTGTTTCCTGGTTCCTGGGGGTGTAGGTATCAGTGTGAATGTTTTTATATGCGTCCATGAGCACAAGCAATCTTTCTCAGAGGGTCAGCCTAAAAAAAAAACCCAGCCCTATTCAGTTTCATGACCCAGCATACCCAGCAGCCTAGGGGAGGCCAAAGTTACCAAAGAAAGAGACTGAGAGACATTTAGTCAAAGCCTGACTTTACAGTTCTTCCTCATCAACACCATCCTGCAGATTCACATTCTTCTACAGGCTTTCAGGGTGTTTTAATCCCAGCTATCTCATCCAAAATATTTGCTTTTCCACCTTTCTTTGTGTTTCCTGTATGCCTCATGTCAGTATCCTTGTTCAGGTCACTTATTAAAAAAAAAAAAAATCCATAAGGCCAGGCTGAGGTGGAGCCTGGAGTGACCAGGAAACCTCACTCTAGAATGAACTCCTACCTGAGGCAGCTCCTCCTCCCTAACAGGGCCCACACTGATCTGTTGGTCACCTCCCTGCTCAGGACTCTTCTGATACCATAGACCTAGTCCTGGGAATCTAGAGAGGCCATTGGAAAGAAAACTGATACGTGGATACCACTCCTCCTCGGTGACTCAATCGTAACTCCTGATAACTCAGGGTTTTGTTTGTTTGTTTGTTTTTTCTCTTGAGGGCCAGAGAACATCCTTTCTAGAATGCAGTTTATACAATTGACCTCAGAATAAGGCCAGGATTTTGCAGCTATTATAGAGCATGGTCTCTGGAGGCACACGATCTCAGCTTAAATCTTGTCTCGGCCACTTCCTAAGCTATTTGACCTTGGGCAATTTTTAAAAACTCTTTGTGTCTCAATTTCTCCATCTGAAAAACGGACTCATATAGTATCTACTCCAAAGGGTTGTTGTGAGGCTTAACTAAATCCACCCATGTATAGTAACTGGCAGACAGCAAATACTCACTGAAGTTTAACACCTGTTACTGCCTGCTGTAGTTCATGAAAACTGTTGCGTCTCCTTTTGGAAAAATCAGGATGGCACTAACCCACCTCTGGTCTCCCAACGCTTCTCCAGCTGAACAGCAATTCCCAGAGATCACAGATTTCTGTAATCTGCAGGTTCTCTGAGATGCAGTTGGAGCAATTTAATACAGCAGAGCAGTCCCATGCTCCACTGTAGTCTCACTGCAAAGCAGTTCAGCAGCGGTTCTCAAAATGTGGGCTTCAAACTAGCAGTATCAGCATGTCCTGGGAACTTGTCAGAAATGCACATTCTCAGCCTCACTCCAGAACCTACTGAATCAGAAACTCTGGGGGTGGAACCCAGAAAACTATATTTTAACCAGCCCTCTGCTAATGTTTGAAAACCACCAAAACATAGTATAGCACAGTGGTTTATTTAGATAGATATGACGCAGTTCATTGCCCGCTCCTTCTCCACAAAGGGTTCCTGATTCCCCCAGAACCCTCTTTTACTGACATCTCTAACTTCCTCCCTCTATTACTGTTGTCCGTGCTCAAAAGTGCTCAATCCTCCCTGGATTGCAGGTTCCCTGAGAGCAGTGTTGGGTCTTACTCATCTCTGCACTGGGCACCCCAGGGCCTGCCACAGGGGCCTTTGCTTAGGAAAGACGTGCTAAGTCAAGCATGTGACATTTCCAGTTTCCTCTGACTAAGGCTACTATTGCTGAGCCTCTGTTCCTTCCAGGACCCTTGCTCAAACAGCATTTTCCTTTGTGAATTGTGGTAATCTCCTATGCTAAGATGCCTGGTTCTTTGTCATTTCTAGTGTCCTCCAGTTCCACTGCCTTCTCAGGCATTTTACTCTTCTCTCTCCCTTTATGTTTGTTCAAAGCCCTTTGGAGAAGGTGTCAGAGCTCCAGGCAAACCTGTCCTCCTAATCCTTATTTTCAATCATAATACTTCTACTGGTAACAATAATATATGCTAGGCCCTGTCAAGTAGTATATGCCAGGCCCTGTCCTGGGCATTTTTCATTCATTCATTCATTCATTCATTCATTCATTCATTCATTCACTTAGAGACAGGGTGTTGCTCTGTTGTCCAGGCTGCAGTGCAGTGACACGATCATAGCTCACTGCGGCCTCTAACTCCTGGACTCAAGCAATCCTCCCCTCCCCCTGCCTCAACTGGGACTACAGACACATGCCACCATGCCTAGGTAATTTTTTTTTTTTTTTTTTTTTGGTAGAGATGGGGTCTCTCTGTCTTGCCCAGGCTGGTCTTCAACTCCTGGGCTCAATTGATCCTCATGCCTCAGCCTCCCAAAGTACTGAGATTACAGGCAAGAGCCACCATGCCCATATGGCACTTTACATTTGTTATTTTAGTCTTTACAACAACCCTAGGAGGAAGATACTTATTCCCATTTGGATGGAGTACAGGGAAACTGAGGCTCAAACACAGCAAGTGACATTAACATGTGGCAAGGTGGGGGCTTATTCAGTCTGGGGGCAAGTCAGGGTCTGGGTGGATGGACCAGGAGAAGTGCCTTGTCTAGGCATATGTATTCATATAAAAATGATCCACCAACAAACCTGTCCAGTGCCCTTGCTCAGGAAGATGGGTCTGACCAGGTCCCAGCCCACCAGGGTGCCTTTCCACAGTGTGCAGGGGACATCGCCTGAATGCCCATCTTCAGTGCATCCCCCAGCCCAGCACTTGCTATTCCGTGCAGCGGGAGTTTCAAACTGTGCTCCACAGAGCTCTGGAGATAGGGTGTGTGGGCTGGGCAAGTCAAAGACAGACCCGGAGGAACTGTGGGACCACCCCAGCAGCCTGTCATCCCTGTCACTTCTTGGGCTCTCAAGGCTGTATTTGAAGAAATGGTTTTGGCCCAGTGCGGGGGCACGCACCTGTAATCCCAGCACTTTGGGAGGCCGAGGCAGGCAGATCATGAGGTCAGGAGATCAAGACCATCCTGGCTAACATGGCGAAATCCTGTCTCTACTAAAAATACAAAAAAAAAAATTAGCCAGGCGTGGTGGTAGTCCCAGCTACTTGGGAGGCTGAGGCAGGAGAATGGCGTGAACCCGGGAGGCGGAGCTTGTAGTGAGCCGAGGTTGCACCACCGCACTCCAGCCTGGGAGACAGAGCAAGACTCCGTCTCAAAAAAAAAAAAAAAAAAGAAGGAAGAAATTGTTTCACTGCTTTTAAAAAGCTAGAAACTACTGCTGAATGATAATTGTCATTTTAGGTGTCTGTTTCTTCCCCCAGAATGCCTGTGGGGAGCAAGAACTGTACCCACAGCACCCAGCACAAGGATGGGGAGTCTCAGGAAAGGTCGGCCAGATAGAAGGGCAGATGAGAAATGAATGTACTGAGAGCTCTCTGTGTAATATCCCCTCCCCCACCCCCACCCCACCCCCAATTCCTGTAGGGAAAAGGCCTTGAGAGAGTTGAGTAAGAAACCAGCGGGTAGAATGATGCAAGGGGAGCTGTCTGTACACATTGCAACAGAACTTTCTAAAACAAGGCTGGGGCTGCTCCCAAGGGTCTCAGCCCTGCCCTATTCCTCTACTGTCATCCAGACCTGTCACACAAGATAGGGCCAAAGGCCATTACCAAGCCCTGCTAAGGCCTGACCTTAGAGCTAGCTGGCAAGTCAATGCTCTTGGGTTCTGGGTTGAAACCTGGAGCCATCTTCAATCACCCACTTCCTTCCTTTCAGCCCTACATCTACGCCATCAAGTCCTAGAGACTCCAAAGCTTCAGCATCTATCAAAACCACCCTTGCTTCTCTTTTGCCTTGCCACCCCTTCAGTTCAGGCTGTGTCATCATTTTCTCTCTCCCTCCTCTCACCTGCCTCCCTCCCTTCCATCCAATATCACCCAGGTCCCCCCTGTAGGCCAGGTCCAGTGTTGGGTCCTGGGACACAGAGAGGACTCTAATTCTACTTGGTCCTCAAAGAGCCGCTCCAGGAAGAATCAGCTGTATAAACATTAAGAGTTTCATGTGTTCTGAAAGAGGGAAGCTGGAAGTCTGATGTCAGCACAGAGGCGGGGAGGGTCATTGTAGGGCCACGCGCTGTCCACCTTCCATTACGCCCAGCCCCACTCTCCACCTTTCTCCACCCGCACTCTCCTTGGATATTCTGTGTGGCATCTGTAGGCTGCCTTACCCTCTGGGCAATTAGAAGTTCTGCCAGACCAGGCGTGGTGGTGCCTGTAATCCCAGCACTTTGGGAGGCCGAGGTGGGTGGATCACCTGAGGTCAGGAGTTCGAGACCAACCTGGCCAACATGGGGAAAACCCATCTCTACTAAAATTACAAAAATTAGCTGGGTGTGGTATGCGCTTATAGTCCCACCTACTCAGGAGGCTGAGGTAGGAGAATCGTTTGAACCCAGGAGGTGGAGGTTGCAGTGAGCTGAGATCGCGCCACTGTACTCCAGCCTGGGTAACAGAGCAAGACTCCGTCTCAAAAAAAAAAAAATGTCTGGCAGAAGACAAGGACCTGAGTTGGAGACAACCCAGGTCACTGTGGGTTGTCTGTGCCCCTTCAGCAAAGGCCACAGCTTCCATGTGGCAGCCCTCTCCACTCAGCCCCTACTGTACCTGCGGTGTTCTCCTCTCAGTCCTTCAGGCCAGACTCCCTATGAGGTGACTAGTCCTGGGCTACTGCCATCCCTTGAGTTTTCTCTATAGTCTGCTTAGGTCTTTGCAAACAGCTTTTGTATTAAACTGTCCTCAAATTACCCAATTTGGGTGGGCTGTTTCCCACAGGGACACTGACTAATATAAGGCAGACGTAGTCAGGAAGGGTGCCATGGAGGTGACAGTTAAAGATGTGCTTGCCTGGACAACGATCTTTCTAAAGCATAAAACTCCTGCTAAAAACCTCTATGGCTCCCCATTGCCCTGAGAATAAAGTCCAGACTCTGTAGCGTGCCACCCAAGACTATATACCATCAGACCCCTGACCACAAAGTAGCATGTGGGGAAGTCACCAGGACGAGGGACAGTAGGGAGCTTGGAAATGGGAGGCAAAGACTTCCAAGAGGGGTGCATCCATGCCACACAGCTGCTCTGGCTGGCAAATTCCTGAGAGTAAGGAGGCGGGTGAGTTTCCAGGCTAGAGGGCTATGCCAGGCTGCCTCTGTTTGCCAGAACCCTGCCTGCCCACTCTCCAAGTGAGTTGAGCACTGAAAGGAGTTTAACCTCAGTGGGCCCTAGCCTTAGGGCATGAGAACTGGTTACATCCCAACCCTATTTGGCAAGCTATTGGATTTCCTGAGCTTTCGTTTTGCCAACTGCAAAATGGGACTAACCTCCCAGGGCTGTGGGGGAAGTGTAAAGGAGGCAATGGATGGGAATTTGCTTTCATCCAATAGTTCTGCTGTTACAGATGCTCCCTCATCCAGCCTTGGGAGGCAAGAAAAGTGTACAGGTTTGAGGCCCCAGAAGACTTGGTGTGAATCCCAGCTTTACTACTTACTCCCTATGTGATCCAGGACAGGTCACTTCACTTCCCTGCACCCTATGTGCAAAGGGGTGGGGGTGACCACCCCTTGTGTGGTGGCCATGACGACTGGGCAAGCTCACACAAGCTGGGGCCTAGCACAGAGAGGGAGCTTGGCACATGTTTGTTTCTGTCTTTCTACCTGTGCCTCTCTTAGGGCAAGTGTCCTGTCTACCTTATAGGCTGGTCACTTACTCTCCTCATGTGTGCAACGGAGGCACTAAGACTGCCATCACTGAAACGTATCTCAGAGGTGCATGTGTCGAACCTCTCACAAACTACAAAGCTGCATGTGGAATCCCCAATGGCAGTACAACACTGGTGACTGAAGTGGGTGGAGGATGAGCCATCCTTGTGGATGCCCCTCTGCTCACACCCCTCCTTTGGTCCACCCCCTAACAGGATGAAGTCCAAGCTTCTTGGCGGGACCACAAAGCCCACCCTGGTCAAGCCCTTCTTGGAGGCATGACTTGACCAATCTCTGATTTGCCCAATATACCCATGGCTTGAGAGATGATGAAGGAAAGGTAATCAGGTCCTAGAACACATTCTCACAGCTGTCCTGCTCACACACCTGCAGGAAGAGCAGGGCTGGTCCTTATAGGAGTCTAGGGATGTCAGGAAGCATGGGAGGGGGCCAGGAGAAGTCAGACGGGTGTGAGCCCCCCTTGCCCCACCTCACACAGGGGGAAACAGTCCCAGGACACAGGAAGCTGCCTTTCCGGGCTACTCTAAGTTTGGGTCTGTTTTTCCTTCCAAATCCAACTTGGACCAAGCTGTTGAAGCAGTACCCATGGGCATGGTGACTGGAGGCCAAGGGGAAGGAGTGTTCTAGAAGCTGGGATGCCAGGGGCTGCTTGCTCTGTGAGGTGGCACAGAAGTAAGCAATTCTGACTGTCAGCCCTTGGACTCAGGTCTGCATCCTCTTACAGATGTTCCCACATGGGAAGGGCCCAAGCTGGGGACCAGATGTTATGGCCCTATTTCCCAAGCACCCACCTCCACATCACCAACCCAGCTTTCTAACCCACCAATCCCATCAAGGTGCATCTCTGCTCACACCCCTCCTTTGGTCCATCCCTCCACAGGATGAAGTCCAAGCTTCCTGGCGGGACCCACAAAGCCGTTCAGATCTGGGCCCTGTCAACTTCTCCAGCCTCATTTCCTACCCCTCTTCTGCCTGTATCTTTCTTCCAGCCACACCAGGGTGCTCACAGTTCCCACCTCCAGGCCTTTGCCCATGCTGTACCCTCTGCCCGATACGTTTCCCTTTCCCCCCGCCTCACAGAATCAGACTTCTCATCTCAAGTCCGCAGCAATATCACTTCCTGACCTTCCCAATTTACCATTCCCTCCACTTCCTCTGTGACTCTACTATCTTTATTCAGGGGGCAATCCACCTTAGACTAAGCATCTATGCTGAGCTAGACCCACACTGGGACATAGAGTGATGAGGCTCCTGCCCTTGGGAAACTCCTGGCCCCGTGGAGAGGCAGGCAGACGGTGACAGCACAGGGGCAAAGGCCAAACTTGGCATAGCCTTCCTTGTTATCCTGTGCCACAGCCTGGCTGTCTTGGGATCATTGGCTTTAGGACACCATCTCTTTTTTTTTTTTTTTTTTTTTGAGACGGAGTCTGGCTCTTTCGCCGGGGCTGGAGTGCTGTGGCCGGTTCTCAGCTCACTGCAAGCTCCACCTCCCGGGCTTATGCCATTCTCCTGCCTCAGCCTCCCAAGTAGCTGGGACTACAGGCGCCCGCCACCTCGCCGGGCTAGTTTTTTGTATTTTTTAGTAGAGACGGGGTTTCACCGTGTTAGCCAGGATGGTCTCGATCTCCTGACCTCGTGATCCGCCCGTCTGGGCCTCCCAAAGTGCTGGGATTACAGGCTTGAGCCACCGCGCCCGGCCAGGACACCATCTCTTGATTGGGTCTCCTCAAAGCCAGAGGCTAAGTTCGATTACTCTCTGTGTCCTAACCAGGGCCGGGCCCAGAGAAGGTGCATAGCAAAAATGTGCTGAAGTAGATCTGAATGTTGGGAACTGAATGTTTCAAATAGGCCTTGGTAACCCCAAGTCTTGCCATTTAAGACAACGATCTCTTACATTACAGCACAGTGATAACACTCTTTTATATGCTGTAATTTCACTTTATCCTCAAATACTCAAGTGAAGTCAGCAAAACAGAAACTGTCACCTCCATTTCATAATGCAGAATCTGAAACCTAGACAAGATAGTGATACTGACTTGCCCAAGATGAGTGGGGGGCCATGAGTTCCAGCCCAGGCCTCCTCCACAGGAGACCCTTCCAGAGCAGAAACAAGCCACAGACTGACCTGGGATCTTCCAGGTCAGCAGGTATCTTGCCTCCAAGAGCACTCTCTCTGAGGAGAGGATGCCAGGATTTATCGGCACCTTCAGTATCCTCCTGGCTCCTTCCTCTTTGCCCAAAAATAAACCACACCTGTTTCTACCTCCCAGCCTTTCCACATACCAGTCCCCATGTCTCCCCCATCCCCCACACATGGCATGCCACTAGCCTACTCTCAGTTGCCTAAAAGACACTAAGATCTTCTCAGCCTCACAGCCTCACCACATGCTGGGAGCTCTGCCTGGGATGCTTTTCTTTCTACTCTCGGCCAATTCGGGCCTTGGGGCCCAGTGACATGGTTGAGAGATTTACCCATGGCCTTGAGAGGGCTGAACAAATGGAAGCTCTCCAGGTTGCACCAGAGGCATCTATTACCTGCTGCCCTGTGCCTGTAACTTCTGTCATTCTCCCCTCCCCCTGTGAGAAAATGATAAAGACCACAAAGGCAGGGACTTCCTCTCGTCTTATGCTGGGACCCCACAGCTAGCTCGCTCCAGCTATGCCTAAGAAATCTGTCTTATCACTGATGTGCTTGTTGTGCCCACTCATTCCCTGAGCCTCTCATCCAACAAGTCACTCCACCACATTCTGGTGGATCTTGTTTCCTAAGCTCTTCTCTAGATCAGGCCTTCCCTCCATTCCCTCTACCACTGCCATGCCTTGAGGCTCATCCTCTCTCACATGGATCCCCCCCACAGCCTCCCCACTGCCCTCCTGGCCTACAGCCTCTCCTGTCCATTTCTGGCTAAGGACTCTTAAAACCCACCTGACCAGTCATTTCCCTACTAAAGCTCTCCCAAGACCCGGCTCCCCTCCTGATGTCTCAAGAGTGGCATTCCCAAGCCTCTCTCAGTTCAATCACCCACGCCTCTCACTTCAGCCTCATTTTCCACAGTTGCCTGGGCTCCAGCCACTCCAGGGCCCCCAGCCCTGCCCCAAACACGCTGGCTTTTCTAACACTTTATGCCTGTCTTTCTGTTTGCCCTCACATCCTCCATCTGCAAAATTCCTACTCATTAACGGGCAAACAATTCTGGAATGCTTTCTATGTGCTAGACACTACCTAGGCTCTTTTTGTACCTTATCTCGTTTGCTTCTCAAAGTACCTCACAAAATAATAATTATTATTCCCATTTTACAGAAATGGAAACTGAGGCTCAAGAGAGGTAGGGCAAGAACTGGGCTTCTAGTCTGTCTGATTCCAAACCTGCTGTGCACCAACCTCTCTGGGAAGTGCACTAGCCCCCCCCACTCCCCCAGCCCAGGGCAGAGTCTTCTCTCCTCTATGGTTCCATAGCCCCCTGGTTTCTCGCTTGTCCTGGCCACTGTCACCAGTGACTGTGTGAGGCTGTCTCTGCTGCCCTCCAACGTGGGTATCCCAAGGGCAGAACCTGAGCTGATCTGGCTGGGTCCCCAGCACTCAGCAGCATATAGGTGCTCTGTGAGGTTTCTTAATAAAGAGATGGAAAGCCAGAAGCAGTTTGGGTGGTTGAGATACCCAGCCCTAAACTAATTAATCCCGATACCAGCGACCAAAAGCGGAACCTTCGCATCTTTGCTGCCAAAGTACAGCCCCCGCCTAGTGGAAAGGTTCGACCACCTGCAAGTCCTCGGCCTGCACCGCACGTGCTTGGTTTTCCCCGCCCAGGTACTGGCCGCCGGGCCGTACCAATCTCCGCGGGGGAGAGCCCGGGTAGACTGAGGGAGTGGGGGAAATAACCGGGCGCGCCCCTTGGAATGAGAGCTCAGAGTTTCTCTCCCCTCACGCATTCCCCGGATCCACGCTGAACAGCCTGATGGCCCGCCCCGGGCCCGCGCCGAGCCGAGCCCGCCTCAGGTGCTGTTCCCCCCACAAGCAAGTGGCGCGGGCGGCGGCTTGGAACGGCCCGCCCCGCCCCTCCCGCCGCGTCGGCGCCCGCCCAGTTGTGAGGTGATAAATTGCCGCGCTCCTGGACGCCACCACCGCGGTCGCAGCCGCTGCTGCGCTCTAGGCTGTTTCTCCCGCGCCACCTCTCGCCGACTGGCCGACCGGCCGCAGCTCCAGGTGTCCTAGCCGCCCAACCTCGGCGCCGTCCCGGGGCCCCTGTGCTCTGCGCGAAGCCCTGGCCCCGGCGGCCGGGGCATGGGCCAGGGGCTCGGGGTGAGGCGGCTTCCCGCGGGGCCGTGACTGGGCGGGCTTCATATTCAGCCATGAAGACCCTCATAGCCGCCTACTCCGGGGTCCTGCGCGGCGAGCGTCAGGCCGAGGCTGACCGGAGCCAGCGCTCTCACGGAGGACCTGCGCTTTCGCGCGAGGGGTCTGGGAGATGGGGTGAGTGCCACCGCGCAGGGGTTATGGACCTGCGAGAAGATTTTCTGGAAAGGGCCCTGTGGCAGGCTGGTGGGTGCTGATGAGTGCACGTTCATTCTCTACCCTGGCACTCATCAATTTTTGCGACCTCTGTTACGTCACTTTCCACCCCCCCCGGCTTGTTTCCCTCATGCGTGAGTTGGGAGTGGTACCGCCCACCACTCTTAGTTATTAGGGATATTCAGGAACTCCTCCCCAGCCCCCACTGCGACTGGTGACCCCTTCACCAGTTAGAGCTGGCTTTGGCAGTGAGAGACCGGATGGGGCAGGATGGCATGGGTTTTGCAGTCTCCTGAGACAGCCACCAGACGGGGGACATGCCCGCCTGGAACAGGTGTGTCTGCCCTGTCCTCTGAGCCTGGCATGATTAGGAGGCAGCGGAGAGGACCCTGCACGTCCTCCAGGGTAGAACTGAGGTCCTCAGTGAATCGCGCAGAGTTGAAATCAACCCCCACCCCCTACCCGCTGCAGCTTTTCCCAAGCAAGGAAGAGCAGCTCTTCCAACCCCCACCTTCCTTGCCTAGAGTTGGAGAAACTGAAGTGGGAGGAAGCATGCCTAAGTTTTCCTTAGCTGATGCCTCGAGCCCTGGATTCAAGTACAAATACGGGAGACCCTGGGAAGTCATCACAGCTGTCCTGGTCTGCGTGTGTGTCTTGCATGAAGCCCCTCTCCCTCCTTCTAAGTCTGTATTCTGCTTGCTGAGCCTCTCTGACATGGATTTTTCTTTAGTAGCTAACAGTCGCCTACTCCGCCCACCTTTGTTATAAAAATAAAGCATGCTAATTATGGAAATTTTGAAAAATATAGACAAATGAAACAAATTTCTGGTAAATCGACTATCCAAAGATAGCTTCCTATTAGCCTTTTGGTATATCTCTTGATCATATTCTTTATACACATTGCGTAGATACGGTTGAGGACATACTGTAGATATAGTTATGAATCTTGTTTTCTCCCCCTTAATGTAACATCGAGGTTTCCCTTCTGTTAATCAGAATCACTTATAATGTCCTAGTGGTTGCAATAACCCACCCTGCAGGTGTACCACACTTTAACTGTGACCTAGGCATTGGCATTGCTCCTTGTGTGATTATTGCTGTGGTTATCTGCCCCTCTTGGTGTGGGTGCTGCTTGTAGCCCTGGAAGAGGTAGGTACCCAGGTGCCGCCCTGTCTCGGGGGCGAGCAGCCTGAGCTGCCCCATGCATCCAGCCAGTAGCCTCTGACAGCCCGCTGTCTCACTTGAGTCCTTTTCTGTTCCCTGTGTCCTTTGATGTCCTTAGGGAATGAAGGGACTTGCCCTTGTTCGTGCTTTTAAAAATGTTTTGGCACTAGGCAGTGGAATAGGGATGTTCTCTGTGGTAGGCTTCCTGGAGACTCCTTTCCCTCGGCTCTGCCATCCACAGGCTGGGAGCTGTGTATTCCAGGAGTCAGTGACCCTGGCTGTCATGTTTTTGACTTAGAGTTTGTTCCTTAGGAGAACTTGTACTCTAGCGAATGATTTTAACCAAGCCACTTAATATCATGTCAGGAACATTTCCCTATGTTGTTATCAGATCTTGAAAACATTTTTTTTTTTTTTTAACTCAGTGCAAGGATTTACATCATGGAATGTAGGAAGGGCTGGTATGAAATGCAAACCAGTCAGTTCAGCTTTCTGGGATCTACTTTGGTGAAAGATTGGGTGGAGTAGGGGAGGGCACTGAAACACATTTTATTATCTGGGCATCTCCATTAGACCTGCCTTCTAGATCCTTGGTCCTTGAAGATACTCCTCAGTGGCCTAGTTTGCCTCTGCGGATAAGGTCCCACTGTTGTGAGCTGGTGAACAGCCTGTCAGTGACGGTATTCAAGTAGAGACCATGGATTCTGTGAAGGGAAATCCTGTGATGGGTGAGATTGAAATAGATACCCTGGCATCTGGTTTCTTGGCCAAAAAAACAGGCCAACTATGGGAGTATGGGTAGGTGGGTGCATGCTGGGGGAAGCGGGAGTCTGTATTGATATTTCCTAACCTTTGGAGGGCTGTGCTGTGCCAGGCATGGAGGTTGCAGAGTTCATCAGGACACAAGGGATATATATCTTGTTCTTCATCCTTGCGTTTGGACTGGGGGCTCTTCATTCAGAAGAGCCCTCTGACACCTGCCTGTATCCACAAGGTTCAGCACAGGACCTAGCATGAGATGGTGGTGGTCCCGGTAAAATTCTGAGCTGATTTGTTGTGTGTGGCTCCAAAGAGCGAGGCCAGGAACAGGAGTGGGATGATGGGTACAAGTTTTAATGTAGCAGAGGAGTCCTTTCTGACAGCTGTTGAGGACTGCAACAGGCTGGGGTGGGTGAGGATGGAGTTCTGCATCACTGTGGATCTGCTTGAAACTCAGTGGCTAGATTGTTGGGGATAACTGGGAACTGAGAGTAGACAGTCACCTAACCTAGTCCTAAGTCAGAACGAGAACATTACTCTCATGCTCCCCTCTCCAGTTCTGTGTGGCTTCCCCCCTCACCTACATCACTTTCCCAGCTGAATAGAGGCAACTTTGGGGCTGCGTTAAACCAAGGGCTCATCTAGGCTGAGAAAGGAGGGCCAAGAGTAATGTATTAACAGGCTCAGTGACTCAAAGGCCAGTGTTGAAATCCTGCACCAACTTCACCCTCACGCCCTCAAATTCAACAGCAAGTACTTAAGTTGTAAAAATTAGTGCTGGATTGAGCCCAACCCTCATGTTACAGATGGGATCACTGGGGTCCCCAGAAAGAAGAGACTTTCTCAGTGTTATCAAAGCCAGGCTAGAACCCAGATCCATCTCCCAGTCTGTGGCCTGACTCCTTAAGCCAAGAGAAGGGTTGCAAGGCTGTGAAGGGCTGAGTGCAGGGCTCTGTGTATTGTAGGTGCTCAGTGGTTTACTGAATGAGGGAAGGTTGTCTTCATGATGCGGGTGGCAGCTCATTCCTACTCAAGCTTTTTAAGGAAGCTCCCCGAGCCTGCCCTAGTGGATTAGAGACACTAAGATCCCCCAGGGCTTTGGCTGCCAGGTGAACTGCCAGTTGCTCCCTCCCCATACCCACTCACACTTCAGACTTTCTAAAGTCCTCCTCCTGGCCTATGAAGTAAGCCCCATGTGAACAGCCTCCACTGCCATCACAACTTCCTCTCCTAGCATGTCACCCACCATGCTGCAGACACACGATGGTCTTCCTGTTCCTGCAGCATTACTCCTAATTCTGTCTTATCTCTGGGCCTTTCAGCCCAGGTCTTTGCATGGCTGGCTTCAGAACAGTCAGTCTCCTCTGAGAGGTCGTCCCTGGCTACCCTATCTAGAGAGCCACCCCTAATCACCACATCTTCTTTTATTTTTATAGCCCTTATCAGTATCTAAATTTTCATTTGTGCTTACCTGTTTAAGCAATTGTCTCCCCCATAAGAATATCAGCCCCTTGGCTGGCCACGTGCCATGGCTTTCTCCCGTAATCCCAGCACTTTGGGAGGCCGAGGCGGGAGGATAACTTGAGGTCAGGAGTTTGAGACCAGGCTGGTCAACATGGTAAAACCCTGTCTCTACTAAAAATACAAAAATTAGCCAGGTGTGGTGGTGCGTGCCTGTAATCCCAACTTTCCTGGGAGGCTGAGGCAGGAGACTTGCTTGAACCCAGGAGGAGGAGGTTACAGTGAGCCAAGATTGTGCCACTGCACTCCAGCCTGGGTGACAGAGTGAGACTCCATCTCAAAACAAAAAAAAAGAACAAACAGAAAAAAAGTATCAGTCCCTTGGAAACAGGAACCTTGTCTGTCTTTCTCAGTGCTGTGACCCCAGCATCTAGCACAGTGCCTGGCACTGGTAATAGGTACTTAGTATTTGTTGAATGAAATAATCATTAATTAGACTGCCCCATTCCTCTTGTAGGAAGCCCTGCTTTTAGCTTCAGTGTGATTCCTCGAGCCTTTCTCGGGCCTCCTCTGTACCTGTAACCACCTGTGCTAGGGGCTGGGTGCTGGGGTTGCAGCTGTTCCCTGCCCTGGAGGTACCCACAGTCTGGCAAGGAGCTGGCTCCAAGGCTGAGTGGCAGATGGGCAGAGCCAGGCTCAGTGGTCACCCTTACCGCTTCCCAGGGCTTATTAGAAGCCAGAGAGCCGGGGTTCGAGGCCTGACTTTTTTCTGGGATGTCGCTAGGAGGGGTTCACTTCCTCTCTGGGGATCTCACTCCTTCTTTCTGGAAAATAGGGTCAGAATTCTCAGATTCTCAAGGCTGGAGGGTTTGGGTTAACCTGAGTGTGAATGTTTGTGAACTTGTGACATTCATGTTAGTCCTTGTCATTTGTCCTGTGTTACACATTCAACAGGCCCCCAACACAGTAGAGAGAGGCAGACCCTGCTCTAGGGTATCCAGGAAGGCTTCACTGAGGAAGGGACTTGGGGTGTGAACCCTTCATTTTATTGATTGAGTACCTTCCATGTGTCAGCTGAAGTCCCTGCCTTTGAGGAAGTGAGACCAGGGGATGTACACAAGATGACTGTGCAGAGTGATCTGAGCAATGACAGGAAAGACTGCAAAGAGGTGAGACTGGGGAGCTTGATCACCCTGAGGTCAGGGAAGTCTTCCTGGAAGAGGTGACATTCAGTCCGGATCTGGAAAGATGAATGGACATTAGTAAGACAGGCAAGAACATTCAGGTACAGGAAGTAGCATAAATGGAGGCATAAGATTTGGATGAGAGAGGCAGGCTGACTGCAGGGCCTCTGAGTGACCAACCGAGGCTGAGGTCCTAGTATACTGAGAGCCAGAGGCAAGAGATTCAGAGAGGATGCTGGATCCAGGCCTGTGGTGGCTCACCTTTGTCTGCAGCAGGAGGAAGACTTGAGAGCTCATGGGAAGGAAGCCTGGTGCAGTTAGTTTATTGGCCTTCAGCACTTTGAAGGCCTCCTGGTGTGGAGCTGCTGGCTGATTTGAGGGCCTCATGGGCAGGGCCCAGGGCTAGGAGTCAAGCCTGTGCTCTGTCCAGCTCCTTCTTGGTCACTGAACTGCTCCGCAGCCTCAGCAAGCCACTGCCCTTCCTTACCCTCAGTCTCCTCATCTATGAAATGAGCAAAAGTGTCTTAAGAACCTGTGCAGATTATGGTGCAGATGCAGAGAGGCTAAGCCTGTGAACCTTTTGGGTAAATCAATGGAAATGGGAAACACAAACTCCTATTCTTATTAGAGCAGAATTAGCCATTCTAAGCCCTGCCTCTGCTTCCCATGTGACCTTGGGCATGACGCTACCTCTTGGGGCCCCAGCTCTCTCATCTGCACAGTGAGGAGGACTGGTTGAGATGACCCCCTTGGCTTCCTTCCATCCCTGCTGGAGAAATGTGATTCCATTCTTGTCCCTAACTGCTGTGGGACTTTTGAGGTCAGCCACCTCCTTATTCTTGTCTTCAGCTTCTCCTTGTGAAAATGGTGCACTTATCTGCTTGGGGCCAAGGTAAGTGCCCCAGAAGAACCTGGCTCCCCACGCTTGCCCATATATTGTGATGGGGACGTATTTTGGAGATTCCTTGGTGACCTACTCACAAGCTAGTAGTGTTGCCATGGCAGCCCCTTCCACTGCAGTAGCTACTTTTTGAATGTGCTCGGTCACAGTGGGTGGGGTGGGGAAAGCGGGCCCCTGGGGTCCTCAGCAATCATGTCCAGGGTCCTGGATATAGCTCCATATTCGGTATGAGGAACACGGCATTCTAAGAGCCTCACTTCCTTGGCCTTACTTCTTGCAACTCTGTCCTACTTGATGAAAACGGAATACGCAAAAGCCCAGGTGTATGGAGTAGCCTGAAGACAGGCTTATATTCCCTTTAGGGAGATCTTCTGTGGATAAAAAATCATTAGTGGATTTTAGCAGAGCACTGGTAACCCAAGTTAGCAGCACTCAGATTTCAACTAATCTACCCCAGCTTCCTAATTTAGTGCTCATGGGGAAACCTAGAGAGGGGAGGAAGAGGCTTAGGGCCCCAGCAAGTCTACAGATCCTCAGGATGCTTGGCTCCCTGCAGCAGGCCCTGAGGACTGACAGCCCCTGCAGGGTCCTGATGGCCCACTTCCCACCTGGCACACCTAGCATAGCTGTGTGCTGGCTCTTCAGTAGTTTGGCTGCCCCTTTGGGCCACATGTCCCAGTGGGCCCTGCTTTAAGGATACCTCATTTGCAAAATAGAACCCTTAAAGGGAATTGTTAATCTTTTCAGAAAAGAACTCACTGGCATTTTGGGACCAGATAGATGGCTAGCGAGCTGTCTTAGGGCTCTTAGGCACCAGTGGAGGGAGTGGGCTCTGACTGTCTGTCTTCTCTGCCTTCAGGGTAGAGGCCAGGACTCCTCTACCTAGCATCCCAGTCCTTCATGCCTCCCTGTTTCTCTACTTTTCCAACTAGACTCACAGTCTCTGTGCTGCAGTCTGACTAAACTACTTACAGTTAATTCCTCAAACTTGTCTTCTCTCTCAGTTTCGGGCCTTTGCAATGCCTTTTGCAGGACTCTACTTCCTGGGGTCCTGTCTCTGTGCCTTCCTCCTAGAAGGCATCCCTAAGAACACCCTCGTGTGGGGGTTGGGGGCTTCCCCTGGATTCCCGGTCCTGACTGATCCTTTGTGTATAAATGTTCGCAGCCTTGTCTCCCAGCCATATCTGGGATGGGCAGCCCAGGAACAGAACTCAGCCTCTAGCAGATGCCCAAGAAGCAGAGGAGAGGCAGGATCTAGAAGCTCCCCTCCTGGTGTGGAGCCTGGCGTGTAAAGGGTACTTAGAAAGCACTGATATGGATGTTAGTGTTTAGGTTCCCCCCTTCTCTCACCCTTCCTCTGGGGCCTTCCATCATTGCCCCAACATTAACCAGCCTCCAGCTGGAGAAGACCTTTCCCTCCTGATTCCTCAGAAAGCTCTGCTTGACCCTCCATCATGGCACAGGTCAGTCAGCAGTGGGTGGACTTTTTTCTGTCTTTATCTAGGCCCTGTTTGTTCATCACAGTCCCCTCAAGCATTCAGTCATTCAGCAAACATTGATCGAGCACCTTCTCTGCGCCTGACCCTGTGCAGAGCATCAGGGCCCAGATGAATGACACGTCTTTCACACACATACCTTTTCCCAGAATGAGAAAGGGCTGAGTACAGGGGTGAGATGGGACAGGCAGGGATGTGGTCAGTCCAACCTGGGTGGAGGAGAAGGGAGATTTTCCAGAGAAAGGGTCAACAGGTTGGTCTCTGGCAGGCCAGTGCTCAGTGTCTGGTGGATGCCTGGTAAGTGTGTGCTAAAAGACTGACCAAACTAGACTTGGTAGCAATAGAACTCTACCTGGGAGCACTGCAGTGAGGTCAGGGAGTGTGGGGAGACTTCCTAGAGGGAAGGAGTCTCTGGCTGAGCACATGGTGAGGCACCAAGTGGAGACAGCTTCCTGTGTGAGGCTTGCGGGAGCCCAGCGCTAGCCTGGGATTCTAATAGCAGCGGGCATGACCCTCCAGAGATGGCAGCTTTGCCATTACTGGCCTCTCATCATCGTGCATGTGGACTACCGCTGAAAGGTACCTGCCTGGAGGAGCCTGGAAGAGAGCTCACCTCCAGCCTTGATGAAGTGGCATCTCTGGCACTTGGCCTGACTTCCTAGACCTCCCTGGGGCTGGAAGAGCCTGCCAGGAGTCAATATGTACTGACCCTCACTCTGCTACCTCTTCTCATAATATACAGTCTGTTAACCGTGCACCTCTTTAAAAACTGTTTGTGTTCTCTGTCTCTGTGCAACTTGTCCTCAACCCTTTGGGGGTAACTTGGGAGTGACTTTCTCACTCACCTAGACCCAGGGCAGACATTAGGTCCAGATGGGCCCAGGTGTGGCATCCTTGGGGTTGGGGATGTGGGCAGGGTGACCCCCCCTGCCTCAAGGAGCCCAAGAGGGTTCACACCTCTTTTAGCTGGCATCTTTCTGGCTCTCTTACATTCATGCCAGACATTCTGGCCCTTTTCCATAAGTTATTTAGATTCCTTATGACAATCCTGGATTAAAGCTAAGGAGGACACTGAGTCCCAGGGATGGGGAGTGACTTGCAAGATCTCATTGCAGGTAAGAATCAGAGCCAGGGTTTGAATCCTAAGTCAGCCTGTCGCCTACGCCTCTATTCCTAGGCAGGGCAGGCATTATTTTACCCATCAAACAGGAGAGGACACCAAGGCTTACTTGGTAATTAACCAGCATTCATACAGATCTTTACTTTTTATGAAGCTCTTGGCTATACATTATCTCATTTAGTTCCCACAACAATCTGGTGAGGTAGGTATTAGCCCCACTGTATAGATGAGGAAGCTGAAGCTTGTATAGGAAGTGACTCATTCAGTCCACTTCCTACGAGTTAGAGGCCAGGTTCTCCTGACTCTCGGCCCTGTTCTCTGCACCATCTCCAGGCTGGCATGTCCCCTGCCAGATGCCAGTATGGAGGTGAGGTGGGTGGAGGACACAGTGTGGACTCTCCAGAGGCGTGAGCTACCCATATTTTCTGTCTACTACTGCTTCCCCATGTGCGCTCAGGTCCTCCTCTCCACAGGCCAGGGATCCTCCTGCCCCTCTATCTCATTGCCCCAAATTATTTTTCTTCATAGCGCTCATCGCTGCCTGATGTTACATTCATACATTAATACGTAAGTGTTTTATCTCTCCCTCAGCAGAAGTTAAGCATCCTAACTTAACTTGAGCCAATCTAACTTGGATATCAGGCCTATAGCTGCCTCTGAGGCAGGACATCATCTGCTGTGCTCACTGCTGTTTCCCCAGGGCCAGTATTAGCGCTTAGTACCTTGTATGTGCTCTATGCTTTGGGTCTTAGCTCTGTCCCCACCCACCTCCCCCAGGAAGCCACCTTTGACTACTCATTCCAACTTCTTTATTCTCAGCTTCTATTTCAGACAGTCACGCACCCCCCTTTCTGGGCTCTTGAGTATTTGAGTCTGCCTCATTAGAATTCCCTGCAAGGCCTTGTTCCAGCAATTTCCCCCATCCACAGTGTCCACTTCCCTCCTGTTTGCCCCCTAGATCTTCAGGGCCCTGGTGAAGCCTCATGGGCTCCTTGGAGCCTCCTCTATGCTACCGTCACTCTGCGACCTCTTCTTATAACACACACCTATGGCCATGCGCCTCTGGAAGAATGCTGCTTGCTCATTATGTATACCCCTTCCCACTCTGGAGACAGGAGGAGCAATGGCAGTAGCCACCGCTTAATTACCTAACAAATGCCACATGTGCCCTACATGTTTTAAAATTTAATGTTCCCAACAATCCTGTGAGGTGGGGATTATCACCCTCATCCTACAGATAAGAAAACCAAAGCTAGAGTTAGGTGACTTGCCTGAGGTCACAGAGCCAGGCAGGGGCAGACCTGGCCCAGGGCCCTCTTTCTCAGATTTAGGGAGTTGGGGCTCAGACACTGCTGCCCTCAGGCATGTGAGAAGAAGCCCAGAAAACTTGGGTTTCATCAGCCCCGAGGTGTGGCCTTCCTGGTCACTTTGATATCACATATTGGGCAAGGAGATGCTCATAGACACCCTTCAACACCCCAGCCCTGGGCTGGGCCCTGGGTCTGAGACCTGCTTGAAAGCACGTAGGTTGGTGGGGGCAGGGGGTGGAATCCAGTCTCACCAGAACGTCTACATGAGACTCTGGGCATGATATGGACGGAGGAGGCAGCTCTCCTTTGCCAGGATACGTTCCTGAAGTCTGGGTGTGGGCTGGCTTGTTTAGTGGGGCCAGCCCTCACCAGCATAGCATTGTAGAGATGATGAGAGGACTGGGAGCCTGAATACCCTCCTTAAGTCCTGGCTGCCACACCCTGACCTCAAGCAAGTGATTTTGCCTCTTTGGGCTTCACCTCACCTCAGTTTCCTTCTCTGTGAAACGGGATTGCCAGTTCAACCCTTGCCTACCTTCCCAGAGAGTGCTGTGGGACAGTGAAGCCCCACTTAGGCGCGGGAGAAGGGGATTGCTTTCCGGGTGGTAAAAGAGCTGCTCCGGGCCTCTCTGGCAGCTCTACTTCCTGTGCCTTCCCCTAAGATAGGAGCAAGTGTTTGCCTGGGAGCAGCTATTTGAGTCGTCTATTGGGAATCTTCCCCCACAGCCTGTCTCATGTCCCCCCATGAAACAGAGACATCTGTAGGTAGCAGGGTTGTGTTCCCTTCATAGATGGAGAAACTTGTACCTAGGAAGGGCAAAAGACGCTCATCCCCCATCTCTGGGGTCAGTCCTCAGTGATGGGGCTGGCTTGGCCTCCTGCCAGACAGTCCAGTCTAACTTGGGCATCCAGGCCTATAGCTGCCTCTGAGGCTGCTCTGGATTTGCTTATGGATTTGCTCAGCTCTGCAGTAAACCTCTATGGCTCCTCTTACCACAGATGAATCAAGTACCAAGTCCTGGCACCCATGAGTCACTGGCAGTGGGATGGCCAAGTAAAGTGACATTGGTGCTGTGCTGTGGGAGTGTGCAGAGAGAGTGCAGGTGTGGTGAGGGGGCAGATTGGAGCAGGGACTTGGCTGGTTGCTGAGGCTCCCTGGCGGCCCCACCCAGGAGTCAGGAACAGTCAGGCTGGGTGTGAAGATGGTGGCATGCGGTGGCATCTGATTGCAGCATCGGCATCCCCACCAGCTTCTGATGGACTCCTCCCAGCCACAGCTGGGGCAGAGGAAGTACTAACAGCCAGGTGGCAAGGACTGGCAGTGTTGTGGGGGTGCCCAACTGAACCCTCACTTCCCATCTGCGTGAGCAATGGTACCAGAACTATGGCAAGCAGGTAAGCTCCAGGTCCCAAATACCCTGCTAGGTCCTCAGGAGGGTGGATGCCAGAGATCACAAACTTCACCCTCCCTACCCCCATTTCACAGATGAGGAAACTGAAGCCCAGAGAGGTGAGGAGACTTAGCATGGTAGTTGGTGACAGAGCTGGGACTAGAACCCCAAGTGCTGCTGCCACTTTACCTGCTGTAGAAGATGCCTGCTCCTGACCCACCCCTCTGAAGGAAAACAGATCATCCATTTCTCCCCTTCCCCTCCCAGCTCCCCACCACTGCCCCCTGCTTTGTTGTGGGGAGCAGAGAGAAGGAACTTGGGGACACATAGCATTGGAGCAGATGCAGGCCTGGAGGTTGGGCCTGAATTGAGTTCAGCTCTGCCAGCCTCTGGCTGAGTGACCTTGACCCAGTATCACCATCAAAATAGGATATTGATGCCAAACTCACAGGAGTCCAAGTGCCTGTGCAAGGGCATGGAGGGTCCCAAAGCTTTATGGGCCTCTTGTGCATCATACCTGTCACTCAGCCCTGCATGGAGGGAACCCCAGGGGTCTGAAGAGAGGCCAGAGCACCCCCTTGGGGCAGGCCCTGACAGGGCACTGGGGATCCAGATATGGATCAGACCCAGACCTGGCCCTCGGGCAGTTTCCAGTGTGATGCAGAATCAGCTTGTAATCAGCAGTTACTACAAGGCCAGGGACTGTAGGAGCCCTGAGGGGGACTCTCTTTTGTTTCTCCATTGTGGGGGTCTGACTTTATCTTCAAATAGGTTATCTCCTTGGCCATCAAGATGGCCCCTGGTAATTCCAGGCCTGCATAGACCTTAGTGTTTATCATCCCAGCGAAGGAAAGTCCTTCTCTTTCCAAAGGCTTCCTGGAAGAAATCATCAAGTGAGTCAAGTAGGGAAGGACCTCTGCCTAGAATATTTCTTGGGTGGACTGGGGGCTCCCACTGGCCCAGGGTTCAGCATCCATGGCCAGGCCAGCTCCCAGGCCACGGCTCCATGGTCAGCTAGGTTGGGATTGCCTGAGAGGGCCTGGGGCTGAGAAATGCAGAGATGCAGTCCTCCCAGCTTCCTCTCCAGGAGCCTCCCAACTCTAACCCCCACGGAAGCACTTGCCATTTGGTATTTGGGACCTAGAGCTCACCACCTTGCAGCATCCCGGTACAGTTGCCCAGGCAGATGGGAAGTGAGGGTTCACTTGGTAGACTGCATTTCCCACTTGTTGGCAGAGTGAGCTGTGGGCGGTAGTTGGGGCTGGATAAGGCAGGGTGAGAACTGAACCAGCAGTGTGTGAAAACCCTGAGCTCAGACCCACCTTGCTGCAGTCCCTCAGTTTCCAGTCTGTATAATGGGGTGAGGGTTGAACAAGATGGTGTGTGTTTCCTGTGCTATGACTACCTAATTTTAAGACACCTAATAAGCTTAGCAGAGATATTTGGATTAGGCACGATGAAAAATTTTTAGGTCTTCTCAGTTGTTTCAGTTGGGGATATGTCATCAGTGAAATTTCTGTACTCCTCCTCCCAGCTGCATGGGGGCTGGCCCTGGCGCCAAGGTAGGGAGCTAGATAAGCTGACTTCCAGTGTGCCTCTTCAGGGACCAGGGCTTCAGGGACCTGTCTGCAACGGGAAGCAGTCAGCCACGAGAAGGCATGCTTTCCTTTTTTTCTTGCTGAATAGAAGGTGGTGGCACCCAGTGCTGTGTCTCACCCCTACCTGAGTGTTTGGACTGAAGTATTTATGGTGGTGTTTCTCAGACTTAATCACCTGGGGATCTTGTTAAAATGCAGATTTTGATTCAGTAAATCCAGTCTGGAGCCCAAGGTCCTGCATTTCTAACCCGCTCACAGGTGATGCTGATGCTGCTGTTGCCAGACCACACTTTAAGTAGGAAAGTGCTAGAGTACATTTTGTCTTCTCTCTAGCCAGGGCATCCAGCCTTCCTCAGATGGAGCAGGAACTCACCTGTCACTTAACCAGCCCCCGGTGGCTGTGGCTCCTGTTTCGCTTCATCCAGCACGACTCAGGAGGCAAAGCCAGCTTCTGGAAGATGACTTGTCCAGCCCCAGCCCTTGGATCAAGGGCTCAAGCCTGTGCTTGGACTTTACTTCCCTCCCTTATATACTCACCCAAGCCTGTCCCCACTTGCAGGTGAAGGTGAAGGGTTATGAGACCCTCAAGGATAAGCATGTGATGAACTCATCTGTCCAGGCCCCACTGCTGGGCAGGTTGACCAGGCCCTGAGCATGACCCTCCCACTGTGTCCTGTGTACAGAGCCTTTGCACTCAGAGCTGCTCTGGGGAAAGGGGAGGTCCTCTAAGCAGGGTCAGGAATGCTGGGTTTCAGTCCTGGCTCTGCCGCCTACTGCCTGGGTAGCCCTGGGTCAGTCAGTGCCTGTCTCTGGTCCCCAGTCTCCCTGGCTGTCCAATTAGGCTATACTGGATGACCCCAGAAGGCCGTCAGGCTCTAGGATGGGTTGCTGGGCAAGTCTGGAGGTGGGAAAGTCCTATGAAGGTAGGATTTTTATAAAGGGGGTGAAGGAGCAATTATGAGGCAGATCTCTGGAATGGCTCTATGGCCCAGCCTCTTTATTTGTTTTTGTGAGTTCACATCCTGCTGCCTCCACCTCAGTTATGCCTGTGGTGTTATTAGATGCTACTGAACACTCAGTTTGTGCACTGAGGATATGGCAGTGAACACTGCGAGCTTGCCTGGGGTTACATAGTGAGTAAAACCAAAGTCTGAACCTAGGTTTGACTCTTCTGCTAAACTAAGCCCCTTCCCTCTGATGTGTCACACCAGGGAAAGGGGCCATCTTGAGGCCTAGCATTTCCTTCCTCCTAAAAGTCAAAGCAGTTGTTAACTTTCAGCTGATAAGGGTAGGTCTCTTTCTAAACTCTGCTGTGGCTTTGTTGCTCTGCAGATTTTGAAGAAAAGCAAAGGCTTGAGTGTAGGCCCCTAAATCCTTTTCTCTCCCTGCTCCCAGCTTGTAGGCTCAGTTGAAAGATCATGAGACCCTCAAGGACAGGATTGTGACTAACTCATCTGTGCTCTGGGCCTTTCACAGAGCAGATGGTATGAAGGAATGTTTGACGGGCACACAGTAGGTGCTTGGTGAAGATGTGTTGAGCAAAGGGCATGTAGTGGGGGCTCAGCAAAGAGGGGTTCGAGGTGGCCCACTTCTTCAGCTGCTGGAAGGAATGGGGTATGGGTGAGGAACTTTCACCCATGCTCTTCCCCAGTGCTGTCTCTCCTGCAGTCACCAGGCTTCCTGTCCCCACTGCCCATCAGCTGCTGGAATCCAGGGCGTCATCCTAGGGGCACCAAGCCAATTAAGTGAGCACATCTCGTCCTAAGTTCCAGGCTTGGCACTTGCTTGATAGCAAGCATAATTACAGCCCTCAATGTCCTTCAGGCTGCCTGAAGCTCACTGGCCACTGGGCCCTTTGGGGAAGCAAAGGCTGTCACCTTACTCCTTTCTGGGCCCCACGCTTTGGGCACTGAGATGAGGATGAACATGTACATCTCTCTGAAAGCGGTAGTGGTGTGGGGAATCAGTGGTGTTGGGGGTGGGGGCAAGAGGGTTCAGCTCCTTGGAGAAGGGGTATTAATCTGGGACATACAGAAGGCCGAGCAGGGATTGGGGATGCTCAAAGTACACTTGGAGAAAAAAAAACATTGGAAATTGGATGTTGAACCTCTGTCCTTGGCCTCACAGACAGATAGCAAAGATTAAATATTTGTACTAGATCCAGATAAAGGACAGGAGTTTGACTGGGGTGGAGGGGATGGAAGAGAACTGGCAATTATGAGAGACTTCCCAAGGCCTAGCCCCTGGATTAGCCTCTTTAGATACTTCATGTGGTCTCCAAAATGACCCCCTGAGTGCGATACCATTCCCATTGTGTATCTATAGAAACCAGGGCACAGGGGAGCATGCAGACAGCCCAGAGTTGCAAAGCCATGGGGTGGAGGGCTGGGATCTGAATCCAGGTCTGTCTGATTCTATAGCTGATGCTCTTCTCACATCTAGAAAAGTACCTATGGGAGGTGAGGTTTGTACTGGGGACCCTGTGACTGGAGGAAAGGGTGACAGTGGACTGACATCTTCCCTCTGCTGTAGGCACTGGATCCAGCATCCTCTCCGCCCTCCAGGACCTCTTCTCCGTCACCTGGCTCAATAGGTCCAAGGTGGAAAAGCAGCTACAGGTCATCTCAGTGCTCCAGTGGGTCCTGTCCTTCCTTGTAATGGGTAAGCTGGGCCTTACAGGGAGAGCGGGTGGGCAGGCAGGGTCCATTCCCCAGCAGAGGTTAGAGCAGGAGCCCTGCTCTGCAGGGGTGAGGGAGTAAGAGTAAGTCTTACACACGCTGCCCCCCTCCCAGCACCTTTCCACATCTACCTTTTGGGTCCCAGATCAAGTGCTCTACCCCTCAGCATGCATGAGGATTCAGCGAGATTCGGTGGGAGGTGGTGTGATAGTTCCCATTTACAGATGGGAAACCTCAAGTCTTAGAGAAGGTAGGTAACTTGTCCAAGGTCACACAGATTTGAATCCCTGTCTATAGGACGCCCAAAGCCTGTGCCTTTCCCACAGTGCCACCCTGCCCACCAACACAGTTTCTAGCAGGTATGTTACTTTGCCTTAAGGTAGTTTGGTGCCAGGTTTAAGTACTGAATCTCCTGCAAACAAGCTCTGTGACCTTACACAGGTTATTTGAACTCTCTGAGTGTTAGTTTCCTTATTTTGAGTGTGAGGAAAGTGCTTGCTTCACATGGCTTTTGTGAAGATTGAAGATAAGAAATGAGAGCACCTGGCGCAGGGCCTAGTCATGATGGGCCCCCATTACATGGGAATCATCAGGAGGTGCCCTCAGACTCCACTCCCAGCCCACACCCATCCTTAGCTGAGCACATTTTCCAGGTGCTTCCCGAGGCCTGCTCCCTGCTGTCTCTCAGCACAGCCCACATCGGTGCTTTGGTTGCTTTTTCTGCAGGTCTGGCTAGATACCCTCACTCCTTAGGTTGTCATCCAGGCCAGAGGCAGGACAATACGATTGTCTGAGGGGAGGGAAGAGGCCTCTTGTTTTTCCCCAGACCCCTGTGCTCTCAGCATAGCAGGTAGCTTCCTCAGCATGTCAAGGCAGATGAACCTGCTCCAGAACATCACCGAGTGCATTCCAGTGCCTGTGAGCCAGTCCCTCTGGGCGACCCACTCTTCGGGCCTGTATAGGCTGGTAGGGGATCATCAGGACTTACCATGTCAGTGCTGAGCAGCTGTCCTTCAGACGGGTGCATGGGGTGCTCTGAAACAGACCATGTTTGCAGAGCCAAGGGATAGAACTTCACAGGTGAGAAAATGGAAATTCACAGAGGTTCATCAACTACCTGCTACTGTGAAGCTCATTAAATGGCAGAGTTGGGATTTGAGCAGAAACTCAGTGCATTCCCCAGGAATTAGTGGAAGCCCAGAATTAGTGAACTGGGGCTGAAATAGCCAGTCTTCACCTTTAGGCCCAACAACGGGCTTTGAGGAGGGGATCCATGAACCCTTAAAATTATATACAAGATTATATATGAGAGTATGTGCACATTTTTCAAGGGAGAAGGGCCATAGCTGTCCTCAAAGTCTTACAGGGACATGCAGCCTCAAGAAGCCAAACACTGGTTGGAAGAACTGAGCAAACGAAACAGGCTCCCTCAGGACTCAGACCCCTAACATGGCTTGCATTTGGCCACTTACTAGAATCCTAGAGTAGCGAGCACAGTGTGACCCCTTCTTACTCAAAAAGGAAGTGGAGGCCTGCTTGGGGTCACATGAGAAGAAAGTGCTGGGACCAGGACAAGAACCCAGGGACTCCAGCCTCCCAGACCCCCTGCCTAGTCTGCTATACCAGCTCCCTTTGTTCCCTGTTGCACCCAAAAGCCACCACTATCCCTGTCTTAGTGGATCTGGGCCTGGCTGATAGGGAGCTGAGCAGCTTGTAGAACACCAGCTCACGCAGCTGGTGATGGGGACTGGCCCTAGGCTGTAGGTTAATAATTGATCAGACCCAACCACAGCCCAGAAACCGGCCCAGCATCTTCTCAACACCCTTGCCTGGCCTCGCCTCGCATAGGTGGGAGCCTGGCCTGGTTGGACAGGCAGATCTCCTGAGCTACTGCTAATTACCGCCCTCAGCAGCCCCAGCCACTCCCTCCCTCTGCCTCTCAAACCTGCTGGCAGAAGCTCACCTGGCAAGCAAAGACCATGGTGGCCCTGTTGGTCTCTCCCTGGACCAGAGATTTTTCACCACTTTGTGCCATGGAACCCTCTGGCATTCTGATGAGGCCTATGACCTTTCTCAGTGTTTTCGAGTATTTAATACAAGGTGCATTGGATTTCAAAGGAAACTACTGATAATAAAATATAAATATCTACACATTAAAAAAGTTGATTAGAGGCCGGGCACGGTGGCTCAAGCCTGTAATCCCAGCACTTTGGGAGGCCGAGACGGGTGGATCATGAGGTCAGGAGATCGAGACCATCCTGGCTAACACGGTGAAACCCCATCTCTGCTAAAAATACAAAAAACTAGCCGGGCGAGGTGGCGGGCGCCTGTAGTCCCAGCTACTCGGGAGGCTGAGGCAGGAGAATGGCGTAAAATCCGGGAGGCGGAGCTTGCAGTGAGCTGAGATCTGGCCACAGCACTCCAGCCCCGGTGACAGAGCCAGACTCCGTCTCAAAAAAAAAAAAAAAAAAGTTGATTAGACATGTAGTAACAGGTGCCTTTTTATTACTGTAAATAAAACGATCTAGTAGCAAGTGTAATAATTACTATAGTTCTTAAGTAGTGATGAGAAGAAATGATTTTTTTTAAGAAATCTGCAACTGCCACAAAGTTATGTGAAAATACCTTTGTTATTTATTTGTGTCATAAATACTGCTGATAATTCTGTGATTTATTACATTGGTAAGTGAAGGAAATGCCAAATTTCCATAAGAGATAAGTGAAAATTTAGATGTCATTTGTTTCCCCATCCAAGTCCATGGATATTGTGTGGCAGGCTAAGTTCAAACATCATATTTAATTTTTCCAATACCCTGTAAGGAAATTAAGACTTAGGAATGGGGCTTGGCCAGCAAGTGGCAGGACCAAGGCTCTAGGCCTGTTTGGTCCCAGAGTCCATGCTCTTCACCAGGACACACTGCTGCCTTCCCTGCCATTGAGCATCCACAGACTGCCCTGCACCACAGGCCGTGGGGCTCCAGAATTTTGTATCACAAGTGTCTTTGCAGGCACCATGATGTGCAGGAAGTGGGTGATGTGTGAAAGCGGTCCTGAGCCTTCCATGTGTGGGGCAAGCAGGGCCTTCTAAGCTTCTCATGAGCTCAGCAGCAGTGGTTTTTACTGCAGCCCCATGACCTAAGAGCATGGAACCAGAGCCTGTTGTTCAGAGGACAAGGATTAGGCTCTGAGAAAGGAAGGTCATTTGGTGGATTTAGTTCATCCTTTTGCTCTTCCTGTGTTTGGTTTCTGGGGCTGGAGAGATTAATCTGACCTGGTTTCTGCTCCCAAGGAGCTCAGGGGCTAAAGAGCTGTCTGCTAGAGGGAGTCTAATGAGGGAGGCAGATGACGAAAGGGATGGTAAGTGGTTTCAGAGAGGGTTGTGGACACATAGGGGAGGGGAGGAAGCCCCCAGCTGAGAAAGGCCAGGCTAGAATTCAGTCTCTGGATACCCCATCAGGCCTCTTCTTCTCCATCCAGGCTGCCTCAGCAGCAGAGTAAGGACAAGTTGGTAGGGATACCCACCTTCCCAGAGAGACCAGCCCTCTAAGCAGTGGGGCCTGGAGCTCAGCCCACTCTGGTCCCATTACACCTCAAGAGAGTTAGAGGTTTCTGGAAGCTAGGTTTCCAGGGTGCTCAGACCATAGCCTAAACCTCATGGTTCCTGTCTGGCCCACCTGGAGCATCCACCTAGAGGATGCCACTAGAGGAGCCTAGATGCCTATGGAGTCTGGGGAGCTAGAGTCATCCCTTTTCAGGCCTAAGAAAGGGAATCAGGCAGACTGCTGAACAATAAGTATGACTTTGTAGGCAGCTTTTAGACATAGCTATTCACCAAGCTACCATAAGCTTTTCACAGTTTGCTTTTAACAGGCTCTTGTAGGCTGCACATGCTTCCCTAGAAACTTGTCTTCCCTTCTGCGGTGTCATACTCCTAAGCTGGTCCTGACAAATTGGACATCTCGTCACTCCGTGTTCACTGCCCCTCGCAACAAGAGAGTTGTACCCTGTTTTTAGCTACCCTGGGGAGAGGCTGGCTCAGGAGTCTAGAACAGGGCTAGACTGGGGGGCAACAAGGGGCTACCATTTCCCTCCCCATAGGCTCATGGAGAGTCTACATCCAGCCTTATCTTCTCCCATGGGAAACCAGAGGAGGCTCAGTATGGTGAGAAGAGAGCATGACATCCAGAGCCAGGCAGCCCATAGCACCTGGGACCACCAGGGGATGGGCACACATAGCAAGGGTTGGCCTCCCTTCTTGGGCAGTGGAAAAAGTCCTAGAAGGAGGCCATGCTTCTCCCACCAAACATGAGTACCTGCTGCCCTTGCCCTTGTGCCGAATACCAGGCACCAAAGAAGATGCCTCCCCGCCCAGTGTGGGGAATTTACAGGCAAGAGATGATATGTAGATAGTATGATATTGGGGAACACTTCTTGAAGAGCTGAGGTCTGAGATAGGCCTTAAAGGTTGGGTAAAAATTGGAAAGAGAGAAGCCCTGCTGAGGGCAGCTAGTGGCAAGCCATGAAATAAAGCAGGCATGGCACAAGCTCTCCTTCCTTTCTGTGGCAGGCTAGGTTAGTCTCTTTTATGGCCTACAGGCCCAGAACATGGTGACCAATGGAAGCTAGCCCCCAGGCAAGTCTTCCAAGTGTGCTGTTAGGGTTTTTTTTTATACTTTTGAGACAGGGATTCCCTCTGTCGCCCAGGTTGCAGTGTAGTGACACAACCATGGTTCATCGCAGCTTCAAACTCCTGGCTTAAGGAGTCTTCCCATCCCAGCCTCCTGAGTAGCTGGGACTACAGGCACATGCCACCTTGCCCAGCTAATTTAAAACATTTTTTTTGTAGAGAAGGGGTCTCGCTATGTTGCCCAGGCTGGTCTTGAACTTCTGAGCTCAGGCAATCCACCACCTCAGCCTACCAAAGTGCTGGGATTACAGGTGTGAGCCACTATGCCTGGCTGCTGAGGTTTTTGAAGACAGGGAGAATGATGGGCTCTGCGCTTTGGCCTGGGACTTCCTGGACTGCCGTTATGTTGGAAGGGAGCCAGCCCTCCTTCTGGGCAAGCATCCCCTCTCTGGTCCCTCCAGTGATGGTCTGGGACTTTGGTGAATTTCTAAAGCCTAATGCAGCGAATGGACTGTAGAGTCAGACCTGTGTTTGAATCCTGGCTCTGCCACTGTCCTACTGGGTGACCTTGGGCAAGTTATCTCCCCCTTGAACCTCAGTGTTTTTATCTCTAAAATGGGGCAAAGTCATCCTGCCTCACACTTGAGACAGTGGCTCAGCCCAAGTCTTGAGATGCAGAGGCACTGGGTAGGTGTTCCCTCCCCTCATCCACAGTGTCTGGGCTGGGTGCTGGCATGGGGGCACACACAAGGAGGGGACAGTAAGAACAGCTTCACAGGAAGCCGAAGCCTATCTCCTTTGGTGCTCCTGCACCGATAACATGGAGCCCATGGGCCCCTCGATGCCAGGACAGTCCATCAGAATCTGGGAGATAAGGCTCCTCTTGTCCCAGGAATCTGCTCCTCCCTGGGCTGAGCATTCCTGTAGCTTTTTCTCAGGGTTTGTGGTCCCCATGCCCGTGGCCCTGGGTGTGCCTAGCTTAGTGCCACAGTAAACACTCATTCCATCCACCATGCCCCTGAGGGGAGATGAAGCCCAGTAGGACATGACCTGTGACCATCTGCTTCCCCAGGAGTGGCCTGCAGTGCCTTCCTCATGTACATATTCTGCACCGATTGCTGGCTCATCGCTGTGCTCTACTTCACTTGGCTGGTGTTTGACTGGAACACACCCAAGAAAGGTAAGTGCAAGGCCTCCCTTGCCCCACCCCTCATTCTAGGTATGCTCTCCCCCCCGCACAAGCTGAAGGGCCTCATCCTGAGTGCTGTCTCTTTTAACACCCACTTTGTGAAAAGCACTGGACTAGTCCTTTTAGGGGGAAGTTAAAAGCCCCTCAAAGGGCACTGTTCTGGTCCTCACAAGAGTTCACACTCAGTCGAGGGTTTGCATAACATGAGGGAATGAATGTGGAAAGGGGCCCGATGGGAAGGGGGCAAAGATGCTCCATGGGGTGATGGTCACCTGCTTGGATTTCACACCAGCCCTGTCCTGTCTGCCTTGCCCGAATGTACCTCCACCCCCACCAACTCTGTATTTTATTCCCTGGAAGGTGGCAGGAGGTCACAGTGGGTCCGAAACTGGGCTGTGTGGCGCTACTTTCGAGACTACTTTCCCATCCAGGTAAAGTGCTGTGAGTGTTGTGTTGGGAGGGTGGGAATGGGTGGGAAATCTGAACTCGGGCCTTAACCCACCCACAGGGAAGCAAGTTTAGACCAAGTTGGTCTTTGGGTTTCCTTCCTACTGTGTCTAGCTGTGCTGGGGACCTCACTGCTCTTCTGAGTATCCATCTTCTTTGGGCCAGCCCTGAGGTCCTGACAGGGAAATGTGGCTCAGTTTGGCTTTCATTCTCAGCTCTGTCTGGTCCCTGCCTGGTTTGCAAGCTGGCCTGGTGAGGCACAGTCATCTGGCCCTGATGCATGTGGGCTATTGGGCGATGCTGGTGAATTGAGGGTAACTCTGGCAGGATCCTGAAGGTTTTCCCCACAGGGGAAAGACCTGTCTGGCTAGCTCACTCAACACCCTAGCCCCAGCACACCCTAGTTGCTGAGTCCCCCCCAGAAGGTAGGGGTGCTGAAGAGTGGAGGCAGTGTGTGAATGTGAAAATGTTCTGTGCGGGGTGCAGGGTGGTGTATATTTGCTGTTGTGAGTCAGTGACTGAGATCCTGGTGTGCTGCCTGGGGGCAGTGGCTGGGTAACCCTGCATCCTTCACTGCATTCAGTATTTTGGGGGTGGCAGGGCCAGCTCCTTCTGCTCATCCTTAGCCTAAGCCCAGTCTTCCCGGGACCTTACTGTTCCTCAGGGTCAGGGTTCCTTTTCCTGACCCCGTCTCTCTGACTGCAGAAAATTTGAAGCTGCTTTTGTTGGGAGAAAGTTGGATCATAGGACCCAACCATCTCATTTTGGAGGTAAAGAAACTGAGCCTCAGAGATGGGCAGGACTTGTCCAGGCTGCATAGTCTAGTATGATGGCAACCTTGCAACCACCATCCAGGCTTACTGAATTCGGGACCCAGGTTCTTTTCCACTGATTTCCCTGGATTTCCCCATTGGACTGATTCCAGCTTCCTGGGTCTCCCTCTCCCCCTTTGCTGCTGGAGGTTTCGGTTTAAGTTCCTGCCCTGTCACTCCATTCGTTGACCTGCCACCATTGCTCCCTGTCCAGTGCAGGGCTCTGCTGGGCATGGGGATACAAGTCAGCCTTGCCCTTGGGGTGGGCTCACTGTCTAATGCATCCTGATAGACTTTGTCTCTTTCTGCCATGGGGCCATGGGCAGACTTTCTCAAGCCTGCTGAGCATCATCTGCAAAATGGAGCTGTATGATGAAAAGTGAAAAAAAGCTGTATGATGAAAAAAATGAAAAGTGATCAGTTCTGGTTGGGTGTGAGTGATGATAGACTGTTCTCTCTGCTTTCTCTCTCACTTCAGGGGCCAGGCTCCAGTGTTCTCTGTTGCCACTATGGCCTGGTCCTCTAGAAGCCTCCGGGAGGCCAGTAGCCCCATCCACTTAGAATAGGATGACCTGATGACCGTTGGTCAGACCTGGGACAGGCAGGTGTCCTTTGCTATCTCCACCCTTCCAAAAGAACCAAAACAAACCCCTGTGTACTTCTCACATCTCTGTTCCAAGAAGTCAATTGGGAGTTGGAGCCATAGGGCACATGCAGCCTGGCCCTGTGAGGGCTCCCTGGGGCACTAGGACAAAACCCAAACTGGGCCCGAGGCAGGCTGGGGTGTTGAGCCTCAACCTGGTGCTTAGGCTGGGCCCTGCCCCTGTCCCTCAGGGCCTCAGTCTCCCCTTCTGTGCAGTCAGGATTTAGCCATGGTGATCTGACAGCATGCCTGACACTCTGTAGGGGTGTGTGTGACCCTCCTGTCCCACCCCCTTTTCCTGGCCTCTTGCCAATAATCATGTAACGAAGATCTGCCATTGTACCCACCCACCCACCTACTCCCTTCCTGGTGGGACTCTGGTCTTTGCCAGCAGAACAGCTCATCTGGCCCAGAATGTATCCCTTCTGTTGGCACAGGTGGGGTTCATGTGTTAGCAAAGCCACCAAGACCACCAGCCACCTGGAAGAGGAGCAGACAGTGCCCCAGGTCACCTCTCCCCAAGGTGTAGGCAGAATCCTTGGAGAGGAGACTAGGAAAGACTCTCTCTAAGCTTAGAATCTACCTGTCCATCTGCCTCATTTCACTGATAGGCTTACTGAGGCACAGAGACGAGGGACTATCCCAAGGTCACAAAGCTTAAGTAGTAGCAGGACTAGTATAGGAACCAGGGCTGTCTGCTTTGAGGCCTATGGTCTTACTCCTGTGTTACTTTCACCATCACCGTGCTGTGCTATGTAAACTTAAGCAAGCCTTTGCTCTTCTGTGGGTCTGAATTTTTTCCTCTATGCACTGCTGTGGTGGGACAAGCCTATCTGAGCACCTCTCCTCTTGTGGGAGGCAGGGTATAAAGAGTGACTTGATAGGAATGTGTCCCAGACTGACACTAGCCAGCAGGCTTGGCCTGGGCATCGTGTTGGGCTAGGACTTTGCCACTGGAAACAGGCAGCAAGAGGACACAGGAGCAGGCGTGTCAACAGAGTCTTCATTGGCGGTATCCTTCCCCTCCCTCCAGAACAGACATTCTCTCCAGCCCTGCGGGAGGGGAGTGTGACATGAAAATAGATCAGAGCTGGTCAGATGCCTACATTCTTCTGGGTCCTACAGCAAGGGCATCAACTTGCACTGTGTCCCAAAGCACCTCATTCAACCAAATGTCCCATCAGAGCCTTGAGGAGGGAGGAAATGATTTAAAGAGCCACCTGGGGCCCACGGGGTGACACATCTTCATCCAGCAGCCCAGGGAAAAGTGCAGTGACTGGCCTGCTGCAGACGTGCAGGATAATTTGCTCTGACCTCCACAGGGGAAGTGCAGCTCCCTTCTCTAGGCCTCAGCTTCCCTCCTGTCATCCAAGGAATGGCTTAGACCTTTCAGGGCTCTGCCAGCCCATGCTGTGCTGTGTGTTCCTGGTTATCAAGGCCCGATGGGAAGGTAGGGGTAGCCATAGGAAGGGGACAAAAAGATGCTGCATGGCGTGATGGTCACCTGCTGGGGTAACTATCCCAGGCCTGGCCATCAGCTCAGGAGCAAGTTTCCAAGTTTCCCGTCCGGTATTGGCTGCCCCAGCTCTTCCCTCAATGCCTGCCTGCCTTTTTCATCAAAACTAGCACAAGGAGCTTTTTTTTTTTTTTTTTTTTTTTTTTTTGAGATGGAGTCTGGCTCTGTCACCCAGGCTGGAGTGCAGTGGCCGGATCTCAGCTCACTGCAAGCTCCGCCTCCCGGGTTCACGCCATTCTCCTGCCTCAGCCTCCCAAGTAGTTGGGACTACAGGCGCCACCACCTCGCCCGGCTAGTTTTTTGTATTTTTAGTAGAGACGGGGTTTCACCGTGTTAGCCAGGATGGTCTCAATCTCCTGACCTCATGATCCGCCCGTCTCGGCCTCCCAAAGTGCTGGGATTACAGGCTTGAGCCACCGCGCCCGGCCTACAAGGAGCTTTTTAACTCCAGCTTCACTGAGAGCTAATTTGGTAGACAGACCTGCTTGTTAGGAGGCGAAGCATTGGAACAGCAATCTTACAGAGCTCACGTAAACGAGATTTTGAGATCTGCCCCACTAGCCATGGATTAGACTGCTGCTGTTTCCCATTTATTTGGGGAGTAGCTGAGAGTTGGTTGGGTTTTTGAGCAACTTGAATCTGTTTGCCAAGGGCAAAACGGGAGAAAGAGCATCAGTGCCCCAAGCAGTGGGGATGAGAGTGAGGGAGTCTTGCTCACATTTGCATAGACTGGCAGCGTCAGAGCTGAGAATGGTGCCAGCCACCCTTTTCCATCCCCTCTGTTACCTGAAGATTGGGATTTCAATTTTCCAAGGTCAGCCACCAGCACCCTCTCCCCCAGAGCTGCACACAAGGTCCTTCAACTCTGCCAGGAGGCTCCCAAATCTAGAGTCACAGAAAACCTGGGCTCTTGACGTTCTGCTGGTGGCCAGTGACTCTGCTTCCAGGTGGCACCAGTGCAGGGAAGGGGCACTTTGCAGCACTCAGGTGGGAGTGTCATTGATAGCACCTCTCTTGAGGCAGGGCAGCCAAAAAGACCAACGTGTTCATTCCCTGTTATCCAGGAATTGTATTTCTAGAAGTTTGTTTCACAAAAACAATCAGATATGTGGACAAAGATAAGGTATTTATTGAAGCATTACTTCTAAGAGGGAAATTTTGGAAGTTTTTAAAATGTCCATCAATCAGGGTTTGAGTCGGTGCTGTTACAAGTAGGAGAGCTGTGCTGTAGAATACGAATGCAGCCACGAGAAGACATGGAACTGAGGGATTTTGATAAGGACAGATAGCTGTGTGTTTGGTAGAAAATGATATAAAAATGATATCAACCCGTATAACCTCAATTTTGTGGATTTTGAAAAAGAGCATGTATATTTTTGAGTAGAAAAAGGACTCAATGAGTCAGATTGTTTTATCTGGATGGAAATATGAATTTTTAAAATTTTCTTTTTGCTTGCCTATATTTGTAAATTTCTTTAGGAGTTTCCTTTCTTTCCCTCTCCTTTCTTTCCCTGTCCTTTCCTTTCCTTTCGTTTCTTTTCCTTTCCTTGCCTTTCCTCCCCTTTTCCTTGCCTTTCCTCCTTCCTTTCTTCCTTTCCTTTCCTTTCCTTCTTTCCTTTCTTCTTACTCTGTCACTCAGGCTTGACTGCAGTGGCGCAATCTTGGTTTACTGCAGCCTCTGCCTCCTGAGTAGCTGGGACCACAGGTGTGTGCCACCATGCCCAGTTAATTTTTGTATTTTTGTAGAGATGAGGGTTTCACCATGTTGCCCAGGCTGGTCTCAAACTCCCGAGCTGAAGCAATCCTCCCACCTTGGCCTCCCAAAGTGTTGGGGTAACAGGCATACCATGCCTGGCCCTATTATTTTTCTAATCAGAATAAAAGTAATGTTTTTATGAGCAGAATACCCTTACTCATTGTCTCTCTCAGCCTCCTCCACCCCCATCATGTTCCTTGTAACGCAGGGTAGGTGTCACAGGCTCTGCCTCTCATGGCTTAGGGTTTCGGGGCACTGCATCACCCACCCTCCAAGCACCAGCCCCAGGGCAGCGGGTGGGCCCTGAGGAAGTCAGTCATCGTTTGGAGCAGCCTAGTGTCCTTAGTACCACAGGTCAGGTTCTCAGCTGCTACAGCCTTACAACTGACCTCTACCCTAAGCTGGCTGGCACAGGGCTGTCGCTTGTCCTTCTTGCCTCAGAACCTGAGCTGAGCCCAGCTGACTGTGGGAAAGTTTCCATTTGAGCCAGCCAGTGTCCCTTTTCCAGGCCAGGGGAGCAGGAGGTGGGCTGCCCATCTCATTCTGTGAACTGTGGAGGAGCCCACAGAGCACAGGGCCAAGTAACCCCTACCTCCAAGGAGCTCACAGTTTGGAGAGACTGACAGTGGGGGCAGAGCTTGCAGCCAAGGCCCTGGTTGCCAGACTCAGGAACTTGGACCTTACTTATATGAAGCCAGACACCCTCTCCAGTCTGAGAGTGACAAGGATTGGATTTGAGTTTTAGAATAATCACTCTGGCTGTGGCGAAGAGGATGGGCCCAGAGGGAGGGAAGGCCGGAGGCTGGCAGAGTGCAAAGAAGAACTGCTGTGTGCTTGGCTGGGGACTGAGAGGAACAAGGGCAAACATTGCCCACCCCTTCCCAGAGACCCATAGCGCAAATGGTGACTGCCCAACACCAGCACTGTGACCCTGGGGATGAGAGTCTGAGGTCAGGTGTGGAGAGTCATTGCAGCAGCCCTCAGGCCCACGGAGGCCCAGGGGAAATGACACATCCAGTCCCTCCCTACCCTCTGAGTATGCCCTGGGATCCCTCTCCCAGCCAGTTTCCTCTGACCCAAGGTCATCCTTGCAGCTGGTGAAGACACACAACCTGCTGACCACCAGGAACTATATCTTTGGATACCACCCCCATGGCATCATGGGCCTGGGTGCCTTCTGCAACTTCAGCACAGAGGCCACAGAAGTGAGCAAGAAGTTCCCAGGCATACGGCCTTACCTGGCTACACTGGCGGGCAACTTCCGATTGCCTGTGTTGAGGGAGTACCTGATGTCTGGAGGTGAGAATCCACCCCCTGCTTGCTCCTGCTGGGCACTGTTGTCAAGGCCTGAGCCTCTCCATTGAGCAGGGTGACACAGGGAGCCAACACACCATTCCTTGGTGCTGGGCCTGCACTGGGAGATGCAACCTGCTGCAGACATGGTGGGTCAGGGCTGAGGAGGAGAGCTGTCCATATGATCTTCAGAATTCAACTCGGATAACAACTTCCCTAGGAAGCCTTTTTTGACTCCCTTTTCCGGGGACCACCAGCCCTTGTATTGCCCGCTATACAATCTGATTGTTGTCCATGGCACTGTAATTGTCCACCCACCTGGGACCTCCCACCAGACTGATGCATTGGGATCCCCAACACCTTGCACTGACTTGGCAGGATTAGGGCCCAGGGAATGTTTGCCAAATGCATGAGTTCCCAAAACAACCTTGTATCATTAGCTGCATTTTACAGATGAGGAAACTGAGGCTCAGAAAAATGAATAGCTTACACAGAACCAGACAACTCCAAAGGGACTGGGCTAGGTCTGGGGCCAAGTTCAGGGTTCTTTGTGTTTTACACGTGACTGTGTGCTGGGGATGGGGAGTGGATCCATGGGCAACCCTGACTGCGTCCTTCCATCCCCCCAGGTATCTGCCCTGTCAACCGGGACACCATAGACTATTTGCTTTCAAAGAATGGGAGTGGCAATGCTATCATCATCGTGGTGGGGGGTGCGGCTGAGTCTCTGAGCTCCATGCCTGGCAAGAATGCAGTCACCCTGCGGAACCGCAAGGGCTTTGTGAAACTGGCCCTGCGCCATGGGTGAGTGCCTCCCCCCCCCCCCCCCCACACACACACGCACGCACCCTCCAGTGTCCCTCAGCACAGGGCAGCAGACTCCTTGGCCCCTGAAGACAGGACCCAGACCCCAGGAAGGCATGGAAGGGAGTCAGTCATTCTGTTGGGGAGGGGATGATGTTGGAGCCTAGACGGCACAGTGTGGGCCAAGTTTGCCCGTGTGTGTCTGGGTGGGCCCAGATGCAACCTGTTGCCTGTGGGCCCTTGCAGGTGGGCCAAGAGTCCAGGCTTATATGCCGGATTGGACCACCTGGGGCCAGAATACATCATTTTGCTGGGAGACCAGGAGGTCAGGAAGGAGAGTGGCATGGAATGTGACTGGGGGATAGCAGCTCTTTTCTCTGTCCCCTGGGGACCTTACCTCAGGCTTTGGAAGAAGAGGCTGCCCTGCAGGCTCAGCCCTGGGCCAGCCCCTGGGGACACATTCAAATTGGACCCAGTCCTTGCCTTCAGGGAGCACCAAGGGTGGGGGAGGGTGGAGGGACAGACAGTGACAACATAGTGTGCTGAGACTGTGACACAACCCAGGCTGAGAGAGACCTGGGTTGGCTGGGGGACAGGGAGAACTTCCTGGCAGAGGCAGGCCCTGCAGGAAGAGGTGGAAAACAGGCATTCCAGAGCAGGATGCTCAGCCTTCCCTTTGTCTGGGGGACCCAGAGCTCTGTATGCTCCCCAGTCACTAGCAGTAGGGGCAGAAGGCCCATCAGAACCTGGTAGAGAGGGGTCATGTGAACTTGGGACACCCCAGGTGATTCTGGTATACCCAGTTGGAGGGGGACACTTGGCCAGTGTCCAGGGCCTCTAGGCTGACAGAAACTGAAGCCAGTAATTAGGGTATGACATACCCTGGCCTCTCCCTTCCAGAGCCGACCTGGTTCCCATGTACTCCTTTGGAGAGAATGAAGTGTACAAGCAGGTGATCTTCGAGGAGGGCTCCTGGGGCCGATGGGTCCAGAAGAAGTTCCAGAAATACATTGGTTTCGCCCCGTGCATCTTCCATGGCCGAGGCCTCTTCTCCTCCGACACCTGGGGGCTGGTGCCCTACTCCAAGCCCATCACCACTGTTGGTAAGCCCCTAGCCTGCTGACCAAGGGCTGTCCTGAACACAGGGTGCCACACAGCTAGTCAGCAGTAGACACGGGATTCCAGTGCAGGCCACCTGGCTCTGATGGCCATGCCCTTAGCCATGAGGACTTTGAAGTGTTGGGTGCTGATGGGCTTGGTCAGAGGGGGTAGTAGTAGGGGTCGGGGAATTGAGCCTATATGATGAACCAAGCTCTGTGATGGGTGAGGAAAGAAAACCTGCAGTCTCTGGGTTTGTAGCACCCACTAGTCTATCAGGGAAGACTATTACAGCAAGGACTGGTGGGGGAATGTGATGATGGGCAGGTGCTCTAGGGAGTCCTAGCGGACCCTAGGGAGGAGGTAACTCTTGTACTGCTAACTGATAGGAATTATCTAGCAAAATAGAGGAGGAAGAGAATTTTTATCAGAAACAATAGCCTAAGTGAAGTTCAGAAACAAGATTGTGTAGTTTTTTTGAAGAACAGAAAGAAAAACCTTAATATGACTGTAGCATAGACCTGTAAGAAGAGTGGAAAACACTGGTTGCACTTGGCCCTCGTCTGTGTTGTTTTGGGTGTATTTGGGATTGTTTAGAGGATTCTAAAGAATTACCTGTAGTAGGTGTGTGTGTGCATGTTAATGGATCCCCCAGGAGCACATGGGCCCTTGGCAGTGGACTTGAGGGGCCAAAGCTCATAAAGATCTTTTGCGTTCCTAGGCCATTTGTCCTGCCTTGTACTTTTAGATAGAGACAAAGCAACAGGGAGGCAGCAGGAACATTTCCATGCACAGGTGTGGCTGGGGAGGGGCTGGGTCCTGTGGGCAATGTGAAGGAATTTGCTCTTCACCTTGAGAATGGAGAGCTGCCAGAGAGTGTTTGGGAGGGGAAGTTCAGATTTGCATTTTAAAATGATCCTTGGAGCCGCTGGATGGAAGATGGGTTAGAAAAATGGAAGCCACAAGACCAGCCCAGAGGCTGTTTTGGTAGCCAGTGGCTTGGACCAAGGGAGTAGCAGTGAAGATGGAAGAGATGTGCATGATTTCGGAAAAATTTCAGAAATAGCACTGACAGGACATAGGAATGGATTGGGTATGGAGATGCAGCAGGATAAGAAAATAAAGCAACACACAGATCATAAATGCTGGTCTTCTCCCTCCTCTCCTGCCCTTAACCACACTTTTTATTTTTTATTTTTTATTTTTGAGACAGGGTTTCATTCTGTCATCCAGGCTGGAGTGCAGTGGCGCAATCTCGGCTCACTGTAACCTCTGCCTCCCAGTCTCAAGCGATCCTCCCACCTCAGCCTCCTGAGTAGCTGGGACTGCAGGCGTGCACCACCACGCCCAGCTAAGTTTTTGTATTTTTTTAAGTAGAGACAATTTTCACCATGTTGCCCAGGCTGGTCTTGAACTCATGAGCTCAAGCAATCTGCGGGTCTTTGCCTCCCACAGTGCTGGGATTACAGGCGTGAGCCACCATGCCTGGCCTACACTTTTTGTTTTTTGTGTTTTTTTGAGACGGAGTCTTGCTCTGTCGCCCAGGCTGGAGTGCAGTGGCTAGATCTCAGCTCACTGCAACCTCCGCCTCCCGGGTTCACGCCATTCTCCTGCCTCAGCCTCCCGAATAGCTGGGACCACAGGCGCCGGCCACCTCGCCTGGCTAATTTTTTGTATTTTTAGTAGAGACGGAGTTTCACCGTGTTAGCCAGGATGGTCTCGATCTCCTGACCTCGTGATCCGCCCGTCTCGGCCTCCCAAAGTGCTGGGATTACAGGCTTGAGCCACCGTGCCCGGCCTGGCCTACACTTTTTAAAGCATGTCACATTCCTCGCAGAATCCTCAGAAAAGCCCTGTGAGGAAGAATCCCCATGTGACAGAGGAGGAAACTGAGATTCAGAGAGGCAGGAATGGCTTGCCCAGAGCAGAGCAAAAGCAAAGATGTTTACTTGATCCCCTGACTGTGATAGACCCTCCTAGCAGAATGCAGTGGGTTCAACCAGTCTTGATCCCATCTGCAGCTTAGCACCTGTGTGGCCTCGGGTGGGTCCCTTCACATGCCCCTGGGCCTCAGTCTTTTAATCTGTAATAGGGGACAACCAGAGATGCAGCACATAAAGCATTTGGCACAGTTCCTGCCACATGGCAGGCCCACAGCCCAGCATCACTGCCTTCAGCATCATGGTAGATGCCCAGGGGAAGGGTGTTGACTAACCAGAAGCCTCTGTCTTGTCCCTGCAGTGGGAGAGCCCATCACCATCCCCAAGCTGGAACACCCAACCCAGCAAGATATCGACCTGTACCACACCATGTACATGGAGGCCCTGGTGAAGCTCTTCGACAAGCACAAGACCAAGTTCGGCCTCCTGGAGACTGAGGTCCTGGAGGTGAACTGAGCCAGCCTTCGGGGCCAACTCCCTGGAGGAACCAGCTGCAAATCGCTTTTTTGCTCTGTAAATTTGGAAGCGTCATGGGTGTCTGTGGGTTATTTAAAAGAAATTATAATAATTTTGCTAAACCATTACAATGTTAGGTCTTTTTTAAGAAGGAAAAAGTCAGTAATTCAAGCTCTTTCACTTCCAGTTTGCCCTGTTCTAGGTGATGGCTAAATCTGGGCCTAATCTGGGTGGTTCAGCTAACCTCTATTCTTCCCTTCTGAAGTGACAGAGGAAACTCAGTCTTGGGCTGGGGAAGAAGGATCACCATTAGTGACTGGGCCAGTTAGATGATTCACTTTTTGCCCCTAGGGATGAGAGGCAAAAGCCACTTCTCATACAAGCCCCTCTATTGCCACTACCCTACACTTGTCTGGTCCTGAAACTGCAGGACCAGTTTCTCTGCCAAGGGGAGGAGTTGGAGAGCACGGTTGACCTGTTGTGTGAGGACAGTAGTAGGCATCTGGAATGCTCCTGTTTGATCTCCCTTCTGTCACCCACTCCTCACCGCCAGTCACTCACATCAGAGCCTGGACTGGCCTCCAGGATGAGGATGGGGGTGGCAATGACACCGTGCAGGGGAAAGGACTGCCCCCCATGCACCATTGCAGGGAGGATGCCGCCACCATGAGCTGGGTGGAGTAACTGGTTTTTCTTGGGTGGCTGCTGACATGGATACAGCACAGACTCAGCCTTGGCCTGGAGCACATACTGGTGGCCTCAGTTTACCTTCCCCACGTCACAGATTCTGGATGTGAGGAAGAGGTCCCTCTTCAGAAGGGGCCTGGCCTTCTGAGCAGCAGATTAGTTCCAAAGCAGGTGGCCCCCGAACCCACGCCTCACTTTTCTGTGCCTTCCTGAGGGGGTTGGGCCAGGGAGGAAACCCAACCCTCTCCTGTGTGTTCTGTTATCTCGATGAGATCATAGCACCATGTCAGACTTTTGTATATGCCTAGAAAATAAATGAAAGTGAGAATCCTCTATGAGTTATTGCTGGGGCTGCATCTGCATCTGCTGCTGACACCTGGGGGAGACTAGGGGCCCCAGCTGGCCGCCCTCTGAGCCCTCTAGCCTCTTGCCCCTTTGGCCCACATGACCCTGCTGTGGTGTGTTAGTTACCTATCACTGTGTAACAAACTACTTCAGAGCTCAATGGTTTCCAATAGCATCTGTTGTCTCCCAGTTCCAAGTCACGATTTGAGGCTTGGCTTGGTCCTCCTCTCAGGGTTTGTCACAGGGCTGCAGTCGTCTTGGAGCCAGGCTGAGGAAGGATCCACTCCCAAGCCCTTTCCTGCAGTTGTTTGCAGGATTGACTTCCTCACTGGTTGTTGACAGAGGCCACTCTCAGTTCCTTGCCACATGGGCCTTTCCATGGGGTAGCTCATGGCACAACAGCTGACTTAGCAAGATGAGCCAGTGAGTAGAGTGAAGTGTGTGAGCAAGACAGAAGTCCCAGGCCCTTATAACCTAACCTGGGAAGTGATAATCCTGTCACCTTTGCCATATTCTGTTCATTAAATGAACATTGCTAGGTCCAGCTCCCACTGGAGGGGAGGGGATTACACCAGGGAATGGATGCCAGGGGGCAGGGGTCATTGGGAGCCACTTCACATGGTGCCTACCACATGTGGTAAAGGGCTCCTGTCCAGCTGGATGGCCCTTCAGTGGCTGAGCTGGAAGGCTCCTTATGGGTCACTCAAGCTGTGTTCCCTGCCAGAAAGGCAGAGGCCTGGCGTCCTTTCACCCTAGTGATTTCAAGATGCCACCTCTTTTCTAATTCCTTTCTGTTCAGTGAGTACTAAACACCTGGGAACTCTTCCCAGCCAAGACCAAAGGACCTCGTTCTAACTTCCTTACTGCCAGAACTGTCCTGCCTATCCTTGCTGTTCATCCCCCTCAGGTCTAACTCCTCTGTGCTGGAAACAGAGAGAGCTACTTGGGAGCAGAGACCAACACTGAGAACAGCTGAGGATACACAGGGTAGTCAGAGCTGTGCCAGAAGTCCCAACCTGCCCAGGGGTGCCTCATGAGGAAAGAACGCCTGAGCTGGGCCTTGAAGGGCGGCTGGGAGTCACCAGGAAAGGAAGGCGGTGAACAGCAGAGCAGCAGGGGAAGGATAGGGAGGTCTGATTGGAAAAACATTGCTGGTTTGAAAGATGGAGGAGACAGAGAGCAGTGGCACTTGGCTTGGAAGGGTGGAGAACTGGTGTCTCCAGAGTTTCTATGTGGGCAGGAGGGCAGAGCAGTGAAAGGAGTGCTGGGAAGGGACAACAGAGGCTGGCTTCTAGTGCCAGGCAGGCCTCAGGCTAGAGAGCTCAGGTCAGAGGACAGCCATTTCCTTTCGGATGGGGAAAAGGCCTTTTTTCTGATGAGGGTCTCAGCATCACCCCAGCCCCAGCCTGAGGCTGACCCAAGGCTGAACTGCAACCTCAGTCTCTGGCTTCAAGTCAAGCCCTGGCCTTAACTGAGGCTACTCCACCAAGGTAGGCTGTTATCCTCAAGCACTGCTTTTGGTGAAGGGTGAGCACCTGTGCACTGGGGAACTCCACCATCTGCCTAAGGAGAACAGGGACAATAACCGGGTCCCAAATCCCAGAGGGATGCCCTCAGTGGCCTGACCAGAGCTGAGACCACCCTGGTCTTAAGCTGTGCATGGGGCGGGCGGGGGGACTCCAGTAGGTTCTGTGAACATTGCCTTGGGATGGGAGTTGTTATCTTGGGAGAAGGAACTGGAACCTCCTTTCCCCCGAAGACCTTCTGCCCTTGAGTGTAGTGGTGAGGGCTGCCCTTTGAGACTGAAGGTGGTCAGTTCCATGATTCTGCCTGTGGTTCCCAGATATAGCCACAAGGGGGCACTGAAGATGGCTCTCAGGCATAGGCCACACAGTGGCTTAGGCTTGCTTTCCACATTTTCTACATCTCTCCAGCTCCTACCTAGGCTAGAAGCTAGGGTGTTTCACAGATAAAGATATCTATTAGATCAGATTGGTTTATCCCGTTGTTCAAATCTCCTGTTTCTTTGTTGGTCTTCTGCGTAGTTATTCTATCCATTATTCCTTGCAGGGTATTGAATTCTCCAGCTGTTGTTACTGATTTATGTCTCCCTCCAGTTCTGTCAGTTCTTCATGTATTTTGGGACTTTGCCATTAGCTGCATGCATGTTTATAACATGTTTATATTATGTCTTCCTGATGAATCCACCCCTTATTATTATAAAATGCTGCTCTTTGTAGTAACAGTTTCTGTCTCAAAGTTTACTGTGTATAACTGTGTTGGTACAGCCACCCCAACTCTCTTTTGTTCCTGTTTGCATGGAATGTCTTTTCTCTCCTTTCCCTTTCAACTTATTTGTGTCTTTGAATATAAAGTGTGTCATAGACATAATAGTGTTGGATGTTTTTTATATCCACATTTCTACTCTTTGCCATATGATTGTTTAGTCTCTTTACATTTAATGTCATTATAAGGTGGAATTTACGTCTGTCATTTTGCTATTTGTTTTCTGTGTCTTATTTTTTTTATTCCTCTCTCTTTCCATTCCTGCCTTCTTTTGTGTTAGACAACTGTTTTCTAATACACTATTTTAATTATCTTGTTTCTGTATATTTTTTAGTTATTTTCTTAGTGGTTGGTTGACACTTTAGTCCAGATTAATACAAATAAAGATTAACATCTTAATTTCCCCATCGTTTGGGCAGGGTAGCTTGAGAGAAAAGAGAGGCAGGCCGTATGAGAATGGTATAGTGGGTTAAATAGTGGCCCACACAATATGTCCACATCCTAATCTCTTGAACCTGTGAATGTAGTCTTATTTGGAAAAAAGGGCCTTTAAGTTAAAGATTTCAGGATGAGGTAATACTGAATATCTAGATGGGACCCCAATTCAATGATAGGTGTTCTTAGAAGAACAGGCCAGGCGCAGTGGCTCATGGCTACAATCCCAATGCTTTGGGAGGCAAAGGCAGGAGAATCGCTCGATCCCAGGAGTTCGAGACCAGCCTGGGCAATGTGGTGAGACCAGCCTGGCCAACATGGCAAAACCCCATCTCTACTAAAAATACAAAAATTAGCCAGGTGTGGTGGCGTACACTGTAGTCCCAGCTACTTGGGAGGCTGAGGCACAAGAATTGTTTGAACCCAGCCGGGCACAGTGGCTCACACCTGTAATCCCAGCACTTTGGGAGGCTGAGGTGGGCAGATCACCTGAGGTCGGGAGTTCAAGACCAGTCTGATCAACATGGAGAAACCCCGTCTCTACTAAAAAATACAAAATCAGCCAGGGTGGTGTTTCATGCCTGTAATCCCAGCTACTCGGGAGGCTGAGGCAGGAGAATTGCTTGAACCTGGAAGGTGGAGGTTGCGGTGAGCCGAGATCGCACCATTGCCCTCCAGCCTGGGCAACAAGAGGAAAAGTCCGTCTCAAAAAAAAAAATTGTTTGAACCCGGGAGGTGGAGGTTGCAGTGAGCAGAGATCGTGCCACTGCACTCCAGCCTGGGCAACAGAGCAATACTGTCTCAAAAAAAAAAAAAAAGCAGAGTTTGGAGTTGTGTAGGCACAGGCAAGGGACAAAGGAACACCTGGAGCCACCAGAATCTGGAAGGGGCATAGAAGGATTCTCTCCTCGAGCCTTCTAAGAGAGCATAGCCCTCAATTTTGGACTTCTGGACTCCAGAACTGTGAGAGAATAAATTTATGTTTTAAGCCACCCAGTTTGTGTCTTAAACTAATACAGTGACTTTAATATATTTGCACCACCTGATAGAGAAGTTGGACTAGAGGATGACAACCTCTAGTCTTCTCACAAATCACATATTTCACTTTTCTTTCCATGGGGTGGACTGCAAGTTTGGAAGCCACTCTTCCCTAGTACTTCTGAGAGGGTGGAATATTTTCCCATTTAGTGAGTTATAATGGGATCACGAGCAGGAGAAACGTGGGGACTTCCCCGACCCCCTGCTTCTAGCACCATTTTTACAGCAAACTCATGCTTCATATATATATATTTCAAACTTCTTTTTCATGTTCCTGTTTCCCTTCCTTGCAAACTCTTTTTCAAAATATTTTTTACCACTTTCTGTTTAGGGAGTTTTGTTTCATATATTTTCACGTAACTTTTTAAAATCATACATACACATAATTTTATTTCCTATGTTTTTTATGTATCATTAAATCACACTAATATACACCTTTAAAAGTTACTTCTCTGAAATACCAAATGATTTTTGAGATTTATATTTACTTTTGATGAAAACTAATATGTCAAAGTATTTTTCTTCTAATTAAACATGAACAGTATATTTTTTCATTCAATGTATATGATATAAAAATATATTCCAAAAAAAGTATGACTTCACTATATACATTTGTCGAAAATATATGCAGTAACACTTTCGTTAGAGGCAATAAAATGTAGGATTAACAACACTGGAGTTACACTGCTTTAGAATCCCAGCTCAATACTCAGAACGTGTGATCTTGGGCAAGTAACATGACTGCCTTCACTTTCTAATCTCATAGCACTGTTGTGCCGATACACAAAAACTGCTTGTAACAATGCGTGGCGGGCGGAGCAAGATGGCCGAATAGGAGCAGCTTCAGTCTCCAACTCCCAGCGCGAGCGACACAGAAGACCGGCGATTTCTGCATTTTCAACTGAGGTACTGGGGTCATCTCACTCGGGAGTGCCGGACAATCGGTGCTGGTCAGCTGCTGCAGCCCGACCAGCGAGAGCTGAAGCAGGGCGAGGCATCGCCTCACCTGGGAAGCGCGAGGGGGAAGGGAGTCCCTTTTCCTAGCCAGGGGAACTGAGACACACAACACCTGGAAAATCGGGTAACTCCCACCCCAATACTGCGCTGTAACACCGGCACACCGGAGATTGTATCCCACACCTGGCCGGGAGGGTCCCACGCCCGCGGAGCCTCTCTCCTTGCTAACACAGCAGTCTGCGGCAATCTAACCGCAAGGCAGCAGCGAGGCTGGGGGAGGGGCGCCCGCCATCGCTGAGGCTTAAGTAGGTAACTAAAGCCGCTGGGAAGCTGGAACTGGGTGGAGCTCACAGCAGCTCAAGGAAACCTGCCTGTCTTTGTAGACTGCGCCTCTGGGGACAGGGCTCAGCTAAAGGAGTAGAAGCCTGTGAAACGCGAACGACTCTGTCTGACAGCTTTGAAGAGAGCAGGGGATCTCCCAACACGGAGGTTGAGATCTGAGAAGGGGCAGTCTGCCTGCTCAAGTGAGTCACTGACCCCTGAGTAGCCTAACTGGGAGACATCCCCCACTAGGGGCAGTCTGACACCCCACACCTCACAGGGTGGAGTACACCCCTGAGAGGAAGCTTCCAAAGCAAGAATCAGACAGGTGCACTCGCTGTTCAGCAATATTCTATCTTCTGCAACCTCTGCTGCTGATACCCAGGCAAACGGTCTGGAGTGGACCTCAAGCAATCTCCAACAGACCTATAGCTGAGGGTCCTGAC
>NC_045446.1:65951162-66003995 GCF_002776525.5 Piliocolobus tephrosceles
AAAAAAAAAAAAAAAAAAAAAAAAAAAAAACAATGCGTGGCACAATCCAAGCACTCAATAAATTATTGTTTTTTTAAATCTAAGTTTTAGGGAGTTGAGCCTGATCTCTCTCTCCTGCTACAGAACTCCACTGTGGTAGCCCCTCTTGAATAAAGTCTGCCCTAGGCCCTACTCTTATTTATTTATTTATTTTTTTTGACTGAGTTTTGCTCTCGTTGCCCAGGCTGGAGTGCAATGGTGCGATCTTGGCTCACCACAAATTCCACCTCACGGGTTCAAGTGATTCTCCTGCCTCAGCCTCCCGAGTAGCTGGGATTACAGGCGCGTGCTACTACGCCTGGCTAATTTTGTATTTTTAGTAGAGATGGGGTTTCTCCGAGTTGGTCAGGCTGGTCTCGAACTCCCGACCTCAGGCAATCCGCCTGCCTCGGTCTCCCAAAGTGCTGGAATTACAGGCATGAGCCACCACACCTGGCCCCTACTGTTCTTAAACCAATCTAGGCTTTAATGAGCAAAATATTAGGATAAAAGTAAAATAAATAATTTTCATTTCGTTTACATGAAATAGATTACAATGAACATTACACGATTTTTAAGTCATTTCTTAGAAACAATCTCACAAAAATTTTCAAGTACAATATAAATAATTTTTTTCCTAAACTATTTGAGAGTAAATTGTGGGCATACCTCATCACACTCAACAAACAAGAATGTTATTCTCTTTTTTTTGAAAGAGGGTCTTGCACTGTCACTCAGGCTAGAGTGCAACGGCACGATCATAGCTCCCTGCAGCCTCCAGCTCCTGGGCTCATGTGATCCTCCCACCTCAGCCTCCCAAGTAGCTGGGATTATAGGCATGTGCCACCAGGCCTGGCCAATTTTTTTTTTTTTTTTTTTTTTTTTTAGTGGAGATGACGTCTCTCTCTTTCTCGCAGGTCTTGAACTCCTGAGCTCAAGCAATCCTGCCTTGGCCTCCCAAAGTGCTGAGATTACAGGCATGAGCTACCATGCATGGCCAAGAATGTTATCCTGTATAACTACAATGAAACCATGAAGACCAAGAAATTAACATAAAAACATTGCTACAGTCTAATCCTCAGGCCCTATTCAGATTTCACCATTTGTCTTAATAGTGTCCATTCTGGCAAAAGGATCAAGTTCAGAGTCACATACTATTTCGATCTTCTTTTATCTGAAACAGTCTTCCTTGACCATCATGACTGACAATCTTGAAGCTGACGGGCTGGGTACTCTTAGAATGCCATTCAGTTTTGTTTTGCCTGTTGTTTCCTTATGATTGATTCAGGTTATGTATCTTTGGCAGAAATATCACAGATGTGATGATGGGCTCTTCTCACCACAGCCTATCAGGAAGCACATAATTTGAATTTGTCATATCACTGATGATGGTTATGTTGATCACTTTTAAGATGGTGACTTGCCACACTTTTCCACTGTAAAGTTACTCTTTTTTTGGTAGTTTGAGACTACACAAATACCTCCTTCCTTATTAAACATTTATTATAAAGACTCATGGATCCTATTTTATTCAGTGGATTATAAGCCATTCTAATATTATTTATTCTGATGCTCAAACTGCCCCAGTTTTGGACAGTGAGAACCCCTTTGAACTGGCTTCTGTGTCCTTTTGATGTCATTTGTCCCATCATTTTTCTGAGGACTTCCTTATTTTCTGGCACAACTAGATGCCCCAGAATCATCTTTGACTTTTTTTCTGGCCCAATCCTGGAATCAGCCACTTCTCCAAAGAGTCTTGATTCCTCCTAGTGGAGGACAGTATCTAGAAACCAAGATCTGGCCAGTCTTAATTTACGGACAACAGGGTTCATCCTAGTTCTCTCCCTTCTCACATTTATAACTAACTAGTCCTAAATAGTGTATTCTAATGAATGCAGGAGCTATGGTGTGGGTGACAAAGTCCTGGCCTGAGGACCTGTGTTCACACCATCAATTTGCCCTAAGAACCATGTGATGGGTCATTTTAATTTCTGAGCCTTTTTTGAGGCATCTGTAAAACAGACAATAATACCCACTTCAGCCAGGCTTGGTGGCTTACTCTTGTAATCTCAGAACTTTGGGAGGCTGAGGTGGGTGGAGCCCCTGAGGTGAGGAGTTTGAGACCAGCCTGGCCAACACGGTAGAATTCTATCTCTACTAAAAATACAAAAATTACCTGAGTGTGGTGGCTCACACCTGTAGTCCCAGCTTCTTGGGAAGGAGAATTGCTTGAACTTGGGAGGTACAGGGAGGTGGAGGTTGCAGTGAGCCGAGATCGCGCCACTGCACTTTAGCCTGGGTGACAGAGTGAGACTCTGTCTCAAAAAATAAAATAAAACGAAGTAAATAATACCTACTTCACAGGATCCTGTGGGGATTGACCAGAGTAATGTATGTAAAACACTTAGCAAATGTTAGTTCCCTCTAGGTCCTAGGGAAACCTATAGACTCATAGAGGGAAATTGATTTGTCTAAAATCATGCAGTGAGTTAAGCTAAAGGTTCAGACTGGTCTCCAGCTGCCTACCCCTGGTGTGGAGTCTTTCAGCCACACCACTTTGCATCCAGGGTGTACCTTCTCAGGAACCCTGTGACGCTATGCCTGCCTGGGGAGTGGCTGACCAGTCAAAGAATCAGCCTAACAGGGAAATCAGACATCCCTTGAGTGCCTTTATTACCAGGAACTCAGCACATTTTTGTCCTAACTGTCCTCAAACTCAATGAAGAAATGTCACTATTTATCATCACCATTTTCACAGCTTTGCCCATCCCCGAATCCACTCAACACAGTAGCCAGAGTGACATTTCTGAAACATAAATTAGAGCATGTAACTCCCCTGCTTAAACCCCTTAGTCCACGAGCCTCAAAGAAATCCAGACTTCACTGTGGCCAACAATGCCCGGCAGGACCTGGCCCTGCCAGTGTCTCCAGCCTCATTCTGTGCCATCAGGGCTGGATTAGGACTTCAGAAGCTCTAAGCACCAAAGGATAATGCTGCTTCTGCTGTATAAAATTACAAATAAGGGCCAGGTGCAGTGGCACACACCTGTAATCTCGGTCAGCATTTTGTAAGGCCAAGGTCGACAGATCACTTGAGCCCAGGAGTTCGAGACCAACCAGGGTAACATACCAGAAGGAATCTCTACAAACAATACAGAAATTAGCCAGGTGTGGTGGTGCGCTGTAGTCTCAGCTATTTGGGAGGATCAACTGAGCCTGGGAGGTTGAGGCTGCAGCAAATCATGATCACACCACTGTACTCGAGACGGGGTGACAGAGAAAGACCCTGTCTCAAAAATAAATAAATAAATAAAATTACCAATAAAAACAATACTAAACTGTTAAAGAAACTGAAGGTGGTCTTTGGTTTGGTTTTGGTTTTGAAATACCAATTTCTTTCAAAAGTGTTCTCCTCTTCCTCCTTGGCACCGGCTGGCCTTCTCTTTGAGTTGCTGCAATGCTCCATATGGTCCTTCACAGGCTGTTCCTCCTGTTCCTTTATCCAAACAGCTTCCTCTGCCCTCACTAACCTCCTTTGTCCAGTTAACTCCTACTCATCTTTCAGACCTCACTGTAAACATCAGTTCCCAAGGAAAGTTTTCTCTGGACAACTCTCAGTAGATCAGCTCCCTGGGTTAGATGTGCTTATTTCCCATATGTGTTACCCTTATTGGCCCACACATTCACAAGCTCCTGTGTTCACACTTGCATCTTTACAGTCGGTGGCAGTGGGAAAACCACTGGAACTGAGGAAAGAGCGTTGGTCTTGGGGACAAAAGGCCCAACTCTTTGTCTTAACTTTGCTACAAACTTTGTGTGACCTTAGGCGAGCTCATTTCCCCTTTCTGGGGGCTGTGTCTAGTCGGGAGGAATGGAGATCCCCATGTGATCCAAACATTCACTTACTCAACATTCATTCATTGACTTCATTCATTCAGCCATTTGCTAAATGAAGCTATGGAGCCTGTCCTCTGTGTTGGGATACTGGGGACTCAGATAAATCAAAAGCAGAGGTTCACAGCAGAGTGGGAGGGACAAATGTAGACTGCTCAGTATATGACTAGGCACACAGTTACACATACCGAAGAGAGGTCAGACAGCTGCTGTAGGAGCCCAGAGGAGGTAGCAGTTCGTTCAGACCTGGGAAAGCTTTCTTGAGAAAATGACCTTGCCGAGTTGGGAAAGAAGAAGGGAAAATGCTGTCTAGGCACGTGCCTTTCAGGGTTCTTGGGTATGTGCACTTTCTTTGGGGAACTGCCTTTTTCTTTTACAATTCTCACCTGACTTCTGCAAGTGTCTCACTCTTCCAGTCCTGCCCCTTCAAAGCTACCCCTCCCCCAAGGGCTGCCTGAGCCATATTTCTAAGTGCTTTCTGTTGCCCATGATGAAACTCATGTTCTTCGGCCTGGTAGTCAGGTTCTTCTCACCCGGCACTAGCTTCCTCTTCCAACCTCTTTGCCTGTTGCTCTCCCGTGCAGCCTTTGTTTCAGCCATGTTAGACGCTGCTGCTGCCACATCCTCTGCCCCTGTGCCTTTGCTCATGCTGTTCCTCCTGTGTAGGATACTCTCCTCTCCTAGGAAGCCTTCCTGGACAACACGTGACAGTTAGCAACTTTCTCTTAGTGCTTCCACTGTACCTTATACATCATCTCTATTATTGTACTTACCACTTTGTACCGAATGAGCTGTGATCTCCTTTCAGTTAGGAATTCTATGCGCACCATTTTTTGAAACGTAGTGCCCAGGCTGGACACCTGGCAAAGGTCTGATGGGTGTTTGATTAGACAAGTAAGTGAATGGAAGAAAAAGGGCTCTGTTGAAAGGAAGGCGATAGATTTAACTCAATACAGTTTGAGACACTGAAAGACCCATCTGACCTGTCTTGCTCTTGTTTACCCAATGCATCAGGCCCATGAGGTGAGAGGAGGAAGTGGAGGCAAAATGGATTGGGGTAGGCTTAGCTTTTTGGCCCTGGAAACTGAATGTTTGACTTAAATACTCAACATGGTACTAATTGGCTGTTAAAACACCAGCTATTCCCGAGATAAACCAGTCTAAACACCTACTGTTCATCTCCCAATCATCCTTTATAACTTTGGTGAAGCCTGCTCTGACCTTGCCCACCAGCTCCTAGACCTTGGACCCCATTCTATCATTGCATATATATTGCATTTGGCCACCTTATAATCTGTGTCCTCTAAACTTGGATATATGTTTCTCTGGGGGATATATAGCACTACGTAAATATTATAATAATTTAATTCTGTGATTTAAAATATTTTTACATTGAAACAAACAGCCATATTATGAAATAGGATCCCAATAATAAAAGAGTTTTTAGGCCCAGGCACAGTGGCTCACGCCTGTAATCCCAGCACTTTGGGAGGCTTCGGCGGGTGGATCATTTGAGGTCAGGAGTTCGAGACCAGCCTGACCAACATGGTGAAATCCTGTCTCTACTAAAAATACAAAAAAAATTAACTGGGCATGGTGGCGCATGCCGGTAGTCCCAGCTACTCAGGAGGCTGAGGCAGGAGAATCACTTGAACCCGGGAGGCACAGGTTGCAGTGAGCTGAGATAGCACCACTACACTCCAGCCTGAGTCACAGAGAGAGACTCTATCTCAACAACAACAACAACAACAACAACAAAACAACAACAACAACAAAAGTTTTTAGAATGAAATAGGACATATGAAAATAATGACAGCTAGTATTGATTAAAAATGTACTATCTTCAAGACAGTGTGTTAAATGCTTTACATTATCTTGAATACTTTGCAAGCAGCAGGCTTTTGAGTTCTTCCCAATGCCCCTAGGGATGAGAGTTCTAGTTCTCCTAGTGTTTGCGGCATTTGGGAAAAGTGGGAGAAGGGTTGTTTACTTGAGCTCTGCATTTCCAGCACTGAGTAGCTAGCCTGTGCAAAGGTGAACCTCAGTAAAGGCTTGTGGAAAGAATGGATCCTGCTCTACGCTGGAATGTCCTTTCCTCCCTCCGTCCTGACCTGGTGAACTCTTATTGGCCCTTCAATACCCTGTTTCAATGTCACCTTCACTGTGAAATCTGACTCTCAACTATTTTCTCTGGCTCCTACTGTCTTTGGGCTTCCCTCAGACCCAGCAGTGAGTAACTGGATGATCACTCTTTGTTTATTTTTGATGTGGGGTCTCACTCTATTGCCCAAGCTGAAGTACAGTGGCATAATCTTGACTCACAGTAGCCTCGACCTCCCCAGGCCCAGGTAATCCTCCCACCTCAGCCTCCTCAGTAGCTGGAACTATAGGTGAAAACTACATGCCGGGCTAATTTTTGTATTTTTTGTAGAGATAAGGTTTTGCCGTGTTGCCTAGGCTGGTCCCAAATTCTTGGGCTCAAGCAATCTGCCCGCCTCAGCCTCCCCAAGTGCTAGGATTATAGCGTGAGCCACTGTGCCTGGCCTACTCTTTGTTTACTGGACTCCCATATAAGAGGTTGGGCAGCTCCTCTAGGGATGGATCTCGGTCTGATTTCCCAGCATCTAGCAAAGAGCTTGATAAGAGAAGCCCTCAGTGTGCATTTATTGAATGAATGAAGTGATAAAGTTCAGAACTGATGCCCAAAGGAGAAAGAAGTAATTCTGTGTTCTTTCTCTAGGTACATTTTCTTAACTGAGTTATGGCCCCCTAAAAGATACGTCCATGTTCTAACCCCTGGAACCTGTTAATATGACCTTATTTGGGGAAAAAAGGTATTTGCAGATGTAATGAATAATCTCAAGATGAAATCTAAATTATCTAGGTGGGCCCTAAATCTAAAGACAATGTTTTTTTTTTTTTTGAGACGGAGTCTCGCTCTGTCACCCAGGCTGCAGTGCAGTGGCACGATCTCGACTCACTGCAACCTCCGCCTCCTGGCCTCAAGCGATTCTCTTGTCTTAGCTTTCCAAGTAGCTGGGATTATAGGCGCTGGCCTCCATGCCGGGCTGATTTTTGTATTTTCAGTAGAGATTGGGTTTCGTCATGTTGGCCAGGCTGGTCTCAAACTCCTGACCTCAAGTGATCCACCCACCTCAGCCTCTCAGAGTGCTGGGATTTCAGGCATGAGTCATTGTGCCAGGGCCTAAAGACAACGTCTTCATAAAAGAAAGAAGAGGCGGTCAGCTGCAGTGGTTCATGCCTGTAATCCCAGCACTTTGGGAGGCCGAGGTGGGCAGATCACCTGAGGTCAAGAGTTCGAGACCAGCCCCACCAACATGAAGAAATCCCATCTCTACTAAAACTACAAAATTAGCCGGGCGTGGTGGTGCATGCCTGTAATCCCAGCTACTTGGGAGGCTGAGGCAGGAGAATCACTTGAACCCATGAGGCAGAGGTTGCGGTGAGCCGAGATCATGCCATTGCACTCTAGCCTGGGCAACAAGAGTGAAACTCCATCACACACACACACACACACACACACACACACACAGGAATAAGAGAAGCCCACGCAATGACAAAGGCAGAGATTGGAGTTATGCAACCACTAGCTAAGAAACTAGAGCCACCAGTAGTAACTGGAATATGTAAGGAAGGATTCTCCCCTAGAGCCTTCCGAGAGAGCACAGCCCTCCTGACACCTTGATTTCAGGATCCTAAACTCCTGAACAGTGAGAGAATTTCTGTTGTTTCAAGATACCAGTTTGTGATCATGTGTTATGGCAGTCTCAGAAAACTAATACAGCTTAGAAACAGAAATGTGTTTTCTGTGAAATTCCCCCCAGATCTTGGCACCACATGAGTTCAATCAGATAATATTTGGGATTTCCCAGTGACTCCTTTCTCAATAAACACCTGACCAAGCGACTCCTTTCTCAGCAAACACCTGACCCCACACCCCAGACTCCAGTCATGAGGAACCACTCAGTGTCTCAGAACAGGAGACAGTGTGACATCTTTGTGATCCAGCTCTGAGAAAAGATCCAGGGTATTTTTCAGGCTTCTGAACACCCTGGAAAGATAGTATGCTTATATTTTGTTTAAAAAATTTAAAATGCAACTATTATATGCCAGGTCCTGTGTGGGCACTTTACATATGTTGATTTACTTTAATCCCTACAGCAACCCTACTACTATTTTAAAGCTGAGAGAGGGGAACTGACTTGCCTTGGGATACATAGCTCAAAGGTGGCAGAGCCAAGATTCCAAAGTGCCTGATTCCTATTGTGTCTGACTCTAAAACACTATGTTCTTTCGCTATGTTCATCCAGGTGGTGGAAAAATTCAGTCTGGGAGCAAAAAAACGAAGATCAATATCCTGCAGAATGACTCATGCTATTTATTGTAGAAGGAATTACTGGAGATGATATATCATTGTGGATCACAGAAGTCTTCGTGGAAGAGGTGGCATTTGAGCCGGGCCTTCACTGAAAAAAAAAACCAAACATTTCCTGATTCTCTGTCAGGCACTGGGGATCCAGAGATTAATCAGACAAGGTCCTTTTTTGCTTGAGGAATTCACAGCATTGTGTGTGTGTGGGAAGGAGGGTGGCTGCTTGTGTGTGTTAAAAGACAATGTGGCCAGGCCCAGTGGCTCATGCCTGTAATCCCAATACTTTGGGAGCCCGAGGCTGGAGGATCGCTTGAGCCTGGGAGTTTGAGACTAGCCTGGAAAATATGGCCAGGACCCCATCTTTACAAAAAATTTAAAAATTAGCTTGGTGTGGTGGCATGTGCCTGTATTCCCAGCTACTTAGGAGGCTTAGGTAGGAGGATCACTTGAGCCCAGGAGGTCGAGGCTGCAGTGAGCCGTGATTTTGCCACTGCACTCCAGCCTGGGCGAAAGAATGAGGCAGAGTTAAAAAAAAAAAAAAAAAAAAGGATAATCCAGACCTACGGTACGGTCAAAATTCCTAACTCAAGGTCCCAGAGAGGCTCAGAGAAGCCTTTTGGAAGAAGGGACTCCTGCCCCAGCTAAGACTGATGGATAAGTAGCAAAGGCTTTCTAGGGACGGCACAAGCAGCCCACCTGAAGCGGTGAATCTGGCGTCCTGGGTGCCTGGCACACCTTGTAGCTCAGCGTACTAGTTAGTGGAGTGCGAGAAAGGGCGTGTACTTGTGGGTTGGAGTTGGTCATGAAAAAGCTGGTGGGACTGCCCAACGGTTCTCAGGTCCCAGTGCATCCTGCGTGGTGGCTCTCCGCTGAACCATAAAGCATTCCTTTTCAATCCCTGCACGCTGATGAGAACGCCGGGAAAAGACTGCGCAAGGTGCCTGCCAAGGCAGACAAGCGTTCGCCACCCAGCTGGCTTCCAAGCGGGTCCTCGCCCTCCACCGGAGGCCTGTTACCACGGCAACCAGCGAGGGCGGAAGTGGCTCAGAAGACCGATATTCCCTAATCAGGTGACTCTCCCGCCTCCTGCACGTGACACTGGAGCCCAGGCGCGCACTCTACCTAATCAAGACCTCACCCCTCTTTCCCTTTACTGACAATTGACAGCGACCTCGTGCAATGGCCCTCCCGCCTCCACCAGGACCCTCTGCCCGTTGGTAGTGAATAAACCAATTAGACTGGGAAAAAAAAGAAGCACCGCCCCAGGTTTCACCGCGGCCTGACAGACGCAATTGAGGCCATCCTCGAGTCCCTCCGCCCCCAAGTTCAGTACGGCCAGCGATGGACAGACCTTCTACCCAATAGCACGCCCCTTTTCTGCCGTTGGGTCCCGCCCCTTGAGGGCTAAGCCAATGAGCGCGCCGGATCTCGGCAGGGTGGAGGGGTTGCACTGCGGTAATATGGCTCTTCCTTAGCCAGCGGCGGCAGCGGCGGCGGCAGCGGCGGCGGCCACTGTCTGGACGGAGCAGTCCTGCTTGTCGGGTGGCGGGTTTCTAGGCTGCAGGAGCTTGGCAGGTCGTGGTTAGGAGGCGGCGGCGGATGCCGGAGGAGTGGGCGCCTAGCCGCTTGGCGGCTCCTGGATCCAGATGAGCGCCTCCGCGTCGGTCGGGGGCCAGGTCCCTCCGCCACCCCCGGGCCCGGCCGCCGCGCTGCCTCCCGGTTCTGCCGCGCGGGCCCTGCATGTGGAGCTGCCGTCTCAGCAGGTAAGCCCTCGCGGGTCGCAGCCCTCGGGAGGGACTCGGGCAGGCCCGCGTGGAGAGCCTGCTGGCTCTGGGTTGGCCCCACGAGCCGGGACACCCAGAGCAGGAACCCGGAGGGCTCGCGGGACTGAGGAAGACTGTGAGGAGATATTGTACGGGGAGGGGTCCAGTGATGGCCGAACCTCCGGGAGATCCCGGAGTCCTAGGAGAATCCCGTTACAGGAGATGGACTTGTGAGGGGACAAGCAGCCAGCCAGCGAAAGTCCCTGGGGCCCCGGCCCGAGGCCACCTCCCCCAACGCAAGGAGCCGGGATTCCCCCGCGTAGATCATCTCCCTCGTTTCCCGCGGGAAGGGACCCGGGGAAGCCCCTGTGTCCCACGGGCCACAGCGAAAGCACTTTTTCTTTCTTTCCCCACCTGGCCATCCCCGCTTACGGAGAAACCAGTTTGTACTCTTCGTGCAAGAGCCCTGGAGGAGACTTTGGGGTGTCTACCATTTGCTTTAATCTCCCTTGATTATTAAGTATTCGGCCTCTTTAGAGAAATGTATTTGAGACTTGGGGGTTTCCTTCCTAATTCTCCGAGTCTCAAGGAACGCATCTTAATAATTAGGAGGACTCTTTCCTTCTTCATTCCCTCCAGTGAGTCTCTGTGGAAGGAGGATTTGATGTATATATTCATGTGTTCCTCCATCCTTTAAGAAGGGCTTTGAGGACTTCTTGGCTCTGCCTTGTAGGGAGATAAGAAGGGGGAAACACTGACTTTGGAGGTCTGACAAAACTCTTTGTTTCACTCACATATCTGTAGAGTGCTTGCCTCCTTATATCAGTTGCCTTCCTTCTGTCCCTCAAGGGAGATTTTGCAGGAGTCTTAGCATTAAAGAGACCTAAAGAAAGTACCTTTCACCCTCTCCCTTTATTCCTCCTTCCAAGAAGAGGATCTAGGAGAAACTATCATTTATTGAGACCCTACCGTGTTGGATTTGTGCAAAGGGCTCAGTGGCCATTAGTTCACTGAATTTTCGCAACTCTGTGAGATAACTGTTTTTATTACCCCCATTTGGCAGTTGAAGAAACAGGGGCTTGTCCAGAGCCTTCCAGTTGGTAAGTGGTGGGACTGGGTTGCAGAATCCAGTGTCTGACTCTGCAGCCATGCACGTTCTTGAGACTTGGGCAGCCTTCTTCCACCACCTTTACACAGGACAGAGTGAGTTCCTTCATACACCCCTCCAACTTTTCATCAGCTGCCAGTGGGACTTAGGAAGGATTCACAAAGAGGAAGGGAGAGGTTGTGGGGGAGAGAGTGGTTGAAAAGTGAAATGGATTTGAATGCAGTAAAAGAGGCAGGGGCTAAAGGGAAGAGAGGAGTTGGAGATAATAACCACTGTGGTTGCCATTGAATAGGCAGACGGAAGAGCTTACAGTAGCAACGGCTTTTTGTGTGACTACTACCTACTACCGAAGAGGATTGAAAAGATACCATGTGCCCTGGTTTTGTGATGCTGTTGGCAGGGAATTTCTGAATAGTAGGAGTTTGAGGGTAGTGGGAGTTTGGATTGTATTGTGAGATACTGGAAGAGGGTAGAAGTCTGGCTAGGGAGACACATCTCTGGAGTGAGCATTAATGTGAGTTTTTGTATGTGTAGGAGGTAGAGTGTGAGGGTGGATACTGGGAGAGGAAATAGGGAGCACCCTTAGAAACAGCCTGGAGAAGTCCTAAGGAGTTCAGGGGCCAAGAAGGGTTTAATTTGGGGGAGCTTTGAGAGCATGTGGTATTAGGAAAGAGAAAGCATCATTTACTTCATAGAGCATGTTCTCTGATAACAGTTCACAGTTTAACACTGGGAAAACTAATGCAAACAAACTGTTGATAGAATAATTTCAGCCTCATTTGTTAGTGTTTGTCAAACTTTTGGATTGGTGCCGAGGGATATATAGTGGCTTAAGTGTACAGCTGAATGCTATATGAGTGCCGAGTATGCTATTTACAGCTTTCTGGGGGTGTCATCCTTGAATTCTTGGAAGGCAGCCTATATAACAAAGCACTTTTACTTTTGCAGTTGACATTAATTTAGCTTTTGGGGTCAAAATGCTCAGTTTTTAGTGTATAAATAGTATCAATAAAATTTTGTTGAAGTTTTATTTGTATATAGTTAAGTGCACAGATTATTATTATTCAGTTGATGAATTGTCACCAAGGGAACAGTTATGTAAGCACTACCCAGATTAAGAAATACAAAATTGGCCGGGCGCGGTGGCTCAAGCCTGTAATCCCAGCACTTTGGGAGGCCGAGACGGGCGGATCACAAGGTCAGGTGATCGAGACCATCCTGGCCAACACGGTGAAACCCCGTCTCTACTAAAAAAAAAAAAATACAAAAACTAGCCCGGGCGAGGTGGCGGGCGCCTGTAGTCCCAGCTCCTCGGGAGGCTGAGGCAGGAGAATGGCATAAACCCGGGAGGCGGAGCTTGCAGTGAGCTGAGATCCGGCCACTGCACTCCAGTCCGGGCGACAGAGCTAGACTCTGCCTCAAAAAAAAAAAAAAAAAAAAAAAAAAAGAAATACAAAATTTTGGTTGAGTGCAGTGGCTCATGCCTGTAATCCTAGCACTTTGGGAGGCTGAGGTGGGGGGATCACTTGAGGCCAGAAATTTGAGAACAGCCTGGCCAACTTGGCGAAACCCCGTCTCTACTAAAAATACAAAAATAAAATAAAATAAATAGCCAGATGTGGTGGTGCACATTTGTAATCCTAGCTACTTGGGAGGCTGAAGCAGGAGAATCGCTTGAACCTGGGAGGCGCAGGTTGCAGTGAGCTGAGATTGTGCCACTGCACTCCAGCCTGGGTGACAGAGTGAGACTCAGTCTTAAAAAAAAAAAAAAACTCCAAAATTATTGACATCCTGGAAGTCCTCCTTATGTTCTCTCCCATCTCTACTTTTCCTTTTTCTCTAAAGGAACCACTTTTCTGATTTCTAATGTAAAAGATCAGTTTTTGCCTATTCTTGAGCTTTGTATAAATGGAGTTGTGCAAACTGTATTTTTTTGTGTCTGGTTTCTTTTACTCAGTATTGTTAGAGTCATGGAGTATCTGTGTATGTCTAATTTTTTTTTTTTTTTTTTAGCATTACTTTGTTGTCTTTTTTTGCTTTTACAAAATTTCAAGGTTTAGATAAATTGGAATGTCAGTTGTTAACTTTCCTTTAAATAATACTTTCAAAACCATACATTTTAATACATCCCATACTAGTTGGCAAGGTATCAATTTTTGTTTTTGAGACAGAGTCTAGCTCTGTTGCCCAGGCTGGAGTGCAGTGGTGCGATCTCCGCGGATTGCAACCTCTGCCTCCTGGGTTCAAGTGATTCACCTGCCTCAGCCTCCCAAGTAGCTGGGATTACAAGCGTCTGCCACCACACCCAGCTAATTTTTGTATTTTTAGTAGAGACGGTGTTTCACTGTGTTGGCCAGGCTGGTCTCGAACTCCTGACCTTGTGATCCTCCCGCCTCAGCCTCCCAAAGTGCTGGAATTACAAATGTGAGCCACTGTGCCTGTCAGGTATCAATATTTCTAAACAAATAAGCCCTGTTGGTTTAGGATTTCTATGATAAAGTTAAAGCATAGATTCAGTGGTTCCAGCCTTCTTCCAAGATGGGGTTTGTCAACCTTGGGACTGTTGACATTTTGGAATGAAGATGGACATTACATGTTTAGCCACATCCCAAGATATCAGCAGGACCTCCCCAGTCCTGACAATCAAAAATGAGTTCAGACATGGCCAAATGTTTCTTAGGGGGCAAAACTACCCCTAGTTGAGAACCACCTTTCTAAGGTGTATTTTCATTTTAGGATAGAGAATAATATCCTTATTATTATCGACTCATTTATTCCAATCTTCATTAAGTCCTGTTGATTCTAGAAGTGGCTGTAATGTTTAAAAAGTTAACACTGCAAACACCTGAACTTTTCCATGTATGAGTACTAACTATAGTCTGTATCAGCCCCTGGACAGTATCAGGTGGGACTACTACTTAATTTTGTCTCCTTTTGCTTCTGTGTGATCTTACTTTACTGTAATTTGAGCAAGAACTAGTCACACTTTTTTTTTTTAAACACTTTTGTTTGTTTGTTTGTTTTTGATTTTTGAGACAGTTTTACTCTGGTCACCCAAGCTGGAATGCAGTGGTGCGATCTCCTCTCACTGCAACCTGCCCCTCCCGGGTTCAAGCGATCCTCCTACCTCAGCCTTCCGCATAGCTGGGACCACAGGCCGTGCCACCATGCCCAGCTAATTTTTGTATTTTTAATAGAGATGGGGTTTCACTATGTTGGCAGGCTGGTCTTGAACCCCTGTCCTCAGGTGATCTGCCTGCCTTGGCCTCCCAAAGTGCTGGGACTACAGGTGTGAACCACCGCGCCCGGCCCAAAACAAACTATTTTTTAGAAAGTTTTGTTTCTATTTTTGACCGAGCATGGTGGCTCATGCCTATAATACCAGCACTTTGTGAGGCCGAGGCAGGATGATCACTTGAGGTCAGGAGTTTGAGACCAACCTGGCCAATATGATGAAACCCTGTCTCTGTTAAAAATAGAAAAATTAGCCAGGTGTGGTGGCAGGTACCTGTAATCCCAGCTATTCGGGAGGCTAAGGCAGGAGAATTGCTTGAACTTGGGAGGCAGAGGCTGCAGTGAGCTGAGATGGTGCTGTTGCACTCCAACCTGGGTGACAAGAGTGAAACTCTATCTAAAAAAAAAATTATTTCTATATTTTTATTTTTATTTTTTTTAGAGACAAGATCTTGCTCTGTTGCCCAGTCTGGAGTACAATGTTGTGATCGATCATTGGCTCCCTGAGGCCTCAACCTCCTGAGATCAAGTGATTCTCTTGCCTCAACCTCCCTAGTATCTAGGACTACAGGCATGTTCCCACCATGCCCAGTTCATTTTAAAATTTTTTTCATAGAGATGGGGTCTTGCTGTCTTGCCCAGGCTAGTCTCAAACTCCTGGCCTCAAGAAATCCTCCTGCTGTGGCCTCCCAAAGTGTGGGATTATAGGTATGAGCCACTATGCCCAGCCAGAAAAGTTTTATATTTATAGAAAAATTGAGAAGATACTACAGAAAGTTCCCATATACTCTACACCTGGTTTCACTTATTCACTTATTCTGGTTTATTTTATTTTATTTTATTTCATTTATTTTTTTTTGAGACAGAGTCTCGCTCTGTTACCCAGGCTGGAGTGTAGTGGTGTGATCTCCGCTCACTGCAACCTCTACCTTTCAGGTTCAAGCGATTCTCCTGCCTCTGCCTCCTGAGTAGCTGGGATTACAGGCATGAGCCACTGTGCCTGGCTAATTTTTGTATTTTTAGTAGAGATGAGGTTTTGCCATGTTGGCCAGGCTGGTCTTGAACTCCTGACCTCAGGTGATCCGCTCGCCTTGGCCTCCCAAAGTGCTGGGATTACAGGTGTGAGCCACCGCACCCGGCCTCACTTATTCTTAACATCTGCCTTGACATATGGTACATTTGTTAGAATTAATGAACCAATATTGGTATATTATTGACTAAAAAAATCCATAGTTTATTTAGATTTTCTTAGTTCTAAACAACTGTGGCCAGGCCTGGTGAGCACTCTGGGAGGGTGAGGCAGGAGGATCCCTTGAGCCTGGGAGGTCAAGGCTGCAGTGAGCCCTGATTGCACCACTGCACTCCAGCCTGGAAGACTGTAATTAAATGTGATTAACTGTATATACAACATAAAATTTGCTGTTTAAATATTTTTAAAGTATACAATATAGTGGCATTAAAAACACACTTAATGTTGGCTGGGCGCGGTGGCTCAAGCCTGTAATCCCAGCACTTTGGGAGGCCGAGATGGGCGGATCACGAGGTCAGGAGATCGAGACCATCCTGGCTAACATGGTGAAACCCTGTCTCTACTAAAAAATACAAAAAACTAGCCGGGCGAGGTGGCGGGCGCCTGTAGTCCCAGCTACTCGGGAGGCTGAGGCAGGAGAATGGTGTAAACCCGAGAGGCGGAGCTTGCAGTGAACTGAGATCCGGCCGCTGCACTCCAGCCTGGGTGACAGAGCGAGATTCTGTCTCAAAAAAAAAAAAAAAAAAAAGAAACTTAAAAAAAAAAACCACACTTAATGTTATACAGCCATCATCACTGTATATTTCCAGAATGTTTACATCATCCCAAACAGAAAACAACTCCCCATTCTCACCTCCTACCAGCCCCTGGTAAATTCGGTTCTACTTTCTGTCTCTATGAATTTGACTATTCTGGGTACCTCATATAAGTGGCATCATACATTATTTGTCCTTTTATGTTTGGCTTATTTCTTTTTTTTTTTTTTCCTTTTTGTGGAGAACGGGGTCTCGCTGTATTACCCAGGCAGGTCTCGAACTCCTGGGCTCAAGCTATCCTCCCGCCTCTGCCTCCCTGAGAGCTGGGATTACAGGCGTGAGCCACTGCGCCCGGCCCATGTTTGGCTTATTTCACTTTGCAATGTTTTCAAGGTTCCTCCATGTTGTAGGGTATGTTAGAATCTCATTCCTTTTAAGGTGGATGGTATTCTGTTGTATGTATATACTACATTTTGTTTATTCATTCGTCTCTTGATGGGTCCTTTCTTTGTTTGCTTGTTTGTTTTGAGACAGGGACTCACTCTGTTGCCCAGGCTAAAGTGCAGTGGCATGATCATGGCTCACTGCAGCCTTGACCTCCTGGGGTCAAGTGATCCTCCCACCTCAGCACCCCCGCAAATAGCTGAGACTACAATGACATGTGCCTCCACGCCCAACTAATTTGAAAATTTTTTGTAGAAATCAGTCTCACTCTGGTCTCAAACTCTTGGGCTCAAGAGATCCTCCTTGCTTGGCTACCCAAAGCAGTGTTGAGATTACAGCATGAGCCACCATGCCCAGCCAACTCTTAGTTTTTACCTGATGTCCTTCTTCTGTGCCAGGATCTTGTCTGGATACCACATTGTATTTAGTTGTTCTGTCTCTTGCCTCCTCTTAGTTGTGGCAGTTCCTCAGACTTTCCTTGTTTTTGATGACTGACGGTTTTGAGTATTCGTCAGGTGTTTTGTAGGAAGCCACTCTATTGGAATTAGTCTGCTGTTTTTTCTTTTTTTTTTTTTTTGAGACGGAGTCTCGCTCTGTCGCCCGCGCTGGAGTGCAGTGGCCAGATCTCAGCTCACTGCAAGCTCTGCCTCCCGGGTTTACGCCATTCTCCTGCCTCAGCCTCCCGAGTAGCTGGGACTACAGGCGCCCGCCACCTCGCCCGGCTAGTTTTTTGTATTTTTTAGTAGAGACGGGGTTTCACCGTGTTCGCCAGGATGGTCTCGAACTCCTGACCTCGTGATCCGCCCGTCTCGGCCTCCCAAAGTGCTGGGATTACAGGCTTGAGCCACCGCGCCCGGCGTCTGCTGTTTTTTCTTACGATTGCTAGGGTGGTGGTGTTTTGGGAGCAAGACTCAAGAGGTAAAGTGCTATTTTCATCATACATTATGTACATATTATTAACATGATTTATCATTTTTTTTTTGCTTGTTTGTTTGTTTTGTTTTTTTGTTTTTTTTTGAGGCAGAGTTTCACTCTTGTTGCCCAGGCTGGAGTGCAATGGCGTGATCTCAGCTCACTGCAACCTCCACCTCTCAGGTTCAAGCGATTCTTCTGCCTCAGCTTCCTGAGTAGCTGTGATTACAGGCGCCCACCACCACGCCAGGGTTTCACCATGTTGGTCAGGCTGGTCTTGAACTCCTGACCTCAGGTGATCCACCCACCTTGGCCTCTCAAAGTGCTGGTATTACAGGTGTGAGCCACCATTCCTGGCTGATTTATCACTGTTGATACTAACTTTTATCACCAGCTGTGGTAGCATATGACAGGAAAAGCAAACTAGCTGTTTTCTCCTATTACACTATTATACCCTCAACATATATATTAGATTATATATAATCTATATATTAGATTTGGGGGGTTTAGATGTGTGGGGGTTTTCCCCATACACCAAGCGATTCTCTAGTGATGGTGTCCTATGATTCAATTCAATTCTGCTACAATCTCCTTAGAGTTAGTATCATATTCCACAAGTTAAAGGCTCAGTCCCATAAAACTGTCCCCTACTTCACATGCCAGTCGTTAAGTCTGGGTCTCTGGAACTTCTGTCCAACTGGCTATAAATTGGAGGTTCTTATGTTCCCCTCCTCAGGCTCAGTCATTTACTAGAGCAGCAACTGGAACTCAAGAAGGCACCTTGCTTGCACTTACTGTTTTTTTTGTTTAAATAAACAATATTACACAGGATACGGATGAACAGCCAGGTGGAAGATATGCATAGGGAACAGGGAACAGTATGGGGGTAATGGCCCTGAGCTTTCATGCCCCCTCATAGCAGCTCCACCCTCCACATGTTCAGCAACCCAGAAACTCTCCAAAACCTGTAGTTCTGTGATTTTTATGGAGGCTTCATCGTGTAGGCGTGATCAATTATTAAGTCAGTCTTTAGTTCCCTCTCTCCTTCCTGGAGGATGGGGAGTGGGGCTGAAAGTTCCAAGCTTTTTTTTTTTGAGACGGAGTCTCGCTCTGTCGCCCAGGCTGGAGTGCAGTGGCCGGATCTCAGCTCACTGCAAGCTCCGCCTCCCGGGTTCACTCCATTCTCCTGCCTCAGCCTCCCGAGTGGCTGGGACTACAGGCGCCCGCCACCTCGCCCGGCTAGTTTTTTGTATTGTTTAGTAGAGACGGGGTTTCACCGTGTTAGCCAGGATGGTCTCGATCTGCTGACCTCGTGATCCGCCCGTCTCGGCCTCCCAAAGTGCTGGGATTACAGGCTTGAGCCACCGCGCCCGGCCTAGTTCCAAGCTTCTGATCATGGCTTGGTCTTTCTGGTGACCATCCTCCTTCTAGGAGCCCACCAAGAGTTGTCTCATTAGAACAAAGGATGTTCCTCTCACCTAGGAAATGCTGAGGTACTAGGCGTTGTGTCTGGAACTGGGGTCAAAGACCAAATATTAAAAGTAAAGATTTTCTAGCACCCCTGTGGCACCCAGGGAATGACAGAGGTTTTAAGAGCTCTGCACCAGGAACTGTGTACAAAGACCAAAGTATACATTTATTATTATAAGTTAAAAGGCCACAGGTAGTGTTTGTCAGGTTTCTCTGCTGTAAGGTTACTCTTCCTCCCCTTCCCTCTATACTGTAGTGTTCGGAAGGAAGTCACTATGTGTAGTCCACACTTGAGTGAGATCTGTGCTCCCCCTTCTTGAGGGTAGTGTAGCTACATAAATTATTTGGAATTTTTCTGTATGGGAGATTAAATCATGGCTCACTGCAGTCTCTAACTCCTGGACTCAAGTTATGTGCCTCAGCCTCCCAAGTAGCTGGGACCACAGGTGCACACCACCATGCCTAGTTCATTTTTTAATTTTAATTTTTGTAGAGAAAGAGTCTTGCTATATTGTCCAGGCTGGTCTCTAACTCCTGGCTTGAAGCAATCCTCCTGTCCTGGCCTCCCAAAGCGTTGGGATTACAGGCATGAGCCACTGCACTGGGCAGGTAACTTTAAAGTCACACAGAATGTCAACAAAGGGTCTACAATCTAGGTGTTTCCTGTTTGCCCTAGACACCCATTCTTTGCAGGGTTCTAGTGAAAAGTTTTAATTACCTCAGAGTTTGGTACCATCAGGCTTTATATTTTATTTCCTACAGCACTTGTGCCTAACACTGTGCTGATGATTTAGTAGGAACTCATGTACAATTTTTTTTGTTTATGAGTCTTTCCCTTGAATAACTTTACAGCCTAAAGAGAACAAGCAAAGATTGGATTCAATGGTATTGAAACCCATACAAAAAAAAAAAAAAAAAAAAATGATAGAAGCAGAAAAGTAGATCTAAAGCTTGATTTTGCCGCACAGGATAAATATTTTCCCCTTGTATGTTTATGTTTATTTGGATACCCTACTTTTGTAAATCTAATTTAATCATCTTTCTATTATTAAAAAAATCAGTTTTATTGGCAAGGCCGTTCATCTTATCAGAAACATGTGCCTCATGCAATGCACTACCATGCTGTGTACATTCATTCCTTCTGCAAATATTTACTAAGCCCCTTGTAACTCAAAGAAAAAATGTAATATATAGTTCAGTACCTACAAAGTAATATGATGGCAATTTTTGTGTTGCTTTGGCTCTTGTAAATAAAATGATATGAGGAAACCTCAGAAACTTAAGATATCAGCATCTTGAAATCATTATTTTTTATGTGACAAAATGCTATTAGGAATTTATGTTTTTTGTTTGTTTCTCTTTTTCCTGTGAAAATGAGTTTTTTTTGGAAAGGAAAAGCTATGTTTATTTAGTGTTTACCTTACAGCGTCTCTACAGGATCACAGTTCTTTGTGGTAGAAAATTCAGAAGTGAAACTGACTAGAAATAGAGCACAAGGAGAATTGAAACTAATAAGTTGGGCCTGAAGTGAAATGTATGGTAGAATGAAAAAAAATTAGATTTTCGTAGTTTCTAAATGTGTATTTTTGATCAGCTGTGTATTTTTACCTGTCAGACATGTTACTGCTGGGGAGAAAAAGAAATTTGTCGTTTTTAACATACTGGAATGTGTACAGCTACAAACTAAAGGTGTTTTAGAAAAATTAAAGACATCTTTCTGAAGAGAGAGGTTGAAACATTTTAGGTTTATGCTTTGTTTTAGGTTTAGTGACATAAATAATGTCTTTTTTTTTTTTTGAGACAGAGTTTCTGTGTTGTCGCCCAGGATGGAGTGCAATGGCACGATCTCAGCTCACTGCAACCTCTGCCTCCCAGGTTCAAGTAATTCTCCTGCCTCAGCCACCCAAGTAGCTGGGATTACAGGCCCCTGCCACCCCGCCTGGCTAATTTTTTTTTTTTTTTTGAGACGGAGTCTTGCTCTGCCACCCAGGCTGGAGTGCAGTGGCCGGATCTCAGCTCACTGCAAGCTCCGCCTCCCGGGTTTACGCCATTCTCCTGCCTCAGCCTCCCGAGTAGCTGGGACTACAGGCCTCCGCCACGTCGCCCGGCTAGTTTTTTGTATTTTTTAGTAGAGACGGGGTTTTACCGTGTTAGCCAGGATGGTAATTTTTGTATTTATAGTAGAGATGGGTTTCACCACATTGGCCAGGCTGGTCTCAAACTCCTGACCTCAGGTGATCCACCTGTCTCGGCCTCCCAAAGTGCTGGGATTGCAGGCGTGAGCCACCATGTCTGGCCAGTAATGTCTTATATTGTTAAATTTTTTCAATGCCTTGTACAATATTTTAGCAGTTGCCTCCTTAGATTATAAAGGTAGAGGAGTACACGCAGAATGGAAACTTGACATTGGAATTTTACAATTCATAGTACACCTTCTTGATTTAGTATCACATAACCTTGTTTTCCCTCTTATTTTAAGATGGAAACATGGATTTTGAATCATGGAATTTTACAGATGCAAAACCTGAAACCCTCCAAGGTGAAACTGTTTGCCTGGCCACAGACTTGTTCTATCTGTTTATTCTTGCCCTAAAGTATTTAGTGAAGAGTATTAGTTTAACAGATCTGTGTTGTGTCTTGTTCCTGCTTGTGCTGGAGAAATAAACAGAACCTGGGTCTTGTAAACAGTTCCACTGTTCTTGGCTGGGTGTGTTGAGAAGTTGTTTCTTTTTTTTTTTTTTGAGATGAAATTTTGCTCTTGTCACCCAGGCTGGAGTGCAGTGGGTGGTGTGATCTCGGCTCACTGCAACCTCCACCTCCTGGGTTCAAGCGATTCTCCTGCCTCAGCCTCCTTAGTAGTTGGGATTACAGGTGCCTGCCAGCACGCTTGGCTGATTTTTGTAATTTTAGTAGAGATAGGGTTTCACCACGTTGGCCAGGCTGGTCTCGAACTCCTGACCTTAGGTGATCCACCCAATTTGGCCTCCCAAAGTGCTGGGATTACAGGCGTGAGCCACCGTGCCTGGCCAAGAACTTGTTTCTTTTTCTTTTCTTTTAAGACGGAGTCTCGCTCTGTGGCCAGGCTGGAGTGCAGTGGCACAATCTTGGCTCACTGAAACCTCCATCTCCCGGGTTCAAGTGATTCTCCTTCCTCAGCCTCCAGAGTAGCTGGGATTACAGGTGCCCACCACCACTCCCAGCTAATTTTTTGTGTCTTTAGTAGAGATGGGGTTTTACCATGTTGGCCAGGCTGGTCTCAAACTCCTGGTCTCGTGATCTGCCCGCCTCTGCCTCCCAAAGTGCTGGGATTACAGGCGTGAGCCACTGCTCTTGGCCAAGAACTTGTTTCTTAAACTTCACTCGATGCTTTGGCACTTTAGCCTCACAGCTTTGGGGATTTTAGGCTAGAATTGAAATGGAGGAGAGGCTGTATTTTAACGTTCTCTTTATCAGAGTCCACCCTCCACCTCCCTTTTATGGTGTGAATTAGAGTGAAACTTTGGAATGTCCCTCTCGAGCTTAAATGATCAGTCTTCTGTTTTGTCCCTGGGTACTTACCATGCCTATCTTTTTTTTTTTTTTTTTTAATATTCTACTTCTGTTCTCTGCCTCTTTAAGTTTCTGAAAGAGTAACCATCTGGTGATTGTGGGGTTTTTGATGGCAAGGGTTTTATTCTATGTAATATTTGGTGTTGACTGCTGTAGACCCTATGTAGTAGTAATGTCATTAGGCATTTTACTTATCCATTCTTTGTGAAAACTCCAGTATAGTGTGCTTATTGATTAAGAGGCTGAGAATGATAATGCTGAAGTTGAGCATCAAAACTTACCACTTTGGAGTCTTTGTTGGTCCATTGAAATAGCTGGCATTTTTTCCTACTGTGGTTTTTATAATGCCCAAAAGATGCAGTCAGACATTTTTGAAAATAATGAGTAATACCAGGAAGCTGAAACTAGCAGCAGCCTTTGGCTTTTGTCAGTAAACTCCTGGGAAAGAAAAAAGGGATGACATAAAAGTAAAAGTGAGAATCAGACTTAATAGATCATAAAAGTAAACCTGAGAATCAGGCTTATTATCTGTTTTTTTTTTTTTCTTCAGGAAAAACTTTATACTCTTTAACATGAGTGTACCTTTTGTGATTAAGGGTTTAGCATTAGTGAATACAAGTAATTCATGTGTTCATATTCGCCCAGGTTAAAACTAATTCTGGGCCGAGTGTGGTGGCTCGTGCCTTAATCCTAGCACTTTGGGAGACTGAGGCAGGTGGATCACCTGAGGTTAGGAGTTCGACACCAGCCCGCACAACATGGCGAAATCCCATCTCTACTAAAAATATAAAAAATTAGCTGGACGTGGTGGCAGGTGCCTGTAATCCCCGCTACTCAGGAGGCTCAGGCAGAAGAATCGCTTGAACCCAGGAGGCGAGGTTGCAGTGAGCCGAGATCACGCCACTGCACTCCAGCCTGGGCAACAAGAGCAAAACTCTGTCTCAAAAACAAACAGACCAATAAAAAACTAATTCTGAGTGCAGGATAGGAAAAACTGAGAGATAGCCATTTATTCAATAGATACTTTTAAAGTGCCTTGTTTGAATTGTTAGACACAGGATTCGGAACTGTACGTCTTGTGTCTGCCAACCTACTTACGTCTTTCAGGGAACATGAACTATTTCCTTCCTCAATTCCAATCATTCTTTTGTATGACAGCTAATCCAGAAAACTGAACTCTTAAAAAATACCGAATAAAAATAATCTTGCTTAGGATTTTGAAAAACCTTTTTTGTTTTAACATTGTCTCCTTTTAATGAAAATAAGACTGTCCTCAAGAAAATCAGTATTGCTTTCATCCACTAAAATGTTAATATCTCAGTATACATGAGAAGCAACAACATGAAGAAAGCTTTCTGGTTTTTTATTCTGAAAATAGATTATGAAGCAAGGTTGGCAGGTAGGCTGTGGGGTGCTCATTGCAGGTCTAGGATAATTTGCAGGACTATACTCATTACAGGATAGAATTGGTACCATTATAGAATTATATATATAGTAGATATTTCAGACTTGTTTTCATGCATTGACTTATTGGAGTTTATTCTACATGGAGTGTGTTTAATATAAATATAAAAATAAGGAGTAGCTGCCCAGGTACTCTGGAGTGATTGGTTGACTGGTGATAGTCATACACTTCTATCAAAAACATCAGTATAAATTGGGTGCCGTGCTATGCTCCTGTAATGCTAGCCTACCTGGGAGGCTGAGGTGGGAGGATTGCTTGAGGCCAGGAGTTTGATTCCAGCCTAGGCAATATAGTGAGACCCCCATCTCTAAAAAAAAAAAAAGTCACCAGTCTGATGATGATGATGATGATGATGATGATGATGATGAATTAATTAAATTTTGGAGACAAGGTTGCCCAGGCTGGAATGCAGTGGTGCAATCATGGTTCACCTGCAATCTGGACCGCCTTGACTTAGGTGATCCTCCCACCTTAGCCTCCTGAGTAGCCGAGACTACAGGCGTGCACCACCATGCCTGTCTAATTTATATATATATATGTGTGTGTGTGTGTGTGTACATATATATATATGTGTATATATACATACACACATATGCAAAAATAAATACACATACCCACACGTATATATATATATTTTTGGTAGAGACAGGGTTTTGCTGCTGGGACTACAGTTGCGCGCCACCATGCCTGGCTAATTTTTGTAGTTTTTCTGGTAGAGATGGGGTTTTGCCATGTTGCCCAGGCTGGTCTCAAACTCCTGAGCTCAAGCAGTCTGCCCACCTTGGCCTCCCAAAGTGTTGGGGTTACAGGTGTGAGCCATTATACCCAGCCAGTCTGGTTATTAGATGAGGACACTGTAGAGTTGCAGAATTTCTTTTTGGTTTCTTTTTTTGAGACACTGGGTCTCATTATATTGCCCAGGGTCAGGCTGAAGTATAGTGGCTATTCACAGGTAATGCACTACAACCTTGAACTCCTGGGTTTTAAATGGATCCTTCTGCCTTAGCCTCTGTAGTAGCTGGGACTATAGATGTGTGCGACTGTACCCTGCTGAATTGCAGAATTTCTTAATTGCAAACTAGTGCATTTTTGATATTGTACAACTACCCAAAAACTACTAAAAAATTAGAAAGCTGCTTCTCATGGATACCCAGACATTAACATTTTAGCGAATGAAAGCAATACCACTTTTCTCAATGACATTCTTGTCTTCGTTAAGGTGTCCTGTAAAGATCAGTGTAATATGGAAGACTTTCTTAACTGTGACCCATTTTGTTTGGCTTCTTAAAGTTCATTTGAGTAATTCCTCACTTATTTAATGTTGCATAAATGTGAATGCTTGTAAATGCCAGGGACTGTCTAGGTGCTGGAAATAAAACAGCAAGCAAGACAGAGACATTGCCTTTATGGACCTTACTTTCTGGTGCATGAGTGACAAGGTGGTTAGCAAGCTTTTCTGTGAAGAACCAGATAGTGAACATGTTTCTGTCTCAGCAGGCCTCCTGGAGTCTTAGTAGCAAGTACTCAACTGGTTGCTGTAGTGCAGAAACAGCCCTATACTATATGTAAACAAATGAGTGTGACTGTATTCCAGTAAAACTTTAAGGATACTGAAATTATTAATTTTCATTTACTATGAAATATTTGTCGTCTTTTTCTTTTTATTTTTTTGAGATAAAGTCTCACTCTGTTGCCCAGGCTGGAGTGCAGTGGCATAATCTCGGCTCACTGCAGCCTCCACCTCCTGGGTTTAAGCGATTCTTGTGCCTCGGCCTCTCACGTAGCTGGGACTACAGGTGCGTGCCACCACACCTGGCTAAGTTTTGTATTTTTATTAGAGACACGGTTTTGCCATGTTTACCACATTGGTCTCCAGCTCCTAACCTCAAGTGATCTGCCTGCCTCGTCCTTCCAAAGTGTTGGGATTACAGCTGTGAGCCACTGTGCCCGGCCAATTAATTGGTATTAAATTCCTTCTGTGTATCAGATACTGCATTATACTCTAGTGTACTTCCTTCTCCAACTTCTGTTATTCTTGGAATGCCAGAATGTCTTTGAATATGGTTTTGAGGCTTCTTATAGCAAGTAAGTATTCCCTTTTTTTTTTTTTTTGGAGACAGAGTCTCGCTTTTGGCCAGGCTGGAGTGCAGTGGTGCAATCTCGGCTCACTGTATCCTCTGCCTCTTGGGTTCAAGCGATTCTCCTGCCTCAGCCTCCCGAGTAGCTGGGACTACAGGTGCATGCCACCATGCCCAGCTGATTTTTTTTTGTATTTTTAGTAGAGACTGGGTTTCACCATGTTAGCCCTGTGGTCTCGATCTCCTGACCGTGATCTACCCGCCTTGGCCTCACAAAGTGCTGGGATTACAGGCATCGCGCCCAGCCGTAAGTATTCTTTAATATGGTGTCATAGGAAGACTTGTTGTAACGCTGGTGCTGGGTATAACTAAGGTAACTTTGGAAAAAGCGCTTTGGTCTAGTCCTCATGTTCTTAAGCTTTATACAGTGAGAAGACTAGGTTATCTGTAGCTCTGTGCACATTTTTAACCTCTGTGTGCCTCCATTTCCTCAATTGCCAAATGCTTTTGTCTCGAATACTTTCATTCTACAAATATTGTGTTCAACTCTGTTCTACACCATCATTAATTCAACAGTTTTTTTTTTTTTTTTTTTTTTTTGTTGAGACGGAGTCTCGCTCTATCACCCAGGCTGGAGTGCAGTGGCCGGATCTCAGCTCACTGCAAGCTCCGCCTCCCGGGTTTCGGCCATTCTCCTGCCTCAGCCTCCTGAGTAGCTGGGACTACAGGCGCCCGCCACCTCGCCCGGCTAGATTTTTGTATTTTTTTAGTAGAGACGGGGTTTCACCATGTTAGCCAGGATGGTCTTGATCTCCTGACCTCGTGATCCGCCCGTCTCGGCCTCCCAAAGTGCTGGGATTACAGGCTTGAGCCACCGCGCCCAGCCTCAACAGTTATTTTTTGAGTTTCTACGATGTATCTCACAGTGGTTAAGAATATGGACACTAGAGCCTGATTGCTTGTGTTCAAATCCTGGTCCAGCCATTTCCTATGTGCCTAAACTAAGTTAGGCAATCTGGAAGTTACTCAGTTTCTGTGTGCCTCAGGGAGACTCAGGTAAAATGGTCATAATAATAGCCTACCTTGTAGGGTTGTTTAGAGGATTAAGTGCGTCATAAATTTCCCTAAAAAGGTGCTTGGTTTACAGTAAGTGTTCAGAAAATGTTGTTGCTACTGTCATTGCTATTCCCATTTGTCAGGCACTGAAGATACAGGATAAATGTGTCTTTGCCCTAGAGGGACTCATAATCTAGTGGGTGGCCAGGAGTTGTGGCTCACGCCTGTAATCCCAGCACTTTGGGAGGCCGAGGCGGACAGATCATGAGGTCAAGTGATTGAGACCATCCTGGTCCACATGGTGAAACCCCGTCTCTAAATTAGCCGGGTGTTGTCTATAATCCCAGCTACTTGGGGAGGCTGAGGCAGGAGAATCACTTGAGCCTGGGAGGCCGAGGTTGCAGTGAGCCAAGATTGCACCATTGCACTCCAGCCTGAGCAAAAAGAGCGAAACTCTGTCAAAAAAAAAAAGAAATCAAATCTAGTGGGTAAGACAAATATGTCACTAGGCTATTTTAGTGCAATATAAGAGATGGTTCGAAAGAAGTACTGAGATGGGAAATGCATGCTGGCAGAGGGACCAGCTTGAGCAAAAAAGAAGGTGTAAAAAGAATGGCAGATAATTGAGGCCAGAGTTTAAGGAGCTTAGAGGTGGGCGGTGGAAACAGGGAGTTGGAGAGTACAAATGCCTTTTGACTTATGATGGGGGTATGTCCTGATGAACCCACTGTTAATTAAAAATATTGCTAAGTTGAAAGTGCATTTGATAAACCTGACCTCTCAAACACCGTAGCTTAGCCTAGCCTATGTTCTCAGACACTTTCTGTTAGCCTATAGTTGGACAAAATCGTCTAACACAAAGCTGATTTTTAAACAAGTATCGAATATCTCATGTAATTTACTCATGTAATTTATTGAATGCTGACCTGAAGATGAAAAACAGGATGGCTGTATGGGCACTCCATGTATGATTTCTACTGAATGCATATTACTTTCACACCATCATAAAGTAAAAGCATCATTAAGTCAAACCGTCCTAAGTCAGGGACCATCTGTACCTAGGACAGTCTGTACTGTTCTACTTACAGCACTTCTGACGACAAATATGTTGGGTTTTCCCCCCAACATCAACCGATTCTTTTATACCAGCTGGGCATCCTTGTGTTGAGTTCAATTCTGATGCTATTTACCAGGAGTTATGACCTACAAGTTAAGGGCCCAGTCCCACAAGGCTGCTCCCACAGATGTCAGTCGCAAGTTCCAGTCGCAGGCCTCCTGTACTTCTCAGCTGTTAGCTATAAACTGAAGGTTACTGTGACCTGCTCCTTGTGGTCAGTAATTTGCTAGAATGGCTCACAGAACTCAAGAAAACATTTTATGTATTATTATAGGTTTGTGATAAAGGATACAACCTGGGGACAGCCAATGGAAGAGATAAATAGGGCAAGGGACGTGGAGCTTTCATGCCCTCTCTGGGTGCACCAGCCTCCTAGCACTTAGATGCCTCCTAGCACTTCGATCTGTCCACCATTTCAGAAGCTCTCCAAGCTCTATTTAGAGTTTCAGGGAGGTGCTATTACTTAGCCATGATTGATTATATCATTGGCTGTTGGTGATTAACACAATCTCCAGCCTCTCTCCCCTCCCTGGAGGTAGGGGGGAGGGTAGAGCTAAAAGTTCTAACCCTCTAATCAAGCCTCAGTGTTTCTGCCCTGAAGCTCTCTGAGGGACTCCCAGCCACCAGTTATCTTATTAGCATGCAAAAGACACTGTTATCACTCCAGAGATTCCAAGGGTCTTAGAAGCTCGTGTCAGGAACTGGAAACTACCAATTATTACATTATAACAAAAGATGCTTCTGTCCCCCTATACCAAGGGTTTTAGGAGCTATGTGCTAGAAACCAGGGCTGAAGACATACATTTCTTATACTATAGTGTCACAGAGAAGTTGTACTAATAGTTTGGAGTTAGATTGTAAAGGGCCATGTATGCCATGCTTTAGAATTTGGAATTTGGACATTATCCTATAGGTAGAGGAGAACAGACTGTATTTATTTTTATTTGGAAAGAATTTCAAGCTTATGGAAAAATGGGAAAACTAAAACGTTTTATTTTATAAATTTCTGTTTTTCAGAACACCTGTATACTTGTTACTCAGATTTGTCTGTTAACATTTTGTGTTCAAATCCTGGTCCAGCCATTTCCTATGTGCCTAAACTAAGTTAGGCCATCTGGAAGTTACTTATCTCTGTATGCCTTGGGGTGACTCAGGTAAAATGGGCATAATAATGGCCCATGTTGCTTCATTTGCAAGCTTGCTCTTTCTCTCTGAATATGTATAGATAAAGATCCATAATTTTATGTGAATCATTTGAAGTTGTTACATACATCATGACCCTTTACCCTTAAATACTTGAGTATGTATTTCCCGGAATAGGGATATTCTCTTTCATATCCACAGCATAGTTATCTGCAGAGTCCCTAACCCAGAGGCCCTAGAAGAATTAAAGAGACACACACACAGAAATATAGAGATGTGGAGTCGGAAATCAGGGGTCTCACAGCCTTCAGAGCTGAGAGCCTGGAACAGAGATTTACCCATGTATTTATTAACAGCAAGCCAGTGATAAGCATTGTTTCTATAGATTATAGATTAACAGTATTCCTTATGGGAAACAAAGGGGTAGGCTCTGGCTAGTTATCTGCAGCAGGAGCATGTCCTTAAGGCACAGATCGCTCATGCTATTGTTTGTGATTTAAGAATGCCTTTAAGTGATTTTCTGCCCTGGGTGGGCCAGGTGTTCCTTGCCTTCATTCCAGTAAATCCACAACCTTCCAGTGTGGGCGTCATGGCAATCACGAATATGTCACAGTGCACAGTGCTGCAGAGATTTTGTTTATGGCCAGTTTTGGGGCCAAGTTAATGGCCAGATTTTGGGGGGCCTGTTCCCAACAGTTACCAACATCAGTAAATTTAACATTGATACTTTGATCTGAAGTTCATTGGTTGATTCTATAATGTCCTTTATAGAAGTTTTCCTCCTCCAGTTCAGGATATAGTGTAGGGTAGGTATTACATTTAACTGTTGTTTCTCTAATGTAGAACATTTCCATGGCTTTTCTTTGTCTTTTTTTTTTTTAATGTCACTGTCATAATACAGACCCTGCTCCCTTTAAAAAAAAAAATAGGACATTCCTCATTTTCTGTTTATCTGATGTTTCCTCATGATTAGATTCAGATTACACATTTTCAGTTGGAATATTGCATGGGTGGTAATATGTCCTTCATAAAGTATCACTTCTGGATGTTCATTTGTCCCTCATTGGTAGTGTTAATTTTGTCAAGGTATTGTCTGATTTCTCAACTCTGATTCTTTGTGTGTGTGTACATGCATGCCCTTGCAACTAATAGTCTATAGGTAGACACTTTTAAGACCATGCGTGGAGCGGGGCACGGTGGCTCACACCTGCTATCCCAGCACTTTGGGACGCTGAGGCAGGTGGATCATGAGGTCAGGAGATTGAGACTGTCCTGGCTAACATGGTGAAACCCTGTCTCTACTAAAAATACAAAAAAATAGCCGGGCGTGGTGGCACGTACCTGTAGTCCCAGTTACTCAAGAGGCTGAGGCAGGAGAATAGAAAGAAGCTTGAACTTGGGAGGCGGAGGTTGCAGTGAGCTGAGATCGTGCCACTGCATTCCAGCCTGGGCAACACAGTGAGACTCCGTCTCAAAAACAACAACAACGAAAAAAAACCCAAAATACTTTTTGTGGCAAAGGGTCTCACTAAGTTGCCCAGGCTGGTCTTGAACTCCTAGCCTCAAGATATCTTCCCTCCTTGGCCTCTCAAATTGCTGGGATTATGTGAGCCACCATGCCCGACCTCATTTGTGTTTAGTAGGGAAAAAAAGAATATAATTATGTAATTATTGGAGAGCCATAAACTATAACTGATAACACTGGTTGCCCCAGGGGGAAGGAAATGGGTATTTGGGGCATACAGTAGTATGGAGAGACTTCACTATATCCTCTTATATTCTGTGCCTTTTGAATTGTGAACCATATGAATACATTATCTACTGTATTTTTAAAAATAGCATTAAATATACTTTTTACTTCTTATTTTTTAAGACTAGTCAAGTGTAGTAGTGAGAAGGGGGAAAGAGTAGAGCAAGTTTGATCTGTAACTGACGGTGAACACTCATTTGAGAAAACTCATTACCTTTGGATGAGCTTAAGTGTACATTTCAAAAGAAACAGAGAGATGGCAATCAACCTTTAAACACAGGTATGCGGATGACAATTTCCAGAAGCAGTATGACACAGTGGGAAGAACTCAAGTTAGAGCTTCAGCTCCACTCTAGGTGGTTCTACCACTCATTAATGAGCAAGCCACTTACTGTTTCTGAGCCTGTTTCCTCTTCCATAAAATGGAGGTATTTGCACCTGCCTACTTCTGTGGGTTACTGTATTGATCACATGAAATAATGGATATAAAAGCTCTCTAAAAAATTATGAAGTACTTTATAATATATATTTAAACAATAAAGTATTACAAAAATAAAGATGTCAAGAGAGGGATGTGGTTATTAGTGGAAGATGATGAATTTAGGCCTTTCTATTTTGAAGTAAAATGACACAGATTTAGAATTCATCTCTCTAAATAGAGGTAATTATAAGTCACAAAAGTGTAACAGATCTCTGAAGGATAAACATTCAACAAATAGGCTGGGTGTGGTGGCTCATGCCTGTAATCCCAGAACTTTGAGAGGCTGAGGTGGGCAGATCATAAGGTCAGGAGATCGAGACCATCCTGGCCAACATGGTGAAACCCTGTCTCTACTTAAAATATATATATACAAAAAATTAACTGGGTGTGGTGGTGCGTGCCTGTACTGTAGTCCCAGCTACTTGGGAGGCTCAGGCAGGAGAATCGCTTGAACCCGGGAGGCGGAGGTTGCAGTAAGCCTAAATCACGTCACTGCACTCCAGCCTGGAGACAGAGTGAGACTCTGTCTCCAAAAAAAAAAAAACCTTCAACAAATAGAAGTATAATACCGCAGAACTGGCAAGGACCCTGAAGGTTATCTAAGCCTTTGCTACTCTGCATCACTTGTATTGAAAATGCTGAGAATCTCAGGTCCCCCACCACAGACCTACTCCATCAGAATATGTACTTCGACAAGATTCCCTAGGTAATTCATACTGACATTTTAAGTTTAAAGAGCACTTGATTTGTTTTTCTAAGACCCCAGAGAGGCCATGAGAGTGAGGGAAGCGGGTCTCAGGTCCTGGTCCATCTGCGGCGTGGAAGCAGGAGGAGGTTCCTCAACCCCTAGAGGCCTGAGGAGGGGTCTCCTCCCGGGTCTTCGGCACCAACTGATTTGTTTTTCTAAGACCAGCCGAGTGGGCGCAAAAGAACCAGCGACTAGGCAAAGGGTAGGAGCGAAACTGCACATTTATTTTTGGTAACCTAAGGTGTGGGGGAGAAGTCTGTCGGCCTCCGGCAAAGGAGGCCGACAGAGTCCCCCGGTGGGGCTCTCGGACGGACTTCCCACAGTCCCGACATCCCGACAGGAGTGGGGCTGTGAGAAGGCCACGTGGCTCACTGGCCAAGAGTGGCTTTTCTAGGAGTGGGAGGGCAATAGGCGGGGCACGGGCGTGTCAGGGGGCGTTCCGCAGGTGCAACCAGGTAAATCTTGGTCTCTTCAGATTGACGTCACCTGGCGCATGCCCAGTTGGTCTGCACCTTCCCGGGCGCTGGCTGCATTTTCCCGCGCGCGGGGAGAGTTGGTGGTGAAGAAGAACCCGGAAGTGCACCATCTTGCCTCCGTTCATCCAAACAGTCCAACCTTTTATTGATAATAGTGATAAAGGGGCGCCGTGGTCTGTCTGGCTACTTCCTGCTGTTAAGGGGCGTCGTTAAGGTCGGGGCCCATGGTTGGTATTTGGACGTACGGATGAAGAATAAAATAAGGCACAGTATTAGTATAGGAATGAGGAATGGAAGCATTTGTTGGATTATGGGCAAAACCCAGAAGGATAGTCCTGGCAAGGTTGGGGAGTATGAGATAGTTAAGAAAATTTAGTAAGTTTGAGGTGAGTTGGGGAAAGCCAAACTGATTTCCACTGATTGCTTTCGGTAGGGGCCCTTTTTAGCTGGGAATGAGGAACGACTGCGCAAAGTAATTGTTGGCCAGGCAGCAATTAAGGAGTGGAGTTTTTTCGTGGAGTGGATGGCTTTCCCCTTACTCCTACTGCAGAGATATTGGATGGAAGGCTAGGTCCAGAGAAGGACGGCAAAACAGAATAGGTAGCCTCGCTGTTGATTAAAAAAGTAATTGTCTTACCCGCTACCAGGAGAGTTACCCGTGGCTTGGCGAGGGTGATGGGGGTCCCCGAGTCTCGGCACCTTCAGTTGTCATCGTCCAGATGTAGGAGCTGGAAGGAGCTCCCAGGATCCTGGGAAAGGGGGTCACGTGGAGGCGCGGCACCTGTTCTCGGGGTGGGGCAATCAGACTTCCAGTTTCCTCCCTGCTGGCAAGCAGGGCAGGGGGTTGCTGGTGGACGAGCGTTAGGACATTCACTGGCCTAATGTCCTGATGCCTTGCACTTATAGCAAGGCTGCGTTGGGGCTCGGGGACCTTGTGGACACCTGTTGGCATAGTGTCCTGCCTTGCCACACTTATAGCAGGCTCTTTTTGCAGCCTTGGAGTCTGTGGGGTGTGTGCTCTCTGGCCTGGGGTTACGACTGGGCTGTAAAGCCGCTGCTAGGAGCTGAACCTTCTGTTCAAGGCGAGCCTGCCGTCTCCTCTCTGGAGTTATAGACCTTAAAGGCTAATTTAACTAGGTCTTGCATTGGTGTCTGAGGACCATCCTCTACCTTTTGAAGTTTTTTACGAATGTCAGGAGCTGATTGAGAAATGAAATAAGACGCCAAAATGGTGGCCCCTGTTGGGGAGGCCAGATCTAACCGGGTATATTGGGTTAGAACCTCAGTCAGTTTAGGGTAGAGGTTAGGATAACCTGGAGGTCATGCCAAGTTAAGTCATAGGCCTGACAAAGGTGTCTAAATTCCTTTATGTATATGGTAGGATTAACTGAGAAATCACCTAAACGCTTCTCAATTTTGGAAAGATCGGCCAGTGAAAAAGGGACATGTACTCTGACTACCCTCTTCCGCCCCAGCCACCTCTCGCAAAGGTGCTAACACTGTAGAGGGTGTGGGCAGAGATAGGGGACTCAAGACAGCCAGTTGGGGGCCCTGAAGGAGGCATGGGACCGAGTGGATTACTAGTAGATAAGGAGGAGGAAGGAGGAGTCTGGGTGGTGGGAGGAGGGGGTGGAGAGAAGGAGGAGTATAGGGACGAGAACTCAAGGCCCAAAAGCCTTGTATGTAAATTTCGGACCACTTGCCTAGCCGCTGGCAGAAATTGCTGAGGTCGATCATGCCACAGTGGAAAGGAAAATTAACCGCTTCCTCCTAAGGTCTTGTTCAAGCTGTAAGGTTTTTAAATTGGCTAGGAGGCACCCTAAGGGGGTGCTCTTTGGAAATTTGGACTGGGGGTTTCCCATTTGTTTCCTCTTTACCGACACAATGGACACAATGGAAATGGAAGTGGATCTCTGCCTGGCTTCAAAGCGTCCTTTGGAACCAGCAGAGACAGACTGGAGGCTCTTGAAGCCAAAGTGGAGATTATCTTCAGGCGGACGTCTCTGTCCTGAATGGGTCTCCCGAGCCACTTGGTGGCTCCAAATGGACCTCGGACCTGCGCAGGATTTTGGCTGAGGGTGGTAAAGAGGAGACAAGGGCACTTACCCCAGAGAGGCCGTGAGAGTGAGCGAAGCGGGTCTCAGGTCCTGGTCCGTCCGCGGCGTGGAACGAGGAGGAGTCTCCTCCCGGGTTCGGCACCATCTGACTTGTTTTTTCTAAGACAGCCGAGCGGGCACAAAAGAACCAGCGGGTAGGCAAGTGTAGGAGCAAAACTGCAAGTTTATTTTGGTAACCTAAGGTGTGGAGAAGAAGTCTGTAGGCCTCCGGCAAAGAAGGCCGGCAGAGTTCCCCTCCCCCAAGCTCTCGGACGGAGTTCCGACAGTCCCGACAGCAATGGGAAGCTGGGAAGTCCCCGTGGCTCAATGGCGGAGAGCGGCTTTTCTAGGAGTGGGGAGGGCAATAGGTGGGGCATGGGCTTGTCGGGGGGCGTTCCGCAGGTGCGACCAGGTAAATCTTGGTCTCTTCGGATTGACGTCACCTGGCGCATGCGCAGTTGGTCTGCACCTTCCCGGGCGCTGGCTGCATTTTCGCACGCGCGGGAAGAATTGGTGGTGAAGAAGAACCTGGAAGTGCACCATCTTGCCTCCGTCCAAACAGCACTGATCTAGGCCATCTTCCTTATTTTTCAGATAATAAAACTGAGGCCCTAAGTAAAGGGATTTACCTATGTTCGCATTGTTAATAAGTAGCAAAATCAAGATTTGGACACAGGCTTGATCTCCTGGGCTGGGTACACCATGTATTCGCTTCCCGGACACCCTGTTTCAAAACTTTTGAGACATCTTTGCCTTTCACACTTCCCATGTTCCCACCCCCATTTCTAATTGGCCATCTAGATCCATCAATTCTTTCTTCCCAATTTCTTTGGCATACTCTGCTCTTTTCCACCCACTTCATTCACTGCCCTAAAGCTACTGTTGTTCATACTGGGAAAAAACAGCTTCCCTCTCCTGTGCATGTATCAACTTCCTCTTCTGCAAACAAGAGTGCATTTTCAAATAGTAAGCTCTATTTAATTCCTTAAGAAGGTGCAAGTCATTAAAAAGCATTAAACTTTAACATGCTAATTTCAGGCAGAATTTGTATTTGAAACCCATCAAAATTAGCAGCTATAACTGTAATTCTAACTCAAAATCTTCACTTCCATTCTTTCTTTACTATTACCCTCCTTTTCTTTGCCCTAGAACTAACTTTTATGTAACAAGGTCCTCCCATTCTAATCAAGCTTTATTAAAATACAGTTTAACCATCCTTTAGTACCCTCAGGGGATTCATTCCAGGAACAGCCACTACCCTAATCCCCCACCACCACAGATAAAAAAATCTGCTGGTCAGTTGCGGTGGCTCACGCCTATAATCCCAGCACTTTGGGAGGCGGAGCCGGGTGGATCACGAGGTTAGAAGATCGAGACCATCCTGGCTAACACCGTGAAACCCCGTCTCTACTAAAAATACAAAAAATTAGCCAGGCGTGGTGGTGGGCGCCTGTAGTCCCAGCTACTTGGGAGGCTGAGGCAGGAGAATGGTGTGAACCCTGGAGGCAGAGCTTGCAGTGCACCGAGATGGTGCCACTGCACTCTAGCCTGGGTGACAGAGCGAGATTTTGTCTCAAAAAAAAAAAAAAAAAAAAAAAATCTGCAGATGTTCAAGTCCCTGATATGAAATGGCATAGTATGCATATAACCCATGCAACATCTTCCTGTATACTTTAAATCATCTCTAGATTACTTATCTCATGCAAGGTAAACGCTGTGTAAATAGTTGTTACATAGTATTGAATTTTTTGGTACTTTTTAAAAATTGTTGTGTTTTGGTTTGCTTTTTTTCAGGCTAGTCAAGTGAGGAACTGGAAGTGGAGAAGGAACAAAAAAATCTCTTACTGGTTCTCATCAACTAGTTGTGAACACAACTGCATTTGGACTAGCCTACTGAGATTTTTTTTTTTTTCTGAATATTTTCTATCTGTAATTGGTTGAATCCAGAATCCACAGATGCAGAGGGCTCACTGTAAATTCACAGAATCATCTTTTGAATTTATAGCTCTTGCCATCTACATTCTCATGCCTTTATAATTCTCTCCTATATATTCCATCCTAAGAAACCAAATTATTTCAACATTTCTTGAGTACTCATGAAAAAGTTTTTAAAAATTAGGCAGGCATGGTGTCGTTGGCCTATAGTCCTAGCTACTTTGGAGGCTGAACCGGGAGGGTTGCTTGAGCCTGAGAGTTTGAGGCTGCAGTGAGCTATGATTGTGCTACCTCTCTCCAGCCTGGATGATAGAGTGAGACCCTGTCTCTATAACCACCACCCCCCCCACCCAAAAAAAGCCACAAATGCTAAACACACTGACTCTATAAACTGTACTTAAAAAAAAAACCCACAAACTAATAGTAGATCTTGGAAATTATTCCATATCAGTGATCAAAGAGCTGCCATGTTATTTATTCTTTATGGTCACATAGCATTTCACTGTAGGATATATCATAATTTAGTCCCCTATTGATGTACATTTCAGTTTTTTCTAGTTTTTTATTTTTGCTAATAAGCAACACTCTATTCCATCCATCATATTGCTGAATCAAATAATATATGCATTTGTAATTTTTTTAAATTTTAGTTTTTTTTCGTTTTTGTTTTTCAGACAGATTCTCACCCTGCTGCCCAGGCTGGAGTGCAGTGGCTTGATCATGGCTCATTGAAGCCTCAACCTCCTGGGCTCAATCGATCCTCCCACCTCAGCCTCCCAAGTAGCTGGGTCTACTGGCATGCACCACCATAGCCAGCTAATTTCTAAGTTTTTCATAGAGATGGAATCTCCCTATGTTGCCCAGGCTGGTCTTGAACTCCTGGGCTCAAGTGATTCTCCAACACTGACCTCCCAAAGTGCTGGGATTACAGTTATGGGCCACCGCACCCAGCCTGCATTTGTAATTTTGATAGATGTTGTCAGATTGCCATCTGTTATGGATGTCTGTTTGAATATCTGTTTGAATATTTGTCCCCTCCCAAAATCCATGTTGAAATTTAGTCCCCAGTATGGCAGTACTGAGAGGTAGGGCCTTTAAGAAGTGACACCATGATACCATACCTCTGTCCTGATGAATGGACTAATCCATTTATGTATTAATGGGTTAATGGGTTAGTGGGTTAATGGGTTATCATGGGAGAAGAACTGGTGACTTTATAAGAAGAGAGGCCTGAGTTAGCACGTTGGTGCTCAGCTCCCTTGCCATGTGTACCCTGCAAATCCTCAACCAGCAAAAAGACTCTCACCAAGGGCTGCCCCTCGACCTATGTTACCAGATTTTTTGGTCTGTGCCAATTTTAGTGTAGTTTTTAACTTGCATTTCTCTTATGAGTGAGGTTGAGAATCTTTTCATATTTAAGAGCTCTTTGTATTTATTTTTCTGTGAATTATCTGTTAATGTTTGTTGCCATTTTTTTCTGTTGGGTTGTTGGACTTTTGATTTCTAGGAATTCTTTATGTTTTAGTGAAATTGCCTTTTTTATATGGATTAAAATTTTTTCTTAGGTTTTTTTTCCTTTGACTTTGCATAAGGTAGTTTTTGCCATGCCTAATTTTAAAGTGTTTTATGTAGTAATTTTCTTTTATAGCTTCTGAATATCATTTTTAGACCTTTGTGTTTATAAAATAATTTTTCATGGTTTCTTTGGGTACTTTTTGCTTTATTTACGTTAAATATTTTTAAACCTTCTGGAATTTAATGTAAGGCATAGGATATGTGTGTGTGTGTGTGTGTGTGTGTGTGTGTGTGTGTGTGTGTGTGTATGTATGTGTGGGTATTTTTGATGGCTACCCTATTGCCCTAACACCTTTATTGATTAGTTCTCTTTTTTCCCTAGAGGTTATCTTTGACTTGTTTATCTGTTTTGTCAATTTTCTCTTCATCCCTAACCACATCCATTATCTAATTAGTTATCCCAGTAAGCTCAGTTTTTCTTTAGGCTCCTATATGTTCTTATATTTTCTTTCTGTTCCTATTGATAATACTTTAAACCATTTTTATTGTAGAAATTTCAATGTCTATGGAAATGTATATTTTATATATTAATATATTCATCAATATATCAATGTATATTGAAATGCAAGTTGTATGTGTGTGTGTGTGTTTGTGTGTATAGAGAGAGAGAGAGAGAGAGATTGAGAGAGGAATATAATGAACTCCCAGGTACCTATTACCCCACTTCAATAACTATTAACTCATGGTAGATCTTGTTTAATCTATATGCCTACCTGCTTGTCCTCCTTTCCTCCCTCCAATTATTTTAAAGCAAATTACAGGCATGCTATTTACTCAACATCTGGACCTCTGATAGCTATTTTCTGTCTTCAGTTTTTATCTTCTCTAGGACGTACTGTGTAACTGTGTGTTTCTTCGTTGGTCTTATATTTCTTTTTTTTTTTTTTCTTTTGGTCTTATCTTTCTAAATGCTGAAATTTACCTGAAAATTTACCAGAAATTTGCCCTTTTCTTTTTTTTTTTTTTTTTTTTTTTTTGAGACGGAGTCTCGCTCTGTTGCCCAGGCTGGAGTGTGGTGGCGCGATCTCGGCTCACTGCAAGCTCCACCTCCCGGGTTCATGCCATTCTCCTGCCTCAGCCTCCCGAGTAACTGGGACTACAGGCGCCTGCCACCGCGCCTGGCTAATTGATTGTATTTTTTTTTTTTATTAGAGACGGAGTTTCACCGTGTCAGCCAGGATGGTCTCGATCTTTTGACCTCGTGATCCACCCGCCTCGGCCTCCCAAAGTGCTGGGATTACAGGCGTGAGCCACTATGCCTGGCAAATTTGCCCTTTTCATGTGTACAAACTCTAGTTCTTTAGTAAGATCATATACTCTGAAATTAGGTAGTAATTCGTAATAATAGTCTGTAAAGGCAATACCAAGATAGAATAGAAGAAAGGGGGAAACGAGCGGCAGGGGAGAGAGACACTTGCAGAGGGCAGTAGTGGATCTACCTGTTTCTTAGGGTAACACTACCTGGCGGAAAAATGGGGTGGGGGGAAGGCAAGTTTTGGGGCCTTTCACCGAGTTTGGGGGTAAATAGGGTAGAAATAAGAAACCCAGAGCCAAAATGTATAAGAAATGTAGAAAGTTCAGAGCTGTAGTTTGTTTTTTCCTGTTGAGAAGCCCGTTTTATAATTTAGTGCTTAGTAAATGACTGCATTAAATTCAGACTGATTTGAACTTGGTGGGAGAGCAGAGTTAATTTCAGAATGAAGGCTTTAGTTCCAAAGTTGTGTAATTTGTGCCAGAGAAAGCTCTCAATTAGCAACCAAAACTATGAAGTGCTTTGTGAGAGATTAGGGTTGTTGGGATTGTTTGTTTAAATCTGTAACTTGGTTGGCACCATTTGCTTATAGCCAATAGCCCCAGGCTCTAGTTTTAAAGCATTCTTGTGTTCTTTCAAAATTTTCACAGTGACGCTTTCAGGTTGGATCAAAGGATTAGGAAAATATAGGTGCTATAATATAGAGAGCTCCTTTCTGTTTTTTTTTTTTTTAAACTGACTTGAATTTATCAAGCTTAAATTCTTAGTTCAGTAGTTGAGTATCTTTACATTCTGTGGAAATGTGGAAAACCAGTTTCCCCCAGGTTTATATTTGTTACCTCTCAAAAAGTTATAACAAAGTAACAGTAATATAAATTTGCCAGAAATAATCTGGGCCTTAATTCTTGCCTGCCGTAGAGCCTGGTCTCAGGCTGAGAGGAAATGTCTGACCTGAGAAAGAAATGGAACCGGGAGTTGAGCGTGGGAATGAAAGAAGGTGTATAGGACAAGTTTGACTACATTTCCAAAGGCAAATACTGTTTTAAGAAATTATCTCATAATATCTGTGTTTATCTGAATCAGGGGTCAGCAAACTGTGACTAACAATGGCTGGTTTTTGTAACAACCTATAAGCTAAGAATGGTTATATTGTTAAAGAATCGTTAACAAACTGAAAAAGAAGAGTATGTAGACAGACTGGGTGTGCACTGAAAAGCTTAGAAGATCTACTCCCAGATCTACATTATTCAGGGTATATAGTAATATTTCTTTATGTGAACATTAAACATTTCTTGTTCTTTTGTTTGTTTCATATCATCATTTTCAATGACCTTTTAAAATAACTGGTAATATGGTTTTCCATTGTATTTTTACATTGTACCACAATGTAAGAGTGTTACTCAGTTTTTGCTTTTATAGCAATACTGGAATAAACATATTTGCACACAATTTTATCACTTGTGAAATGCTTGGTAAAATTTTATATGCATTTTAAAATGTGATAATTTTTGCTAAAATGCCCTTGCTCCAAAGCAGACCAGTTTTATGTTTTCCTCACTTTGTTGTCCTTTCCTGTGTCAGCCCCAGTAGAGACTAAAATTGTTTGACTCTTTAATCAGATCGGTCCCTTTAATTATCTATTACTCTATAGCAAACAAAAACTTGAGTGGCTTAAAATGACATCATCATCATTAATTTTGCTCAGAAATCTGCAGTTTGGTCTGAGCTTGGTGGGAACAACTTGTCTGCTTATTATCTTGACGTCATTTCTTGAGGCTCGGAGCCTCAGGACATGGTCACTTAGATGTCTGGCTGCCTGCTGGAATCTCAGCTGAGGCTGTGGAGAGAACACCTATGAAGCCCATGTGACTGGTTGGCTTCCTCACAGTATAGTCACTGGGTTCCAAGGAAGAATATCCCAAAAGGACCAGGTGGAAGCCATGTCACCTTTCATCATTTAGCCTCAGAAGTCACATAGCTTCATTTCTGCCCACATTTAAGGGGGAGGAAACATAGACCTCCCTTATTCATGGATGACAGGGGTGGCAGCATTACATTGTGAGAGAGCATGTCAGATGGGATGTATTGGGGCAACCATGTTTGGAAACTGTGGTCGGCCACAAGGTGGAATATTTATTTTGATGTGTGTATTTTAAAATTATGGGTGTGATTATACATCTTTTCACATGTTCATTGACTAGTTCCATTACTTTTCCTTTTCCTTTGACCTGCCTTTTCTTTTTCTTTCTTTCTTTTTTTCTTTTTTTGAGATGGAGTCTCACCCTGTCACCCAGTCAGGAGTCCTATGGTGCGATCTCGGCTCACTGCAACCTTCCCCTCCAGGGTTCAAACGATTCTCCTGCCTCAGCCTCCCTAGTACCTGGGATTACAGGCGTCTGCCACCATTCCCAGCTAACTTTTGTATTTTTAGTAGAGACGGGGTTTCACCATGTTGCCCAGGCTGGTCTCGAACTCCTGACCTTGTGATCTGCCCGACTCGGCCTCCCAAAGTGCTGGGATTACAGGCATGAGCCACCGCGCCTGGCCTGACCTGCCTTATCGTATCCTTTGCCCCTTTTTCATTAGTCTCTAGGTTATTGATTATTGGTTACATTATTGATGTGTAATAACCCCTCCTTTTTTTTTGAGATGGAGTCTTGCTCTGTTGCCCAGGCTGGAGTGCAGTGGTGTGATCTCGACTCACTGCAAGCTCCGCCTCCCAAGTTCACGCCTCCTGAGTAGCTGGGACTACAGGCGCCTGCCACCATGCCTAGCTAATTTTGTTGTATTTTTAGTAGAGACGGGGTTTCGCCATGTTAGCCAGGATGGTCTCGATCTCCTGACCTCGTGATCCGCCTGCCTCGGCCTCCCAAAGTGCTGGGATTACAGGCGTGAGCCACTGCGCCCGGCCAACTCTTATAGATTAAGCGAATCAGACCCAAACTCGATTTAGAAGGTACTTCCCTGTGGCCCTGGGAGTTGAGAAAGTTGTGTGTGGGATGGTTTAGTTTGGTGATGGTGGGGATTTATGGAGTAATTATATTGAAGAACCATACTACTTTTGTTTTTTAAGCAAGTGATCCAGCAAGGGAAGGTGAATGGGAGCCATTTCCTTGTCTTTTGGTTATCAGCCTCTCTGAATCACTCTCCAGTGCTTGATGCAGAACAAGATTCAGGGCATATCAGTTCTCTTTGGTCATTAACATATCTCAGAAGCCAGAGAATTTTAGATGCATACAAAGGAAAGGTAAAATATTTCACTACTGAAAATGGCTTTGAGTTCTGTCAGTTCTGGTGTGTGATCTGACTGGTTTTTTTAAATCTTGCTTTCCCCTATATTGAGGTTCAAAACTGTATCAACAAATATAGATTGACCCTACAGAAATGATCTTTTTCTAAAATGTGGGTATGTTTAAAAAAGTGAAACATTTCTTTTATCTTGCCACTAAGTTAGAATGTTACTCCTCAACTACTAACCTGCCATGGGATAAATCCTTAATAAACATTACAGTATAATTTCTTTCCCTAGTTGTAATCTTTGACAGTTTTAAAGGGATGGGCTGATGTTTGCCATCATAGTACTCATTATAAGTATAGTTTGATCGAGACTTAGATTGTGTCAGCAGGGTCTGAATCCCACATCTCTTGACTCTGCTCTCTTCCTTGTTGGTTTCATTCCCTGGCTTCACTGTGATGGAAAGATGACTGACAGGATATCTAGCCCTGTGTCATTCTAGGTTCAGGGCCAGTGGGGAAAAAAAAAGAACTCATGGTCAGACACAAGGGCTCATGCCCGTAATCCTAGCACTTTGGGAGGCCGAGGCGGGTGGATCATTTGAGGTCAGGAGTACGAGACCAGCCTGGCCAAAATGGCAAAACCCCGTCTATACAAAAGATACGAAAATTAGAAGGTGTGGCAGTGTGCACCTGTAGTCCCAGCAACTTGGGAGGCTGAGGCAGGAGAATCGCTTGAGACCAGGAGGCAGAGGTTGTAGTGAGCTGAGATTGCGCCACTGCACTCCAGCCTGGGTGACAGAGCAAGACTCCATCTAAAAAAAAAAAAAAAAAAAAAAAAGAACTCTCAACAGTTTAATTTCTGGGTCTTTCATTAGCCCTAGTTGGATCATATGTTATGATCAGGGGAATAGAATGTGCTGACTGATTGGCCTGAGCTGAATCGCATGAACATCTCTGATGCTGCAGGTAGAGTTAACTGTACTGGACTGTGGATCTACAAGGCCATAAACAAAACAAACAAAAATATAAAAACAAAACAAAAAAGTTGTTTGTATTCTACTGTTAAGTTTTAAAGCAGATTTCTTTTTTTTTTGGAGGCACAGTCTTACTCTCTCGCCCAGGTTGGAGTGCAGAGGCGCCATCTCAGCTCACTGCAAGCTCTGCCTCCTGAGTTCACTCCATTCTCCTGCCTCAGCCTCCGGAGTAGCTGGGACTCCAGGCACCCGCCACCACGTCTGGCTAATTTTTTGTATTTTTAGTAGAGACGGGGTTTCACCATGTTAGCCAGGATGGTCTTGATCTCCTGACCTCGTGATCTGCCTGCCTTGGCTTCCCAAAGTGCTGGGATTACAGGTGTGAGCCACCACGGCCGGCCTAAAACAGCTTTCTAAGAAAATTACTGCTATTAAGAAGCAAAACAGCTATTCTAGGTTTTTTGGAAGCACTGGTTTACAGTCATACTAATGAGTATGTTTGTAATACTAATATTTTTATTTTTTTTTACTAAAGCAGATGTTTCTCTTTTCTTTTCTTTGTTTTTTTGAGACAAGGTCTCACTGCATTGCCCATTCTGGAGTACATTGGCGCTATCATGGCTCACTGCAGCTTGGCTTCCTGGGCTCAAGTGATTCTCGCACCTCACCCTCCTGGGTAGCTAGAACTACATTCATGCGCCACCATGCCCAACTAATTTTTGTGGAGATGGAGTTTTGCCATGTTGCCCAGGCTGGTCTTAAACTCCTGGGCTCAAGCGATGTGCCCTCCTTGGCCTCCCAAAGTGCTGGGATTATAGGTGTAAACCACCATGACCAGCCAGGTGTTTCAGATTTACTATGCATACCGCTTAATTCTTGCGTTAGAATTTGTATTTGAAAGATTTGTAAGAAGTTAAGGAATTTAGGGTCATATTGCTCTTTTGCCCACTGCCAACATTTCAGGTAGTTGAATTGTGCCCTATAATCTGTCTATCCCCCAAAGCAAAGCTGAATAGAGTTTGATTTTGTATGTTAGTGAATGTTTTTAACCTTTATATAAGGATGTGATAGGTAGTGTTTCAAATATTTTAAAGCCATGTTAATTTAAAAATTAAAATCCCCTATTCAGCTCTGGGGATGGATGTTACTAGAGCACAACTCAGCCACCTAAAGCTACCACTGTAGTATAATGCAGAGCATTTTAAAACAGTGAAAGTATAAAGTAGAGCATTTGAGGAAGTTTCTGGAGATTGCTTGACCACATGACTATTCACAATAGCAAAGACATGGAATCAACCTAGATGCCCATCAATGGTAGACTGAATAAAGAAAATGTTATACATATACACTATGCAATACTACACAGCCAGAAAAAAGAATGAGATCATGGCCTTTGCAGCAGCATGGTTGGAGCTGGATTCTATTATCCTAAATGAATTAATGCAGGAGCAGAAAACAAAAAACTTCATGTTCTCTCTTATAAGTACACATGGACACAAAGAAGGGAACAGTAGATACTGGGGCCTATTTGAGGGGTGGAGCATGAGAAGAGGGTGAAGATTTAAAAACTAGGTATTGGGCATTATGCTGATTACCTGGGTGGGAAAATTATCTGTACCCCAAACCCTGAGACATGCAGTTTACCCATGTAACAAAACCTGTGTATGTACCTCTTGAACCTAAAAGTTGCCAAAAATAAAAAGTTAGGCGATCTTAGGAAGTTATGTCACAGACATGAAAGAAAAAGAAAACTGCATGGAATGTTATCTTAAAGAGTAATTCCAAAGTTTATGTAAATTTTAATTTTTTTGTGTAAATTTAATTTTATTTACTCAGAATGTTTTTACTTTCTTGAGATATTTGAACCAATTTAGATCATAAAAACGTTTGGCTTAAATACCTGTAGCTGGACCATTAATTCTAAACAGACCAGGAATTCTGTTTAGAAAAGATCAAAGCATTGATATTTATGCTTGATGGTGCCTCTAGGATGTGCGGTACCACTAGACCATATACCCAAGAGCAGTTGAAGGATGAGCCTTGAGGATTTCCTGTAGGCTAAAAGTGCTCTTAAGACTTACCCCGTTTCAGTCATTAGGCAAGTTTTTAGATGTGAAGTGCCCTGTGTTCTCCAGCCATCTGGTGGGTGGGCATCAGAATCTGGTAAGGGTGTCAGACCACTCAGAACCATTGCAAGGCCTAAGAAAAACTAAGTTTTAAATTTTAATTAAGTCCTACTTATCAGTTTCATCTTTTATGAATTATGCTTTTGGTGTTGTATCTAGAAAGTCATCACAAACCCAAGATCACGGAAATTTTTTCCTATATTACTTTCTAGGAGTTTTATAGTTTTGCATTTTTACTGAGGTCTCTGATTCATTTTGACTTAATTTTTGTGAAAAGTGTAAGATCTGTGTCTACATTCATTTTTTTTTTTTGCATGTGAATGTCCACTTTCAGCACCATTTGTTGAAAAGACTTGGCTGTTGTCTTTGAATTGTCTTTGAGCCTTTATCAAAGAACAGTTGACAGTATTTGTGTAAGTGTATTTCTAGGCTCTCTATTCTGTTCTCATCTATTTGTCTCTTCTTTTGCCAATGCCATCCTGCCTTGATTACTGTAGCTTTATAGTAATGTCAGTCCTCTGACTTTGTTCTTTCATTTTTTTTTTTTTTTGAGACGGAGTCTTGCTCTGTCACCTAGCTGGAGTGCAGTGACATGATCTCAGCTCACTGCAACCTCTGCCTCCCTTGTTCAAGTGATTCTCCTGCCTCAGTCTCCTGAGTAGCTGTGATTACAGGTGTGTGCCACCACGCCTGGCTAATATTTTGTATTTTTAGTAGAGATGGGGTTTCGCCATGTTAGCCAGGCTGGTCTCGAACTCCTGTTCAGGTGATCCACCCACCTCGGCCTCCCAAAGTGCTGAGATTACAGGCATGAGCCACTGTGCCCGGCCTGTTCTTTTGTCTTCTTGAGATGGAGTCTCAGTCATTCTGTTGCCCAGGCTGGAGTGCAGTGGTGTGATCTCGGCTCACTGCAACCTCCAACTCTGGGGTTCAAGTGATTCTCCTGCCTTAGCCTGCCAAGTAGGTGAGATTACAGGTGTGTGCCACCATGCCTGGCTAATTTTTGTATCTTTAGTAGAGATGGGGTTTCACCATTTTGGCCAGGCTGGTCTCGAACTCCTGACCTCAGGTGATCCACCCACCTCGGCCTCCCAAAGTGCTGGGATTACAGGTATAAGCCACTGTGCCCGGCCTGGCTAATTTATTTTTATTTTTTCTGGAGATATGGTCTCACTTTGTTGTTGCCTAGGCTGATCTTGAACTCCTGGGCTCAAGTGATCCTCTTGCTTTGGCCTCCCAAAGTGCTGGGATTATAGTTATGATCCACTGTGCCTGGCTCTGGAATGAATGTTATTAAAAAAGAAGACAAGACCTAGGACACAAGAGGGTTTACATGTACATTTACAGCCTTTCACCAAAATTGCATCAGTAATTTACCCATAAAGAGTTTATTAGCGGCTGGGCACGATGGCTCACGCCTGTAATCTCAGCACTTTTGGGAGGCTGAGGTGGGCGAATCACGAGGTCAGGAGATTTAGACCATCCTGGCCAACATAGTGAAACCCTGTCTCTGCTAAAATACAAAAAGTTAGCTGGGCATGGTTGTATACACCTGTAGTCCCAGCTACTTGGGAGGCTGAGGCTGGGGAATCGCTTGAACCCAAGAGGCGAAGGTTGCAGTGAGCTAAGATAACGCCACTGCTCTCCAGCCTGATGACAGAGTGAGACTCTCACAAAAAAAAAAAAAAAAAAAAAAAAAAAAAGAATTTATTAGCGTGGGCAACATAGGGAGACTCTGTCTCTTAAAAAAATATATATTTATATTAGCTGGGCATGGTGGCATATGCCTGTGGTCCCAGATACTTGGGAGACTGAGGTGGGAGGATCGCTTGAGCCTGGGAGGTTGAGGCTGCAGTGAGCTCTGACCTACCACTGTACTCCAGCCTGGGCAACAGAGAGAGACCCTGTCTCAAAAAAAAAAAAAAAAGAAAAAGTTTATTTCCTTTGTCCATTCCAGTTGCTATAAGTATCTTGGACTTTAAATATGGTATAACGAAAATACCCTAATGCTTTTGAAATAAGTAAATTAAAGGAAAAAGGCAAAAAGTCATACAGCCCACAGTCAGTGCTTTAAGTATGTTGGTCAGTTTGTGGAGTTTGTTTTTTGTAAACCTTCTTATAAAATGATCTGAATGTGGTTAGTTCTGTTTATTTGCATTAATAGATTACATTGGTAATCACCCAGATGAAATCATAAAGTTTAGAATCAGCAGGTATCTTGGAGGTGGTCGTGCTAATTGCTACATAATGCGGAGATCTCTTTGGTAATAATATTCATGCATCTATTACAGATTCGATCTCCGTCCAAGCCCTGCACACTGCTTTGTAAGGCAGTCAATTTCATGATAATTGCATGAAATTGACTGTAAACTGTGTCGTAAAGTTATTCTCTTGAGTCGAAGAATTGGTTATTTCCTTGTGTTCTGTAATAATAAAGGAGTATAAAGACCAAATGATATATTTTAGGTATATATAGTACTGAGATAGAAATACATATCCAAATATATAGGGTATAATCCTTGGCTTGCTTTCTGCATTCTTTCCTTCTTTTGAGATCTCTCCTGTAATTCATTATTTTCTTTGTTTTATATTTGGTTACTTAGAATTGTTGGGATTGGCTAGGTGTGGTGGCTCATAACTGTAATCCCAGCACTTTGTGGGGCTGAGACAGGTGGATCACCTGAGGTCAGGAGTTTGAGACCAACCTGGCCAACATGGTGAAACTCCGTCTCTACTAAAAATACAAAAAAAATTAGCCGGGCAAGGTGGCGGGCGCCTGTAGTCCCAGCTACTCGGGAGGCTGAGGCAGGAGAATGGTGTGAACCCAGGAGGCGGAGCTTACAGTGAGCTGAGATCCGGCCACTGCACTCCAGCCTGGGCAGCAGAGCGAGACTCTGTCTCAAAAAACAAACAAACAAACAAAACAAAACAAAAAAAAAAAGAAAGAAATATGCATAGGATCTCCTTAAAGAGCAGGATGGGCATTGAGATCTACCATCAGCAAATGCATGGAGCTAGGAAAGTACATGGTCTTTTTGATGGACTTTAAGCAGTCATGTGTGACTGAGGGGTTGAGTATGTGGAAGATCTGGTGGGAAGTAAGGATGGTATATAGAGAAGTCAGACTGTAGAGGGCTTTGAACACAATGTTGGGATGTTTGTACATTATCCTAGATATTCCAGATGTTTTCAGATCTTTGAACAGAAGAGCAGGATTGCATTCTTATAGCAAAATATATGTGATTATTATATAGAGATAATTAGTGGCTCCTAATTTTTTAAAGTTTTTTTTTTAGTTTTGATGAAAGGGCTAATGAAAAGTATGTAGTAGTAGAAAATGGTTGCTGTAATCCAGGGTGTGAAATGGAAACCACTGGCAGATTGTGGAAAAATGAGCCTTTTAGAGTAAGCCCAGGAAACTTTGTAAATACGTTTGAGGCCTTTCATACTTAGAGGATTAAACAAATTTATTAGACAATAACTTTCTCTCTCAAAGAATCTTAATCTCTAGATTGGGGGAAAGGATTGGGTTGGTATGTGCAAGGGAAAAAGACCTGGGCTCTTCTGGCTGACTGCGCATGTAATTGAAAGTGGACTTACCTTAGGAGAGTGAACTGTCTTTCAGCCTGAGGGAGAGCTTTAAGCATATTTTAAGTGTAAGCACTTGGTTTCTATTTTTAAGTCTCTGAAGATAATGGTCTGACATAGGGAACTAACTTTTGGGGATGAATCTGCTGTGCTCAGACTTCAGCATTGCCAGCATTCTCTTTTTGATGTGTGAGTTGATTTGGCTATCCCTTAAGCTTATTTTGTATTTTTGTTGATTTCTACTGTTGGTTCTGAAGCTTTTGCGTTTCCAAACTTGTGATTTCAAATCATTAAAGAGTTTGGTTGGCGAAATTGTTAGGAAGGAGGCCTGATTAGGAAATTGAGACTGGTTGATTACTGGTGAAATGAGAATTGAATGGAAGCTCACTGCAGTTGCTTTATTGGCTGGATGGAGTGGATGGAGTGACCAGTGAGTCACTATTTTTGTTTTTTGGCTGTGGCCTCATTTTCCTGCTTGTATAGATAATCTGGCATCTAGACTGAAGTAGCATCAGGGGTGAGTGTTATGTGTTAACTGGTGATTATCTGTTGATATAAGATGGATTTTACATGTCTACCAGAATCCCTCTGTGGAGAAAAGCAAATTATTACTTAGTTTATGTTCCAGGGAATACTAATGCTATTATTTGGGTATATAGCACTTACATAACATTGGTCCTTTTCAAAAATATTTCATGTCTGTCGTCACTTCATTCTTCAACCACCTGGTAAATGAGATAGGGCAGGTATAATTCCTGTTTGACAGAGGGGATGCTGAGGCATAAATAATAGACTGGGTTATGGTTTCTGGCTCAATAAATAAATGACTGAGACAACCTATTATGTTTCATTTTTGAACTGCAACTTTCAGAAAATTTTATAGAAGGAAAAAGCTAAATGCCTTCTCTTTTTGTTATTTTTCAGCGGCGTCTTCGACATCTTCGGAACATTGCTGCCCGGAACATTGTTAATAGAAATGGCCATCAGCTCCTTGATACCTACTTTACACTTCACTTGTGTAGTACTGAAAAGATATATAAAGGTAAGGGGATCTGTGGACTTGCTACCCACAGATTGTTGTATTTTTATTTATTTTTGTAACACAAGTGATTTTCAGTGCCTCCTGCTGTTGCAGCTTCTCGGAAACCTAAATTGTTTTGCTGTCTGAAAATATGAGCAGTTGGGATGTATACTAAAGAAAAATGGCAATTGGATAGTTCTTTCAGATAACTAAGCCTTACATTGATAAGTTTATCATTCCTTTATGAATGTTAGCTATTAATGGTCTAGTACCTAGCATTTCAAGTAGATTGAATCCAGTATCCTGTAGTAATTTTACTGTTATAAAAATGTAATAAATTTCTTTTCTTTAATATTATGGTAAAATAGGGACCTAGTTTATATCTTCTCATATCTGTAATTTCCTGTATATATGGGATCTTTTTCAGAAGAATGACATAGTTTTCTCTAATTCAGTTTTATGTATTGTACTATGGATTCTTCTGTAAGTGAAAATTCTAAGAGCAGACCAAATATTTGATTAAAAATCACAACCACCTGCAGAATGCATATTAGGTGAGAGGCACTGAGACATAATCAGTTGGCTTAGGTAGGATGGTGTAAAAGAGGAAGCATGGTAAAATGATAGTAATGTTGGATTATGATGGAAAATACTTCCATACTAGTTCTAGCCCAGCTACTCACTAGCTTTGTGACATTTGATAAAGATCATGGTTTCTGGAACTTCACTCTCCCCTTTTGTAAAGTAGAGATAATGATGTCTTATGAAGTAGGTAAGACAGATTTTTATGAGGATCATAAAAGTCTTGATGTGATTAAAGATATATTTATGCTAACAAAAGGTGACATCATTTTAACAAAAGGTACTGAGACTTGTTTGAATCTTGTCCTGTGGCAAAGGTGAAAAATTCAATATGTATTTATTTATTTTCGAGATAAGATCTCACCCTGTCACCCAGGCTAGAGTGCAGTGGCACAATCATGGCTCACTGCAGCTTTGACCTCACAGACTCAAATGATGCTCCTGCCTCCGTCTCCCAAGTAGCTAGGGCTATAGGTGTGAGATGCCTCTCCAGGCTAACTTTGAAAAAAATTTTGTAGAAACGGGGTCCTACTATATTTTCTTGGGCTGGTCTCGAACTCCTGGACTCAAGCTATGCTCCTGCCCCAGCCTCCCAAAGTGCTGGGATTATAGGTGTGAGCCACGGTCCCTAACCTCTTTTTCATTTTAATGATTATTTAAAGCAGCGATTGTTTTTTTTTTTTTTTTTTTTTTTTTTGAGACGGAGTCTCGCTCTGTCACCCAGGCTGGAGTGCAGTGGCCGGATCTCAGCTCACTGCAAGCTCCGCCTCCCGGATTTACGCCATTCTCCTGCCTCAGCCTCCCGAGTAGCTGGGACTACAGGCGCCCGCCAACCTCGCCCGGCTAGTTTTTTGTATTTTTTGGTAGAGACGGGGTTTCACCGTGTTAGCCAGGATGGTCTCGATCTCCTGACCTCGTGATCCGCCCGTCTCGGCCTCCCAAAGTGCTGGGATTACAGGCTTGAGCCACCGCGCCCGGCCGCAGCGATTGTTTAACAACTTTTTTTTTAAATGTCAATTCCAGTATCTGCTCATTAAAACATTCAGTCAAGAAATATACAGTGAAGAAACTCCTTCAGAGTAAATAGTCTTAAAATAATTTTTTTCCCCTCAAGATGGAGTTTCGCTCTGTCGCCTTGGCTGGAGTGTAATGGCTGTAGCTCAGCTCACTGCAACCTCCACCTCCCTGGATTCAAGTGATTCTCCTGCCTCAGCCTCCCAAGTATCTGGGATTATGGGCACCTGCCACCATGCCTGGCTAACTTTCGTACTTTTAGTAGAGATGGGGTTTTACCATGTTGGCCAGGCTGGTCTCGAACTTCTGACCTCGTGATCCACCTGCCTTGGCTTCCCAAAGTGCTGGGATTACAGGCGTGAGCCACCACGCTCAGCAATAATTTTTAAGGATGGGAAAAGGACTCAAATTCCACCGTCCTCATGTAATTTTATTTCATTCTCACGTTTCAGTCTAACCATTGCATATATTATTTATTTATTTATTTATTTATTTATTTATTCATTCATTCATTCATTCATTCATTCATTCATTCATTCATTCATTCAT
>NC_045446.1:66318643-66388643 GCF_002776525.5 Piliocolobus tephrosceles
GGGACACAGGCACAGGGAGGACACACACACAAGGGGGACGCAGCACAGGGAGGACACGCATTGTGGTATGCACTCACAGTGGGGACACACGCATGGTGGGGACACATGCGCAGGGGGACGCACGCACAGGGAGGACACATGCACCGGGGGGACGCACCCATGGTGGGGACACACGCATGGTGGGGACACACGCACAGTGGGATGCACACATGAGGGGATGCATGCATGGGTGACGCATGCACAGGGATGATACACGCACTGGGGATCCATGCATGGGGCGGGTCACACGCACTGGGGGACACACGCACGGGGGATGCACGCACAGGGGGACGCACGCACAGGGAGGACACACGCACGGGGGGGCGCATGCACAGTGGGTACACATGCACAAGGAGGACACGTGCACAGGGGGATGCACACACGGGATGACACATGCACAGCGGGACGCAAGCTCAGGGGGACGCACGCGTAGGGAGGACACACGCACGGGGAATGCATGCAAGGAGGACACACGCATGGTGGGGACACACGCATGGTGGGGATGCACGCACAGGGAGGACACACGCACAAGATCCTGGGAAGTGGAGCTGCGGCCAGAGCCAGGACCGGAGGGTGGAAGTGGGTTCTCCCTCCATGCTTGCCCATCCTCTCTCTTCATCCTTCTGCTGCTCTTGTTCATCCATGTATTCAGAGAATGTTGTCAGGGTCCCCGAGGGCTGTCTGGGACCTCTTTGTCCTTGGTTTGAGTCCACTAGAGCTCGGAAGCAAAACCAGTATCTCAGAACCCAAACTCCACACTCAAATGTGCAGCCCAGAATGAGGACTGGAGGGCAGGGGAGCCGGCAGCCACCACCCTCACAAGGCTTTGGCAACTCTAAAAATCCATGCTCCCTTTCGGTGGCCATACAAATCTCATGCCTTATTTTATTGTATTATTTTATTTTATTTTGAGATGGAGTTGGGCTGGAGTGCAGTGGCACTATCTTGGCTCACTGCAACCTCTGCCTCCCGAGTTCAAGTGATTCTTGTGCCTCAGCCTCCTGAGTAGCTGGGAACACAGGCAGGTGCCACCATACCAGGCTAATTTTTGTGTTTTTAGCAGAGAGAGGGTTTCACCATGTTGCCCAGGCTGGTCTCTAACTCCTGTGCTCAGGCAATCCACCCGCCTCAGCCTCTGAAAGTGCTGGGATTGCAGGCGTGAACACCACTCCTAGCCTCATACCATCTTTTAATATTCTCTTAATATTTGAGAATCAAAGCGAATTCAATCCTGTGACAAAATGTGAATGAGAGCAAGGGGACTCGGCTGTGCCCCCGTGTTGGGGGGCGCATCCTGGCCCCTCCACCTATAGAGAATCACTGCAGGAAGATTGGCAGCAGGATAGAGCCCCCCAGACCTGCAGCACACAAGGGCTGCTAGTGTCCCTTACACTCATGCAGGAGGGGACCTGCAGGAGGCCAGCCCTGTCCTCTGACAACTCAGCCAGTTAGGCTCCTCGCACTAGTCAGTGCCCTTTCAAATGCAAGCTCTCCTCTGGGGGATGGAACCCAGTCCCTCAGTCCTTAGCGTGAGAGGGCAGCCGATGCATGCCTATTGCCAACCACATCTTGACATTTTCTGTGGCTTTTAGGGAGTTTGTTTTGGAGCAAAAAGGGTGACTCAGAGGCCCAGAGAACTCCAAGGTTGTAACCCTACACCAGGGTGAGCATCCTACCAAGATCAGGTGGATCATCTCAGTCCCCAAACAGGCAGGGAGGGAGAATCACCTGGAACACTTGTGTGTTTTAAATTTATTTTTTATAGAGATAGGGTCTGGATCTCACTCTCTTGCCCAGGCTGGCCTGGAACTCCCGGGCTCAAGCAATCCTCCCACCTCGGCTTCCCAAAGTGTCAGGATTACAGGTGCGAGCCAGCTACCTTACCTGGCCTGGAACCCTTGTTAAAATGCGGACTCCCGGCCGGGCACGGTGGCTCACGCCTGTAATCCCAGCACTTTGGGAGGCCGAGGCGGGTGGATCACAAGGTCTGGAGATTGAGACCATCCTGGCTAACACGGTGAAACCCCGTCTCTACTGAAAACAGGAAAATGAGCCGGGCGTGGTGGCGGGCACCTGTAGTCCCAGCTACTCGGGAGGCTGAGGCAGGAGAATGACGTGAACCCGGGAGGCGGAGCTTGCAGTAAGCTGAGATCGCGCCACTGCACTCCAGCCTGGATGACAGAACAAGACTCTGTCTCAAAAAAAAAAAAAAAAAAATGCGGACTGCCAGACCCAGCCCACCGTATTGAGTTGAAATCTCTCTATTTGTTTTAGGCAGGTCCTGACACAAAGTTTTGTGTGTGTGTGTGTTGTGCAGGGGTCTTTCAGCCCAGCCCTCACCTCTGCTAGGCACAGTCCCTTGGCTTTGTGGGCACCTCCCATAGGGTCAGCATACACAAAGTCACAGGCAACCCATGGAACTGGAGGAAGATGTCACCGCATGGGTAACACAGCCTCACTAGTCAAAACCCGGTTCTGCACTTCCTCCTCTTTTTTTAGGCGGAGTTTCACTCTTCTTGCCTGGACTGGAGTGCAATGGTGTGATCTCGCTCACTGCATACTCCGCCTCCTGGGTTCGAACCATTCTCCTGCCTCAGCCTCCCCAGTAGCTGGGATTACAGGCATGCGCCGCCATGCCTAGCTAATTTTGTATTTTTAGTAGAGATGGGGTTTCTCCGTGTTGGTCAGGCTGGTCTCGAACTCCCGACCTCAGGTGATCTGCCCACCTCAGCCTCCCAAAGTGCTGCCTCCTCTCTTTTATGAACAGGAAGAACAATAAAGGAAGAGGTGCTGACACCCCAGGACCCCTCAGAGGCTTCGAGGGGCCCAAGGAGGGTGGCTGCCTCCATCACAGCTCTTCAAAGGTTTGTTGACCGCATGAATGAATTAGATAACAGGGCCAGACTCCCAGGTGTGTGGGCCCTGTGGGGTCCAGCTGGCAGCCCTCACCACTGTGACCATGTGACAGGTGGGCAGCCCCGTTAGCCAATGCCCATCCACCACAGGCTGATGTGGTGGGAGCACAGCTGGAGGCCTGGGGACGGGGTGGGGGGCTCCTTCCTTCCTGGCCCCCCTGGTCAAGTTCACTGTGAAGAGAGGAGGTGAGACATCCAGCCCGCCCTGGGATCCCCATGGGAGCCCAATTATTTACTGGAAACAATTCTTGGCAGCTTCAGTCCATGTGAAGCAGAGACACGACTCAGCACCAGTCTGGTTTTGATCAGTTGCAACTGAACAGACAGCTTGTTAAACCTGAGCTGAAGGCCTCCCTTCTGGAACCCCTGCCCTCCCCTCCCCTCCCACCCCAGGGCTGCAAGACCCCCTTGAAGAGCAATGGGTTCAGCCCACCCATTTTACAGACGGGGAGACCAGGCTGGAGTGCAATGGCATGATCTTGGCTCACTGCAACTTCCGCCTCCCAGGTTCAAATGATTCTCCTGCCTCAGCCTCCCCAGTAGCTGGGATTACAGGTGCCCGCCACCATGCCCAGCTAATTTTTGTATTTTGAGTAAAGATGGGGTTTCACCGTGTTGGCCAGGCTGGTCTCAAACTCCTGACCTTGTGATCCGCCCACCTCAGCCTCCCAAAATGCTGGGATTACAGGCATGAAACGCTGTGCCCGGCCACCCTCAAGGCCCTTTGATCTGCGGCCACCTCCAGTAGCTGGAGCCTGGGCTGGCAGGGCCCAGGCAGTGATGGATGTGCCCTCCTGGCATCCCGTTGGGTAACATGTGTCCACTCACGCAGGTCCTGAGGCCTCTGCCTGGCATTCAAGCTCCTAGCCCCAGTTCACATGGCTCCTTTGCCCACACCCAGCCCTTCCGTCCACTCAGTACCTTCATCTCCCCCAGCCACATTGTCTCTGCCCCCACTGTCTCCTCCTGCAGAGCCGTCCAGGCCAGAGTCAAGTTTATGAGTTCCTGGTCTAGTTCACACATGGCTTTCATGTGTGGCCCCTCACTTTGTCCCCACCACTACTTGTGAAGCAGGTGGCATTGTGATGGTCCCCATTTTACAGAGGGAGCCACTGAGGCTTGGAGACGCAAAGTCATTGGCTGCGGTGAGTGAGCAGGGACTGAGGTTGTGATCTATATGTTCATGCACTGCGAGGCTTGGCCAAGAGGCTCAAAAAATCCTGGAGTCAGGGCTAGAAGGAGTCTGGGGAGGGAGTGGCATTTAATCCAAACTCAGGAGATCACTAACACTCAGAATCTTGGAAACTCCACGCCTGGAAGGACTCTTGCTGGTCACTGAAACCACCCACCCCACTCAGCAGTAGCCTCCAGCGCTTGCTTGGACACTCCCAGAGATGAGAAGCTCACTTCTTCCCACTTGGGTCAGCGCCTGGCTTTGTGGGACTGCTGTGACTGGAGGAACACCTTTCCTTCTACAGAGCCAAGAGCTGTGTGCCTCCCAGGCCCATCAGTCTGGAGGCCACCGCGGAGGGCCTCTGGGTCCTCTTCCTTCCAGGCAGGCAACAAGGGAGAAATGGGGTGAGGCTGACATCTGGGGCTGGGTTGGACAGTGGGGGATTCCCAGCTCAGGCCACAAGGGCAGAGCAGGAAGTCCAACCCCACCTGCCGCTGATGTGTGGCCCCCACGAAGTCCCTGCCCGTCTCTGAGTCCTGTTTCTCTGTCTGGAAATGAGAGAGGGCAGCTGAGGGGCTGACAGTTCCCCAGCTCACGGTGCAGGCATCGCGTCAAGGGCTGTGGGATCTCAGGTGACCTTTGACTGCCCTCATCTCCCCAAGGTTGGGGGTGCGCCACACCACTGGCTCCTTCCAAGCATTGATTCACAGCCGGGGAGCACCTGGTGGCCAGATGTGGGCTCCTGTCACCCCACTGGATCCTGCTTGTGCATGAGCTTGAGGGTTCGTGTGTGTGCGTGTTGTGCACATGCGTGTATGAGAGCGCATTGGGAAGTGAGGGCAGCACCCAGTGGGTCAGGGGAAGGTGCTAGCTCTGCCAACTCACACTGGGACCCTGGGAAGTCCCTGGCCCACTGCATCCAGCCCCTCATGGGCCCTGAGCAGTGCCCTTCAGAGCAGAGCCTCCACTGCAGGCTCAGAGCCCTGGGGCTGTAGGGGCACGAACGTGCCTTCTCCACACCGACCTCCGCCAGTGCCAGACACCGAGGCAGGGAGTGAGTCTGCTTCAGGCAGCGAGTGTCTCAGGAGGATGCAGCCATGCAGGGCATTTTCTGAGAGCAAAGAGAGCCTCATGTCAAGGTTGGGTGGAGGGGGTGAGGCCTCGATCCACCTCCCAGAGCCTGGTTGGAGGTGCAGGGAGAGGGGTCACTGGCTCCCCCAGAGTTGGCCCAAGCCATCTCAATGACCCTGTGAGGTCAAGGTTGAATTCCCCATTCCACAGAGAAAGAAGCCAGGAACCAGGGGACCCAGCCAAGGTCCCCGACTAAGGGCTGACTCCTCAGTCAGCAGTTGCCTCACACAGGACTCGGGGGAGGATTCTGCTGGGCCTGGGCAGCTGGGAGGGGCTGGAGTGCTCTTCGGCCTCCCAGGAATATGGGAGTGCGAGAGGCTCTGGGCAGGACCCTGCTGCCCTGCAAACCAGCATCCACACCTCAGGGCAGGGCTTGGTGCTTTCCAGGCTCAGGCCGGGAGGAGGTCAGGCTACAGGAGGGGATCTGGGAACGATTTGGTAATTAGGCAAGAGGCCTTGACAAGCAGCCTCCGGGGGGGTCCATTCGGGGGGCCCTGCGGCCTGTGGTGAGGCTGGCCACTTGCCAGCCCCATCCTCACTGGTCCCCCATGGCCCCTCTGCTCCTGCCCCCGCACACTGCCATTCCCTGTCCTTTCTTCTGGCCCCCAGCAGCTCCTGCCAGCACCCCCAGTGCACCAATAGCTCTGACTGAGCAAGTAGCGGCTGAGAGCTTCATCCGCTCCAGCCTCAGTCACTGTGGACGCACTCCACAGCCCTGTGAGGCCGATCCTTCTAATGGCCAAAAGGAAAATGAGCCCAGGGAGGGGCTGCACTTTGTCCAAGTCCACACAGTGAGCCCCCTCTGCAGCCCCAGAGAGGCCACAGGGCAGCTCTGCAGGTGAGGGGCACCTGGGCTGCAACCTGCTGTGCCCCTTGCTGAGAGGCCAGGGGGCATGAAGAAACAAGCTACAGAAAAAAGCTGGGGGACCCAGTCAGGACAGGACAGGGTGTAGGGAACAGGTAAATGTTGGGAGTCAGTCTCATTGTCCTCAGCTCTGGGAGGGAAAGGATTGAGACGGGTTGTGGGGGGTGGGCAGACATCATCCCACCATCCCCAAATGCTAGAGCGCTGGAAGGGCCTGATGGAGCAGGAAGCTCTTGGCCTCAGCTTCCTGAGTCCTGGCCAACCGCCTGGCATCCCTCATCCTGGCACCGCCTCACCCCTCCTCTGAGCAGCCCTGACTCTGAGCTGCCATCCACCCTGGTCTTGAACAGAAAAGAAGTGTGTGGGCTACCCTGACCCCTCCCAGTGCCCAGGGAGGGCCCCTCCTCAGGTGTCCTGCCCTGGCGGTGGGGATGGCAGGTGGGAGGTTCTGCAGGGAGTGGTTGTCAGGGCCTGCACACTCAGGCTGGACCCACTGACATTACGCTGACCGCCAGCGGTGCCGGGTCCTGTGCTGAACCCTCACAGGCATTCTCATATAATCGCCCTAAATGGAGGCACAGGATGTGGCAACCAGTGTCCCTGTCTCAGCCTTGGCTCAGAGAAGCTTCGAGACAGGGACAGACCCAGGAATGTATATAGGTGGCAGGGCCAGATGGTCAGTAGGCCCCTCTGACACCGAAGTCATGATTCCTCCCTACCCCCAATCCCCACCCCACACTGCCTCCCACGGTGTGGCGTGACCTGGAAATGAAGTGTGGTGTGGGTGTGTGCCCACGGACAAGCCCGGGGCAGGGTATTCAATCCATTCGGAAGAGGAGTCGGCCTGATCGAAGGGAGTAGCTTCCATGCCCAAGACAGGTGTGGAAAACAAGCCGTGGGGGTGGCAGTGGGAGGAGGAGGAGGAGAGGGGCCAGACCTTGAATGCCAGGCTGAGAAGTGGGCTGCACTCAAGACCAGCGGCTCCTCGAGGCCAGGGTGCCGTGTCGTGACGCTGCCCCACACAGCTCAGAGCCCCACACAGGACAGGTGCTCCCCAAATCCCTGAGGTTTGTCCAGAGAACAGCCATTTCTCCAGGGGTCCCTGCAAAGTCACGAGGCCAAAAGTCCCCCAGCCCGCTTCCCGGTGAAAGCATTTGGTGGTGCCTGTGCTGGCGCCTTACCGGCCGGGGTGGTAGGGTAGAAGGCAGTCAGGGTTGAAGGGGATCTTCCCTTTCTGGCGAGCACCCTTGTCTTGTGCCTGCCTCTGCTCCAGTGCCAGCTCCAAAACAATCCCAGATGCTTCTGGCACCACCAGAGCCTTCAGAGTAAGGGAGGGCCTCCTCCCTCCCCCAGAGCTTCTGGCCACGGCACGCCCTCTGTACCCACCCATGGTCAGACCCAGGTCTCGCCCAGATCTTTGAGCAGCCGATTTGTGTTCTCCCAACCCTTCATCTGGTAGCCAGATCCTCTGGCCTGGGTGGCGGCGGGGGTGGGGGTCCTCCCCTTTCTCCTGAACCCCTTCTTGGCCCAGGGAAAACACGACTCCCCTGGTGTCTGAGCCCGGCATTTGGGGCCCTGGGCTGCTGGGCAGCCAGCATTCAGAGCCAAGAACTACAGGCTCGCCAGAGTACGCGCCTGGGAACCGCTCACCCACGGAGGTCATGTGGAATCGGCCCGTGCCCCCCTCGTCGTGTGTCAGAGTGATTTATGGGCAGACGCTGAGAGAAGAGGCTGAGGAAAATAAGCCTTGCCAGCTGCCAACCTGCCACAGATTGGGAGAGGGGGAAAGGGCCAAGCTGCTTCGTGACCTCCAGCAGGCTCCTTCCCTCTCTGGGCCTCTGCTGCCTCTGAAATCGGGGTCTGAAAGCCAGCGCCAAACCACAGACTTGCCAGAAGGATCAAGTGAGAAGTTGGCCATCAAGCCCCCAGCCCAGAGCCTGGCACAAAACAGGTTGCACCCCTACTCCCAAACCTGCAGTGGCTCCCACGCTCCCTCAGTCTGACCCTGGTCCCTCACTGACATCATCCCTGGCCCCCATGGCTCTGGCGTTTGCAAGAACCGCCATTTGCATTGCGAGGTCTTCCTGGACCACTGAAATAGACTAGAATCCTTCCGACCAGTACTCTCTACCCTGTTAAGACTGTTTGTATTAAGTTTTTCCTTAATATTGGCCACCACTTGATTAAAAAAGACAAAAAAAAGTCCCAAGTGTTTCTTATTTGTTATCATTTTTCTCAAATGGAGTGTCAGTTGCATGGGGGCAGAGGATTTTTATCTCATTTATTAACTGCAGAATCCCTCGAACAGAGCCTAGAACAAGGTAGATGTCCCAGAAACGTGTAGATAGGCAAGAAGGAGGGAGAGGCATTGGGACTTCAGAAAGGAAACGTGTGGGTGGCAAAGCCAGGGATTGTCCAGGGGGAGTGACACCTGGACGGGGGTTTGGTATCTACCAGGTGCAGGGAAGGCTCTCTAGTCTGGGCATAGCCAAGAGCCTGAGGACAGGCATGGCCGGAGTGGACACAAGAAAGTGGAGGCTGGGCTGGTGAAGAGGAGATAGGGCAGGCCCGGAGGAGGTACAGGCCAGGTTGGGGCTAGACAGCAGACAGCTGCCTATGGCGGGCAGGGCTGAAAACTATAATGTATTCCCCACATCATTTTTTTAAAATTATGGGTCACTTAAAAGAAAGGATGCTACAGCGGTCTTAAACAATACTCCTAGAAGGTATAGGAAGTGGCTCAACAACCACACAGTAACCTGTGTAATGGCTGTGATTAAGATGAAGTTTAGCTCTGAATTTCCTGGAAACCACAGCAATAAAGGAAATAATGATGCATCAAATACTTTGCATTGTCTGACGGAAGAAGGCATGCAAGATTTTTAGGAAACTTTCCCCAGAGCCCCGCCTGCCATCCCGATGCTAAATTCTAAGTATAATTTATCAAGTGGTTTAGCTGGTAGACAGGGAAGAGGGGAAGGCACTGAAGGAGACTCTGAGAGTCAGGGGCTGTTCTAGAACCATCATTTGCCCATCACACTGTACGCTTTGGCAATGGGTCCTGTGTTACTGTGGATGTATCAGCAAGATGTGGACTTAGAGATATGAAGTCACTGGCCAAGGCCACACAGCTAGTAAGGGGAGTTGCTTGGATTCAAACTAAGGACCGTCTATCCTGAAGACTGAGGAAAGTGGTAGCCACAGTGGGGTGCCCAGGGCTGAAGGAGGGGAAGTGAGGGGATGGGGGGATGAACAAGCAGCCGTGGGCTGGGCGAAGGGCATCTGTGCTAGAGGCTCCTGCAGCCGAACTGCCCCAGGGCAGCAGCTGCTGCTCTTAAGGGCCTCTGGAGGCACTGGTGGGGCTGGAAGACCCTCAGTTGGAGATCTTCTGAAGTCTGTAAACTGTGGGGAGGGGCCAAGTATGGTAAAGGCAGGGGCAAGACAAACACTTTTCTGGAACCAAGGTGTCGGGGGCTCAACTCCCTCCCTGGAGGAGCTGCTTGTGGCTGTTCTGAAGATGCCTTTTCTCCATTGGGATGGGAAGTTCATGTAGCAGCCTTATAGAGATTTGGATAACTTCCATCCTCTGCTCCAAAGCCCTCCATGGCTCCCCACTGCCCTCAGGATCCAGTCCGATTCCTCAGCTGGTGCTTGAACAGACAACACAGCATGGCATACTCAGACCTCTGAATGCAAGCCTCAGCCCACCATCTCCTCACTGTGCGACCCCAGGAGAGTTACCACATCTCACTGGCATGCCGCAGCTCATCCACCTGAAAAACAGGGATGCAGATACTATCTGCTGGGAGGCTTAAATACACTGGTACATGTAAAGGGGTTGGCACGTGTAGGCAAGTGCACTAAAAGCACTGGGAGTGGTCACTTTTAACTGCAGTGCCTTCCTCCTCAACCCCCATCCCTGTCCCCAGCAGGAAGAGCATCACAGCTGGCCTCCACTGACCTCTCCTGAGCTTACCCTCCTGCCCCTCTCTTTCAGACTGGACCACTTACCTAACTGGAACTGATTCATTCATTTCTCATTCGTTGTCCAGAAATTCCCTGAAAGCCTCTCTGGACAAGTATTGGATTGAGTATCAGGGACACAGATGATCCAGACCCCTGTCCTATTCTTGGGGAGCCCCAGTCTGTGCTCAGCCCCCTGAGACAGAAAAGGCCAGGGATGGTGGAGGCTTGGTGGAGGCTCGGGCCAAGCTGGGAGATCAAAGAAAACTTCCAGGGGGACTTCAGACTGCTTTTAAATAACATCCATCCGTTCATCCATTCATCCATCCACTCGCCTACTCATCCATCCACCATCCATCTGCCATCTACTTCCCATCTACTCACCCCCCATTCATCCATTCATTTACTCATGCACCCATTCACTCACCCTTTCATCCATCTAGCTATCTATCCAGCCGTCCATCCATCCACTCATCCATCCACCCATTCCTCCATTCATTCATCCTTCCGTCCATCCATCAGTCCATCCATCCATCCATCCATCCATCCATCCGTCCATCCATCCATCTGTTCATCCAACCATTCATCTATCCATCCACTCATCCATCCATCCATACATGGAAGCATTAATTTTTCCATGTATTAGTGTGTTCATCCACCCACCCATCCATGTTTATCCATGCATTATTCATCCAGTAGTTCAGCCACACATACCTCAAGTGATTTGGAAAAACTAGGCACAAAGCCTCCAGCCCAGCAGTTCATCTTCAAGACTAGAAAGGATGACAGAGGTCATGTGGTCAGGCGGATGACCACTGAAATCCCAGAGGAGATGAGCCCCTTCAAGAATCTCCCTGACCCTCCTGGCTTGGCCCCTCCCATCTGTGGACCATTCGGATGGCCACACCGCAGGTGAGAGGTTAGAGGAGAGTAGGACCTCAAAGGGAGTGATCAGGGCCAGGCCTGGCTGTGTGCACAGATCAGGGGCAGCTAGGAAGAGCAGGGTGGGCCTGGGTCTGCTAAGGAGGCGCTCTGAGGAGTCTCTCAGGGAACCTGCAGTTCTTCTGGGCGAGAGCCTGACTCCAGTGGGAGCAGCTGTGAGGGTGGAGTCCCAAGCAGGGGACCCTCAAGCCTGGGTGCAGGAGGGGTTCCCAGAGCCCTCAGATCACACCGGGGGTCGGGGGTGTTGAGCCTCTCTGCAGACAGAGTGGAAAGGAGCAGCTGGAACACTGGTAATGCTGGGGAGAACAGACCCCTTGGCTAGGAGGGCATCTGCTGTCTCCAGCACCCTGGCACAGAGTGGATCACAGTCTTGGGTGCTGGTGGAGAAGACTGACGGCCCTGCTGTCACTTCACGTCTGGTGTCTCATCTGCCCCTCACCCATGAGGTGTACTTGGCTGTGGCCATGTGAGAGGAGAGGAGACAGAGGTGCAGAGGGGCTTAGGAGTGCATCTGTTTCCCAGCATCCCCACCAGGTCGACCCGGCCCCTGTGAGCACAAGATGCTGGTGGGGAGCTGGCTCCCCTCCTCCCAGCCAGCCCAGTGAGGGGTGACTTGGACCCTCTGCAGATTCAGCTGTTTCCCCAGCCTCATTTTCCACCCCATAAAATGGACCATGGGGCTGGGGGTGCAGGGGACACGTGGAGCTAGGCTTGATCCTGCAGGCAGTGGAGAGCCACAGAGGGTGTCGGGCAGGAGGGTGGTGAGGCTGGGGCCTGTGCTCCAGCAGTGCTGCTCAGTCTCCAGCCTGCTCCCCAGAGTTTCCAATTTGGTAGGTCTGGGATGGGACCTGAGGGACCCAAGCAGGTGCTGGAGTCACCCACCATTCCTGGGGTGGTGGTGGGAGAGGCAAGTGGACAGAAAGAGAGCTCTGGAGTGAAGGGCACTGTAACCTTGACCCAGGGGCCCCAGAGCTACCGCAAGAGGCTGCCTCTGTCCCCTCCGGCCACATGGAGAAACAGAGGCCCACGGGGCAGGAAGACCCACAGTGAGGCGGTGGTGGGAGGACCCAGAGGTGATCTAAACCAGCTGGGCTCAGTTTAGAAGATGCAGCCCCTTGTCTCTGCAGCCAAACTCTCTTGTTCTTTTCATCTCAGCATTTACTGAGGTCTTCCCTGCACCAGCCCTTGTATGAAACTGAAACAAGCAGGACCACACAGGGTGACTAGAGCTGTCCCAGAGGGAGCCCAGGGTGCCGTGGGTACTAATTTGGGGCCTCTGCCTGGAGAAGTCAGGGAGGATTTGCCACAGAGGGTGGTGAAGGATCATCGATGTTTCCAGGCTGCCCGGGGACAGGCAGGAGGGATGGAGACATGCAAGAAGACGGCCACGTGGGGAGTGTGGGCTACAGTGCGGTGGCTGGGAAGGAGGGCAAGGCGCTTGGGTGCAGAGAGGAGCAGGCTGGGAGGGGAGACTCCAGAGCAGGTTGGTGGCCAGACCAGAGGGGCTGTATATGCCAGCCTGGAGCCATGCTTGATCCTGCAGGTAGTGGGGAGCCACAAAGGGTGTTGGGAAGGAGGGTGGCGAGGCTGGGGCCTGTGCTCCAACAGTGCCGCTCAGTCTCTAACCTGCTCCCCAGAGTTTCCAATTCGGTGGGTCTGGGGTGGGGCCTGAGGATTTGCATATAGGGACGGGGGACGCTAAAGCGGGTGGGGAATGATGGCACTTCCCATTCATGGAGATAGGAACCCAGAGGGGCTCAGGACTGGGGGATGAGAAGAGGAGGTTAAATCTGAGGCCCCCAGTAGGAATCAGATCCCTGTGGTGTCAAACTTCCGCCAGGCTTGAGGCTGCGGAGGGGTCTGGCTATAGAGGCAAAGGGTAGGAACCTGGGATACAACTGGTCCCTTCCCCAACCCAGGAGGGGTCCCTTGCAGGCCTGCGGCTGAGGATGGCTCCCTCCTCCAAGAACCCAAAGGCACCGCCACCTCCAGCTGCCACTGCCTAGGGGGACCAGGACTGAGACCAGGACTCTACAGTCAGACCTGGACCTGAGTCTAGTCACCTACTGCTCTCTGTGACCCTGGGCAAGTCCCACCACCCCTCTGAGCCCTGGTTTCCCAAAGAAAATAGCTAAAACAGTACCTGCCTTACTGAGCTGTTATGAGGGCTGGGGGATGGGAAAGTCCTGGGTTAACTGCACACCCCTGGACATGCACGTGTTGCTATTATTGTTATTATTATTATTGGAAAAGGGAGCCTAGTAGGAAGATATGCTGTCTCACCCTCAAGGAATTATAAATGGTGGCATTTCTGGCACCATAACAGGTCTGTGCAAAAAATCATTTGTGATGGGGGCCCTAGGACACTGGGGGCCTCATGGTCCTCTGTGATGTGGCTCCTGGCACAGGGCCTGAGGCAGGGCCACCAGGCCAAGATCTGAGCTCTGCTCTCTTCCGCACAGACTAAATATTTGTGTTGCTCTTCCCCAGCCTGTCGGGACCCAGGACCCTCTCTGGTAGGGAGAGGGGAAGACCCTGCCTCAGAGGGCAAGGCAGGCGAGGGTGGCGGGATTGATTACAACAGGCCCTGCTTGGCCCAGACCCCACCGCCCCCCAGCCCCTCGGAGGCCCGAGCACAGCCAGGGAATCTGACTCTGACACACAGCAGGACCGGGGGCAGCCCCGCCCCTCTGGGCTTCAGTTTCCTCATCTCTAAAGTGGGGTTGAGGCCAGGAGAGTTGGAGAAGCTGACTTCCAAGGTCCTTCTGGTTCTCTCTCCAGTGATCGAGGCCTCCCTGAGCCTCCAGCCCTTAGTGAGCAGAGCCGAAGGGGACCTGCCGAATGGGACAATGCCTCTCGTGCTGGGGGCGGTGGGACCCAGCAGCAACACGGATGGATGGCCTCGGGAGATGGGAGGCCTTGCAGTGGAGGCGTCAGGCTTACCCAGAAGCATCCCCAAATCCACTAATTCTACCTCCTGCCCAACATAATACATGCTGTGGCCATTTGTAAGCACCTGGTCTGTGCCTAGCATCATGGCAGGGGCTATCACAGGAGGCCAGGCCTCCAGCTCCCCAGGGAGTGGGGGGGGTCCCACGGAAACAGCCTGATGGGACCAGCCACAAGGGTAGGCAGAGCTGTGCCTGAAGAGGAGCCCAGGTGCCAAATCCTGGCATCAGGATCTTCGTGCTGATCATTTACAAGACCTCGACTCTGCCACAGGCCGTCCCAAGCCCTTGACCTTATCTGCTTCTCTCAACATCCCAGAGAACGGAGGACTGGCCTGGTCCCCATTTTAAGGATGAAAAAACAAAGACAGTGGTCACCCAGGGATGAAATAGTGGAGCTGGGCCTTGATCTGGCTCCAGCGTCACCCACAGTACCTGTTTCTTCAGTAGTAGTGATGCCACGGCCTACTCACAGGGCATGTGAGCAGCTAGGCCAGCAGGAGCTGTGTGTGCCCTGTGCGTAGGGCCTCAGAAGTGCTCAGTAAGGGCTGGTTGTGTGCTTGCTACCACAGCAGGGGCTCAGCTGCAGGCCAAGGGCCAGGCTTCCATACTCCCAGGCAGGTGAGTCTGGGGCTGCTGCTGTGAATGTTTCTTAATCATGGTGCCTTCCAGTAGTGCCCCTTTGCAAGCTCCTTCCAGGGGACAGCTGTTCTGCCTCCAGCAGCCAGGCCTTTGCGGGGAGCCAGGTACCCAGGCAGAGGTGTGGGGCTGTGGCCTTTGCAACGTGTGCTGCAACCCTTCCATGGGCCCGAGGCCTGGAGAGCTCTGAGTGAGGCCCCCAGTGCACACAGGCACCAAGGGCAGCCCCCAGCACACAGGAGGTGCTCAGGAGACATGGATGTGGCGAGAGGGCAGGAAGGCCCTCAGCCCAGGGCCAGGCATCTCTGCAGGCCTCTGAAGTCAGAACCGCTGGGAGCCAGCACCCATCAGGAGCAGCCTTCTTTTCCCAGTTTCCTTGTCTGCAAGTCGAGGTTAGCCTGGGGGAGGATGGGTTCTGGGGGCCCACCACTCACCAGTGAGCAGCATCCTTCAAGAAGCACACATGTCCCACCTAGAGCCTGGATCTGAACCCCAGCCTCGGGCTTGCGGGGCCACCCGCCCCTCTGGTACAGGCCCTTGCTGCCTTGGGCTTCTGCTGTGTCTGTGGACCAGGCCTGGGTCGGGTTCTGGGGGGACAGCAGGAGCAGATGGTGTCCTCGCGGGCCCTGGTCCACCAGCATCTGCAGTCCCAGGACCACAAGAGGTATGGGTGGGTGCTGTAAGGGGCCGGGGGACTCAGTGGTGGGGCCAGCCCCTCTCAGAGGCCCACAGCCTCCTGGGAGAAGGCCTGCAGGGCTACAGGGCTTCATCAAGAAGGGCAAAGCCGCCCTCTGCTCGCACTCCGTTCCGGCTGTCAAAGAAGCCCCGTGTGAGGGTGGGACTGAGCTTCACCCCTGCAGAGCCTTCCCGTGCAGCTCCCCTGGGATCCCACAGAGCTGGGCTTTTCCAGAAACCCTGAAGGCCCCTGTGAGTGTGTCTCCTGAAGAGACCTTGCTCTCCTCGCCCCGACCTTGGCCACACTGTCCTCTGCCTCAGTGTCCCCCTCCAGTCTAGCCAGGCCATGTTCCTCTTCCCCATGGGGCCTTCCCTGGGAGGGTCACCCTGACTCCATCCTCTTGCCCCTGACTCCAGGCCCCCAGCCCACTTTGCTCACCCCTCAATTACAGTCTCTTCCCCAGACTCTTGGGGCTTTGGGGCCCTGAGGGCTGGAGCCATTTAGCCTCAGCTCTTACACCCTAGCATCTGCAGAGGCTGGCTCAGTGAAGGTTTGTTGACTGACTATGTGACTGAATTATTCTTTAATCACAGTGGCTACCAGTGGATAACTCTTACTATCTGCCTGCTGAGTGCTTGATGTGCATTACCTAGTTTGAACCTTACAACAAGACAAAGAGGTGGGTGCTGTCATTCATCCTACTTCACAGATGAGCAAACGGGGACTCAGAAAGCTGAAGTAACTCACAGCCAGCAAGGGCAAAGCCAAGAGCCACAGTCAGGCCTGTGCCTGTAACACATGGTCCTCCCCAGCCCCTCCCACAGCAGATCATCTCTCCTTGGTGCTCTTGGATCAGAGGGTGCCCGGGTTACCAGTCCCTCACCCCACAGCAGGTGTGTAGTACAGGAGCTGGGGCTAGATTACCTGTGTCCTCAGCCTGCATCACAGGGCAGGGCATGGATCCCAAGTTCAGGGGAGCTTTGGGGAGAAATGGCAGGTTGTATAACAGGCACAACCCACCTAGCTTTGGCTGGGCCTGGTCAGCCAGGCAGGGTGCTGGAGGCTTTACACACTTGACTTCTCCCGAGTGTCAGGACAAGCTGTGTTCACCCCCATTTTACAGCCAAGGACAGGGAATCACGGGTGTTGTGATGTGTTCAGGGTGACTCAGCTTAGAGGGGGCAGTGCAGGGTTAAAACCCTGTCTGTGTGGCTCTGACAGGCCATGCTCCTGCCTGCTACTCAGGACAGCCTCCCACAGAGTTCCTGCATTTCACGTGTGTTCTGGAGAGAGAGAGAGAGAGAGGCTGGCTGTGGAGGGTGTTGGCATGGAAGGTATGCTGTGTATGTGCAGGAGGTGGTGGGGTCTGTTTTTCTTTGCTCCTAAATGGATTGTACACCATGCCTGGACTTTGGCCTACACAGGAAGTGTTGATCATCACTCCCGAGAATCTGGATCGGCCCCTGGTGCTGATGGAGTCTCTGTTTGCTGGGAGAGAAGCCCCCAGGGGCCTGCAGGTCCACCCTGCAATACAGCAGGAGGGAAGGACAGCAACTGCCAGGAGGGAACAGCCTCCAAACCGACCCAGATGTCACCTGGAGCACACAGCCCGCCCCATCACAGGCCTGCAGGACAACCCAGGATGAAGAGTCAGGTCCCAGGAGCTGGTCTTGGATCAGAGGGTGCCCTGGTTACCCATCTCTCACCCGGGATGTCCAGGGCAAGTCCAGGGCTGAAGAGAGCCAGGGTCTGCCTGTGGTGGCCTCCTGCCTGCTGCTCCCACTCCGCCTTGGGTCAGATGGGACTGGAAGAGAGGGCAACTCCCGGGGGAGGGGGACGTGGGGAGGCAAGGGTGGTGTAGACACAAGAAAAGAGAAATCTCGCACTTCAGGTGCAGAAAGCCGCAGCAGACAGTTCTGGAGTCTCAAGTACTAGGCATGATGGACTTGTAGTGTCTTGAGTCCAGTGTCCCGAAATCCCAAGGCTGTGGAGTGGTTCAGAATGGAGGACCAGAATCTAGGAAAAATGGACTCTGGGAATCTTGAGTGTGAAGGAGGCTCCGAGGTAATGACATCTAACAGGCTGTTGCCCCCGCAGTCCTCAGGCAGCCTCCTACTCCACCGCCTTCTTGAGGACCACATGCTTTCGCAGATGCGCAGACGGTGGAGACATAAAATACTCTGATTTGAACTGCATCTGTGCCCAGGAGCACTGGAGGCTGGGCCTCTGGCAAGCTCTTGCCTTCACCTGCCAGCCTGAATGGGGATGTCTGGGATGACTGTCCAGATCAGTCACGTCCTCCTCTTGCTCCTCCCCCATCACCCACCCCTGGCTCCCTGCCCCAGCCCTCCAGCCCCTCTGCTGGCACCCAGCAGGTAAGACAATGCGGACCAAGGGGCCGGTAAGGAGACTGTCTTCAGCAGCCACGAGCCTGGGGAGCAGAACGGATATTGATTTGGTATACGGGAGCAAAGGGACCTGTTAAACGTGCGGCTGTTAAATTGTTCTGCCTGGAGCCAGCCAGCTCTGCAGGCGGGCGGGTGGCCTGGCGGGCAGGCGGCGGTCAGACCAGTTGGCTGCTAGCGCCCTGTTGGTGGTGGTCTTGGACACCTGGCAGGACCCAAGGCAGCCTGGCTTGGACCCTTGTTGCCCTGGTGCCCACAGGCCCCTGAGCTCCAGTCATACCCACCTCTTGGCATCCTCTGAGCATACTTTACTGCCACGACTGTTCTCACACAGACCCCTCCACATCACCTCCTTCTCCATCTCTTAAAATCCTACCCCACTTTCCAGACCCAATGCAAATGGCACTTCTTCCATGAAGTCTTCCTTATTTCCCACTCCCTACTCCAAATACCCAGAAAGGAGTAGGCCTTCCCTCTCCAAATCCCCAAAGCCCCAGGGCTCTGCCTGTCTTCGGCCTCCTGTCCTCTCTGCTATAATAACTAAGAGTTGTGGGCCCACTGAAGAAGACACCTGAGCTTCATGTGCTCCCCTGTCCCTTGCCCCAGCACACACACAGGTGGGGCCTGGATGGCCAGGCACGCAGGTGATGCTGAGCAGCTCACCTGGGGAGGGCAGGGTGGGAATGTGGTGGCTGATCTGTGGCCTGATCCTGATGGGCAACCCCTTCCCGGCACCTGCTCCTGGACTGCGCTTCCCAGGCCCTGCAACAGATGTCAGGAACTGCTCAGTCTTGAATTGTTTCCTGTTCTTCTCTTGCAACGCCCTCCAGTGGCTCCCAGTCAAAACCCCCACTCAGTCAGAAGCCACTTTCATCCCTGGGATGCACGTTGTGGAGGCTGAGACCAAGCCCAATGGTTGGAGCCAAGCAGTCCAAGGTTTGAATATCAGCTCTTCCACTAATTATTCTCTAACACTGGGCCAGGCACTTCCTTCTCTGAGCCTTAGTTTCCTCATCAATAAAACAGAGATACTGGGTCATATCCCTTAGAACGGTTGTGAGAATTGGACAAGACAATTGCCGAAGAGGCCCAGAGAGGGCCAGTGGTTGCCTGGAGTCACACAGCAAGAAGCTAGAAAAGATGCAGGATTCCTACCTCTTAGCCCCAAACTCCCCTTACCCCGTCCAGCCTCTCTGGGTCTGGGGTTCTGGACCGGAGCCTGCATTATGCTGGGGCCTGATCTGTGTAACCCAGTGGCTGATCTCCGCAACCTCAGGAACCACAGACCAGCAGCTTGCTCAGGGCTGGGCTTGGGCCCCTTGGTTGTTCCTCTGGCCTGGCCAGGCTTCCTCACGGGGTCTTATCTGTCCACTCTCCCCTTTCCCACCAAACTAATCTCTCCCTCTTTTCAGGAGTTCCTGTTTCCTCTCTGCCGCCTTCTTGTCTCCCTCCTCAGGCCCCATCTCTCCTGTGTCTCCAGCCAGCCTCCCACACTTGGTTCAGAGCCGCCTCGGAGTGGCTGGTGCTGTCATCACTGGGGAGTCTCCATCTTTCGGACTCTCCGAGTCTCACAGAGCCCTGTCTGGGACTGCTGCCCCTTAAACAGGAGGGAGATGGAGCAAGTTCTGGGAAGGGAAATCTGCTGGGGACAAGAATTCTGACACTCTCAGATCAGTACGCAGCCTTCAAAATTTTTGAGGTGGGCCATTTGCCTGGGGGTCTCCACAGGGCTGGCAAGGCAGTGGTTTGGGGGTTTCTACTCCACAATTCCTGAGTACCGAGATCTTATGCTTCCAAATCTCTGAACACAATGAGATACTGAGCTACCAGAGCTCTGAGGTCCTGGGAGCCTCCACGCCCCTGTGATGCACCTGGCAGAGGCCCCAGCCCCCATCTCCCCAGAGTGGGGCTCAGCCTGGTTGCATTCTTAGAGCCCTGACCTGGGGGGCGAGGGGAAGCACTGGGACCAGCTCCCACTGCCCCTCGGTTGTCCAGCTCCTGGCCAGCCAGAAAGGTTCAGGGCTTTGTCACAGATGTGGGGACTGGCCAGTGGCCTGCTGAGTCAGGGACTCCCCAGGGTCTCTTGTCTTGAGCTTGAGGTCTCCCCTCCCAGCCCTCCAGCTCAGCCCGGGAAACGGTCTTCAGCTCTCCACGCAGCTCCCCCGAGCCTGCTGGGAGTGCAGACGTGTGAGCAGGGACGCACCGGTGCTTAGAGCCCTGCTGTGCTGGGAGCTTCCTGAGGTCTGGAGCGAGCCGCCTGTCCTCGCAGAGCCTCAGTTTCCTCCTGTGTCCATGGTAACAATACTCACTTCGGAGGGCTGCTGTGATGACTTGGGCCAATGTGCTTAGACGGTCACACAGCAGGTGCACAATAAATGGTAGCACTTACCTCATGTGGCCACCCTTTCTGAGAGCCATTCTTGGTCCCTGGTCTGGTTTCCCCCATTTACTTGTCCTGACAGAGGTCCAAATGACACTCCCAAATCCAACATTTCGGAGGCAGGTTTTATACCTAGCTCTGTTGTTGTGCTGCCCCCCAGATCCCAGGGCCCATGGGTGCATATGGCTGGTCCCAGCCCACGAAAAGGCCCCAGACAGGCGGGGGAGACAGATGATATGACACAACACAGCCCCCTTCAACACCTTGGTTCCGCGAACATTGGAGGGAGCACAGAGGCTGTGGGAACCCAGAGGAGGACCCTGACCCAGGCTGAAGGTAGCTGGGGAGGGCTTCCTGGAGGAGGGAGCCATTTACCTGGCTTTTGCAGAAGAGGGCATTGGCTGGCAGCTTGAGAAGGAGGGTGATGGCTGCTTTAAATGTTCAGAGGGTTGTGGGGAGCCTGAAGAGGGGGAGATCCCTTCCACCCAAGGCACTGGGGAAGGTTTTGTGGAGAGGGCTGTGAGGGTTGTGTGCGATTCCAGCAAGGAAAACAGCACTCTTGGTCAGGGAGAACAGCAGATGCCCAGAGGCTAGGCAGGCTGAGCAGCTGGGATTTGCAGGAAATGCTGTTGGAAGAATTGCCTGTGCCTGGGGAACAGGCCTTGTGTTCCAGGCTAGGGACCGGGAATTGGTTTTGTGGGCTAGGAGGTTGCTGAGAAGCAGGGAAGCCCTGGGTCTGGAGAGCACACATTCCAGGGGCTCCTTCCAGGGAGGCTGGGGGTTTTCGACACAGGGGCTGGCAGGGGCCCCACCCGGGGAGGCTCCACCTCCCCCAGCTCCCAGCCCCTTATCAGCTCTGTGACCACAGGAAGGCCCTTCCCATCTCTGAATTTCCTCCTCTGCAAAACACACCAGAAGACTTATCTTGAGGTTCCTTGCAGCTGGTGACTCTGTGGCTCTGGCTGCCCCCACTGCAAGCTTTCAGGCTGGGCCTTGAAGATGGCCACAAAAGCCCCCCTTCTTCCCACTCAAGATGGGTCCAGCCCCTGAGGGGTTATCCATGTCATCCCACCCCCAAGGATGTGGCTTCACTTGTCCAAATCCTGCGCAAGGCCCCACTCTGCCCCAGCCCCTCCAGGTGGTGTCTCAGTCCTCAGCCGGTTCGGGGAGGGAAGAGCACTGGTCTGAGTCCGAATCTCTCTGGTGCATGCAGAGACCCAGATGATAACATCCTCTTACACCCTTTGTCCTGTGTGGTTACCCCCCAGCTACAGCAAGATCCAGGTGATGAACCACTACTTCTGTTTTGAGGCCACCTGCTTTGGCCAGTCACTGGGGATACCCCACTTACTCAACTCTTGGCTACTGGTGCTGCCTACATGCGGGAGGTGACGCAGGAGCTCAGAGGGACAGTGATGTGCCTGCGGTGATCCTGTTCCCCTTGGCACCTTGTCTTCACTTGGCAACAGCCAGGACCGCCGACCTCCCTCCTGCTTCCCTGGCTGTTCCTTCTGTCTCCCATGTCTCTTCTGAGCTTCATCTCCCCAACCTCCAAGGCAGGAGTGCCCCAGGCCCAGGCCTTGGTCCTCTTTACTCTTCTATCCCACACACTCCTTTAGTGATGACCCCCAAATGTGGATCTCCAGCCCTGGCCACTTCCCAGAACTCCAGTCCCAAATATCTGCCCATCCACTCAGTATTTCCACTAGGAGCATAAACAGCGTCACAATCCCCACGGGCCCAAATCTGAACCCCAAGCCTCTCCCCACCCCCATGTCGGCATCCAGCCCCTTCCGCCTTCCAAGTGCTCCAGCCAAAACCGGGCAGTCATTCTTGGGCCTCCTTCCCCTCACACCCCACATGCAAAAAGAGAACAAATCCTGTTGGCTTCCCCTTCAAAACAGAACCAGAATCCAGCCACTTCTCAACACGTCCGCTGCCGCCAGCCTCCAGGCACAAGGCCTTTCTTAACCTTCAGCCTTCCTCCCCACCGCTCCCATTTTACAAGTGGGGAAACTGAGGCTGGCAGAGAGCCCTCCCCAGGGTCATGCAGAAAACCCACCAGGGCTAGCTAGAGCCTGGATCTGCACTGCCTCCCCGAAGTCTGCATCCCAGCTGCCCAGGGACGGTTTTCCCTTGAAGCCAGCTTAGCAGGCAGGCCTGACAACACGGCCAGGCTTTGAGCTGCGCCTGCATGTGTCCCCGAGGAAAAAAGATGCTGCCAGCTGGGTTTATGTTTCACGACGTCTGTCCTCGCCCTTGACCAAGAGATCTTACAGGGAGATCAGGGCCAGGGCCCGGTGTGGGGGGAGCACGGGGGAGAAGGGACATCAATCAGAAGCCGCCTTGCCTGGAAACCGGAGAGCTCCCTCTGCCAGCCCCAGGGTCTGCCGAGTTCACTCGAGGAGGCCGGGAACTGCAGGGGCGGGCTGGGGCTCACTCAGCATTTATTTCGTACAGCTGCTTAGAAAGCTGGTTTTAAAATAGAGATCATTATATATATATATATATATATACACACACACATATATATTTATATATATAAAATATATAAAGAGGAATCGAGAAGTGCCACCCCAAAGAAAAAGCTATGTTTTATAAATATTTCTGTAGCTTCCACATCCCAAAGGAAGAAAAATCAAAAAAAACAAAGGAAAACATTTACAACCCAAGCTAGTGGTTCCATGTGGTTGGCCCAGCAGGCTCCGACCCCAGGGTGGGCCAGGGGGTCCCGCAGAACATTCTGAAGAAGAGGGGCAGACCCGTTCCCGGAGGCTGGTCTCTGTGGCCCTGAAAGGTCACGTCCGTATCAGTCTCACCAATCCCAAGCCCCGCTCCTTAGACCAGCCCATGGGCACTCCAGGACCTCAGGCTGCCAAGTTATTTTTAATCTTGTCGGTTTCCTTTGATGTCCCGGCCCTCCTTCCAGGGTGGCCAGACCTTCTGTTCCTGGTGGCTTCCAAGTGAAGGCAAAGCACAAGCCGCCTCCCATGCCTGGCATCTGGAATTCACAAGCAGAATCCATGGAGTGTCTCCAGACCCCTGGCCCCAGTTGCTGAGGGTCCTTGAGCAGAGTCCTCGCTCCTGCATGGGGCGGAGGGCAGGGCCTCACTTGCAGACATAGCGCTCCACGGTACGCTCACACCTGCGGCAGGTGACGTAGCAGCACCAGTGGTACTTACAGTGGCACCGCTCGACCACGCGGTCTGTGTAGGGGTTGTAGCCACGCCCACAGCACATAAGATCGCAGCTGTCACTTCCATTGGATGTCTTGTTGCACTGCCTGTTGTGGGGGCAGGAAGGAGGTCAGTGCATGCCTTGGTCACCGACCCACCAACACCCCATGACTCCCAGCCAGGCAGCCGGCAGCATCTCCCATGGCCACCGACTCGGCCCTTCTTAGAAGCTCTCTTGATCTTTGGGGAATTTTAAACAATCCTCTTACCTAAAGGTACTTCTAACTTTTCCCTATAATTCTAATAAGGGGTTACCAAAATGATGGGACTATTTTCTTTTATTTTTTTTTGAGATGGGGTCTCACTCTGTTACCCAGGCTAGAGTGCAGTGGTTGTGATCATGGCTCCCTGCAGCCTTGACCCCTGCCTCCCTGCCAACCCAGGCCCCTGGCTCAAGTGCTCTTCCCACCTCGGCCTCCTGAGTAGCTGGGACTACAGGCACACACCACCATGCCTGGCTAATTTTTTTATTTTTATTTTTGTAGCGATGGAATCCTACTATATTGCTCAGGCTGGTGTTGAGCTCCTAAGCTCAAGCAATCCTCCCCCCTCAGCCTTCCAAACTGCTAGGATTACAGGCATGAGCTGCCGTGCCCAGCCTTGTTTTGTTTTCTTGGAGGTATCTATTTTCTATTTCTTCTACCTCTAAATACTGGAAAGACCCTCCAACCAATCTAATAATCCTACCTTTATGTGTTTATGTGTAACCTTTTTTTTTTTTTTTTTTTTTTTTTTTTGAGACAGAGTCTCACTCTGTCGCCCAGGCTGGAGTGCAGTGGTGCAATCTCAGCTCACTGCAACCTCTGTCTCCTGGGTTCAAGCGATTCTCCTGCCTCAGCTTCCCAAGTAGCTAGGATTACAGGCATGCGCCACCACACCCGGCCATATTTAATGTTTAATTAAATATTATGAGAGATGTAAAGACCATTTGATTTTTAGAATCCTAGCATAAATGCTGAAATACTAGAAGCCCCAGTGGGCACTGGACACGCTGCTCGTGGAGGAAGAGGGGTCTGTCGGCCTGTGGGTCAGGCACTCCCTCCAGTGTCTTATCTTAGTGGAGGCGCTCGGGGCCCTTGGGTCAGTGGTATTATGTCCATTATGCAGATGAAAACAGGCTCAGCAAAGGGCAGAGGCTTAAACTCGGGGACTAAAACTAAGGCCCTGGCTTGCTCTCCCTACCCTAAAGGGCGGGGTGTGGAAGCCGGCAGGGGCTGCATTTCTTCCCAAATGTGGGATACGAAGGCATTGAAGGTCCCAATAAAATGCAAACATGCTTCCACTGCTCTCAGTTCTTCCGTCTAGTGACAAATCATTTGTTCAGACTGGTGGCTCCTCTAGCCGGGCTGAGGCTAGACAGGGAGCGTTTTCATGAGATGTAGTTGCGGACAGAGCAGCAGGGGGCTGGGGCACTGACAGGGACAAATGGTCCCCACATGTGGACCGAGGAATCCCAGAATGTCCAATATGGGAAAGTCCTAGAGGTGACCGAATGCAATCCTCATATTTACTGATGGGGAAACAGACACAGAAGGGAGAGGGGCCTTGCCCGGGGTGAGTACAAGGTCTGTGAGAGTCCAGGAGGGCTTCCTGGAAGAGGAGAGGCCATCTAGGCCATTCATGAAGGATGAGCAACACTCCACTGTGCAGAGGAGGGAAGGAGTGCTGGGGTAGAGGGAACAGCCTGGGCAAAGGCAGAAGACCAGGCCTGCCCTCAGAACAGTGAGAGCAGATGGAAGGGGAGAGCTGGAGGGCCAGAGGAGGCTGATCAGTACTGGGGGAGAGGCCAGGCCTGAGGAAGGGGCCATGGGCAGAAGGAGGGGAGCATCTGGGGAGAGCCAGCCAGTGACCAGGGTTCAAGCCCCAGCTCTGCCACTTAGTGGCTGTGTGACTTAAGGCAAGTTACTGAACCTTTTTGGGCTTTGTTTAGCCACTCAGCATCCATGAGTTCCCCCTCAGCCTTCTCCTGAAGGCTCTGGCTGAGCACTCTATCCTGAGTGGTAGGAAGGAGACAGAGTTCTTTTTTAAATTTCTGGATCCCTGACATGCATTGTCTGAACACTTGGCCTCCAATGTCAGATTCAGACAAGGCCCAGGTACCTGGGACCAGGATTGGGGCCAGTGGGGCCACAGGCCCAGGGAAGGGCCATTGGGATGCCTGGCTGCCAGGGCACAGGGTGGCTCAAACTGTGGGTGGTGGGGGATGTGTGGGTTTCAGAGGTGCGAGCCTCTGAAAGAAATATGACAAGAGGGCTAGGGTTTGGAATACTGACTGCAGATTAGGCCTCGGTTTCCCCGTGTTAGATTTGAGGAGGCTGCAAGGTATCTTCCGCAGCGAGGGAGCCGGCCTCTAGAGATACCCCACATGCGCACACCTTGCACAGTTCACCAAGCTCACTTACATCCAACCCCCAACCTAATCATCAATCTCACATTTCCCCTCCTCTAGGAAGCCTTCCTTGATCTCCAGGCTGGATCAGGGACCCTCTGGGCTCCCCTCACACCAGGCTTTCCTGTCATGACCTGAGCCCTTGGGGATCCCCCACCAGCACCTGCCAGAGCCAGGCAGAGACACAGCTGACCTGCACTCTCATGTAATGGGCGCAAGAAATGTCTGTGCTTGTGAATTACTGAGAAATTGGGGCTGTTTGTTACTGCAGCAAAAGCCAACTAACACAGATGCCTGCAAGGACCCTCCCTGGGGAAGGACTGGAGCCGCAAGGCAGGAGACCTGTGGGGGCTGCGAAGGAAGCCAGGAGGATGGGTGGTGCTGTGGGCGGAGCCTCCTCATCAGGAGTGAGGGCGACTGGGAGAGAGGGCACAGTGGGAGGGGAGACTGCCCAGGATGGGAGGGGAGAGGGAGATGCTAGGTAAGTGTGCTTGGAGATCACGCGACAACCCCGTGTGCCCTCCCCACTGTGCGGAAGACAAGCCTGAGCCTCAGATCAGTGAAGGATGTGCTCAAGTCCCCCTGCTGTGCCCTCCCTGACACACACAGAGCTGCACATGGATCCAGGAAGACCCTTTCTTCATTCTCGGGTCCTCTGTGGGCCTTCTGCAGCCCTCCATGTTCCAGAATCCTCCTCTAACTCCCCCATCCCCATCTACCTCAGCCCAGCCTCTGGCTCCTTCCTGTCTCCTTGGCCTGACCTGGTTCCATCTTCCCTCTGTCGACCCCCTCAATCTGGCCTCCAGATGGGAGCCTGGGCCTCCTCACAGAGCCTGCTGCCCTGGCCTGTGGGGATGCAGCCCCCCAGCCCACCCCTCCCTCTCCTGGAGACAGGAACGTGGGCTGCGGAGGAAGTCAATGCTGGCTGTGCACCAACTATGTGCCAGACACGTTCCCAGACACCCACTCTCTGGTGCAATATTCTTTTAACCCCGAGAACACGAGTTTTGTGGAATGCTATTAGGGGCTCCTTAATAAAAGCGTTCCGTGGCCAAACACCTCTGGGAAACACTGGCTTAAACAGATCTTTACTGCAGATTCCTCAGAGCCTTTCATATGTTCTAGTGCCTTGTGAATTGCCAGAGAATTTCCCGAAAGCATGTGATGACAGAGCTCTTTCTCTCGTAGATCGGGACCAGCTTTCGCCAGCACCGTCTTCAGGAAATGCTGCTTGTGCAGTCCTCACCAACCCCACCCAGCACACAGTAGGTCTGCAGTCACCCCTGGCTCCCTCACTCTCCTGTCCTGAGCCGACTGCAGCAGTTGTGACTGGGGCTGTGGTAGGGTTCCAGGCTCAGGGTCCCCAGGAGGAGATGGGAGGAGCAGGGGGCCGGGGAGAGGGCTCACAGAGGCGAGGACACAGGGGCAGTGTCGCTGCACGGAATGCAGGCAGACATCACTCTCCCTCACTCATTGTAGGCTGTCCCCATCTCCCCTGGCACCTCAGTCCCTTTGCTGTGCAACGAGCAGGCTGTATGGCCTTTACCCTTCATCTGTTCATCTGACAAACATTTTCTGAGCACCTATCTTAGGTTGGGCAGCCTCGCTCCTGTCCCATCTCCCAGTAGCATCATTGTCTCTTCCCATCTGTCTCCCCAGCTGGGGAAGGTAGAGCAGGAGCCTCCCATCAGCCTCCATTCACTGGGCCCCTGCCAGGCACGGTGCAGAACAGGTGCTCCCAGCAGCTCTGCAGGGGACCCTAGGACCCTGGCGTCTCCATTTAGCAGTTCTGGGGCCAACTCCCTCAACTGAGCAGGGACTCCATTCCCCAAATGCCACCTGAGTCCCTGCTGTGTGCATGGCCCTGCACTGGGGAACAGTATGTGCAACACGGGTGACCCTTTCCCACCAAGGTGGCGGCAGGCCTCACCTGTCTTGCGTTCCGTGGGAGCCCACCTTCTCATTCTTCATGCAGAAGTCAGGTGAGCTCTGCAGGTAGACGAGTTCTGAGTCCTTCACAGGCCGGATATCCAGGTCTTTGGGCACCAGGTGCTTGCGGGTGCCCATGGGTCGGTGCACTACCTTGGTGGCCGACAGGTATCGGGTCTTGAGGTCAGCAGCCACATCCCGTAGCTCCTGCAGCCCCTTCCAGCAGGTGCGGATGGAGCAGGAGCCAGACACCCCATGGCACTTACACTTCATTTCCAGAGAGGCGCGCAGAGCCTGCAGACAGGGGAAGGCGTCGGCTGGGCGGCCAGAGTCCCCTCCCTGGCCTGCCCCGGGACCCCAGCCCCACCCACCCATGGCTGGGTGCTCTCAGGGAGTCACTGCCTGCTGGAGCCTCAAGTATTAGAGCTTTTTGCTTTAACGCTTGGAGGTGGTGTGGGCCTTCCTGCAACCTTGGGGGACAGCTGAGGGGCAGGAAGAAAGGCGTTTGCAGGGATAGGGATGTCATTATTGAGCACCTACTGCATACCAAGCCCTCTAACGCATAATGGAGATGGATCACCACAACAGCCCTTGAAGGGAGGTATCCTTACTTCCCCCATTTTAAAAAGAAGAAACAATAGCTCAGAGAGGCTAGGTCTCATGCCCAAGGGTGCAGTCAGAAAATCAAGCAGCTGGGATTTGAACCCAGATCTGAGGGTGATTCCAAAAGTGGTGGCTTCTAATTGTTCCATGCTTTTTCGCTCACTAAATGCTTGCTGGAAAAAAGGAAGAAAAGAAGAGAAGGAAGGAAGGGAGGAGGGTAGGAAGGGGAGAAAAGGCAGGGGTGAGTGAAGGGGGCACCTCCCTGCCACCTGGCTGGCTTTCCCCCCACTGCCAGTGCTCCTGCCAGGCCACCCTCAGCAAGCCACGTCACCACTCAGGGCCTCTGTCTTCTTTCGTGCAAAGCGAGCACATAATTCCTGCCCTGCAGAGAGCTGTAAGGATGAAATGAGATGGCACACACAAAAGGGTTTTGTGAACCATAAAAGTTAAATCAATACTGGTTTTGAAAAACCCATTTAAGTAATAACTATGGTGCAGGCCCCTTGGGCTCAGAGGCTTGGGGAGCCTCTTGCCCTGGCTTCAAAAAGGACTGGGGCCCACCAGCTTCCCTGGGCCTCAGTTTCCCCATTCATACCTGAGGGGCAGACGTTAGACGCCTTCTACAGGCCTTCCAGTTCTGCCTTTTAAACCCTTCTTTCAACACAAGACTTGGATTCCCCTGCCCAGGCCTCCCTCCTGCCTCTCCTGTTCAGAGACCTGCAAGAGTCATGGGAACCTGGGTCCATCCCCTGCATCAGAGAGATGGAGAAACTGAGGCACAGAGTGGGCAGGACTTGCCCAAGACAAGCGAGTTAGTGGGGAAGCTGGCCAAGGTCCCAGGGCTCCTTCTCCTCACCAGTGCCACGAAGTGAGGACCCAGGGAGTACGTTTGGGTACCCAATCTGGAATTTGCTGAGAAAAGTCTGCGGAGGTCACAGGGATGAAGTCAGCAGGACTGCAGGGCACCGAGGCACTGGTGAGCCATCGAGGGAAGGTGAACTAGGTTCTGCTGCTCAGCATCAGCTGGGGGAAGGGGCCTGGAACTTCCCGAGGTACTAAACATGTGTTTGTGATCTCATTTAATCCTCAGCAGCCCTGCAGCTTTCGGGGATACTGGCCCCTTTTGCAGATGGCCTCAGGGACGGTCCTGATTTGCCCTGAGGCTGAAGATCCTCTTTGGACTGCATGGTGGGGAGGGGAGGGCTGTGCCCCTGGCAGCATGTGGCGTCCAGCTGGCCTGGCCATGATGGTGGGCGTGGCCATGGTGGTGGGCGTGCAGGCCGCTGGTGAAGGGCTCGCACTGGGTTTCATGAGCAGGGGTTAGGGAGAGGTCAGCAGGGCCAGGAGGCAGGAGTCCTGAGTTCCTGGCCAGACTCTGCTATAGATCTACAGTATGATTTGGCCTCAGTTTCCCCAACTGTCCAAGGATGGCCTGGACATCCTAGAATCCTCACACAAGTCAGACCCTTGAGAGCAGGTGAGGCCACGGAAATCCCTGGACTTGTGAGTCCCACAGTCCTGGGCTCTATCGTGCTATAGGGCTGAGCCGCTGAAGTGCTTTCAGCCTCACTTAGTGCCTCTGTAAAATGGGGCTAAAGGGTGCAGGGAGGAGCTAATGAGATGCCATCTGCACATGCAGCTCTGGCCAAGTGGCCATCCCTGCCATTCACAGTCCTTTCTCCATCTGTGAAAAGGGGACAACAGGGCCTACCCGAGTTGTTCTGTGACCACAGAACAGAAATGTATGGAGCAACAAGCACAGTGTCTGCAACACAGATTGGTAGAAAGTTCATTCACTTACGGGTCCACTCACCCCAGTCTTTTGGGCAGTGAGGTGAGGAATGAATGAAAACCTGATAATAATTAACGCTGGAGGAAACTTCTAGCGGCTGCAGTGGGTATGGGTGGGAGTCCCCGTTACGTCCAAGCAGATGAGCCCTTAGGATAGGCTTCTGTTGACCACAGCCCTCTCCACACCCTGGAGGGAGGGACTGCTTGAGGAACATGACAGATGGGGACTCAGCACCAGGTCACCTCCACCATTGTATAGATGGGAACAGCTGAGGCTAGAGAGGCACTGACTTTCCCAGTGTCCCTAAGTGAGTTTAGTGCCAGAGCCAAGGCCAGAACTCAGAGCGCCTGACTCCTAGTTCAGTGCTCCTTCTGCTTGGACAGCCCAAACCCTGGTGGACCCCCTGGAGGAGGAAAGCGAGACAAGCCCCAAGCAGCTGGCGAGGGAAGGGCTGAGGATGAGGACGGTGTGAGGCATGTCAGGTGTGGGCCAGTCAGGGCCCGTCCCCCCACACCCCCCACCATCGGGGCACGCTGGGTGGCCCTTTTCCGGCCAATGGTACAAGCACAACTATCTGGGGCTGGGTGGGGTGGGTGGTTACCTGTCTCCCCACTTCACTGTTGTGTAGACGCATCAGTTTATTGGCTTGGGATCCTGTTTTTTTCACCTTCATAGGAGCATCGGAAAACTTGGCCCCCATGAGGAGCCCGTAGCTGAGGTTGTCCGCACATCCTCCCCAGCGGTTCCCGGGCCCGGGTGGCTCACCTGGGACGGGGCCGCAGGAGCAGCCCGGCAGGTCGCCGGAGGTGCAGGCCCGGGCGATGGCGTGGCTGATGGCGGCGGCCGACAGCGCATACACGAAGGCCGACTCCCGGGTCCCTGGGGGTAGGAGGGAAAGGTCAGCCGCCCAGGTCAGAGGTCCTCCTCCTTCGCCCACACCCTCATGTAACCAAGGTGGCGCCAGCAGGGGTCAGCACTAGGGCCATTGAGCTGTTACCCCTGCTTCCCCAATTCCTTCCGAATATACCAGCTGACAGCCACACTCGACCCACACCCACAGGCATGCCCTTGCCCACGTCCTCCTACTCACACTCACAGCTCTGGGCTTTCACCCACTTGCCCTGCACTGGCGTTAGGGGATGCTTTACAGTAGTGAAGCCCAGGCTCTGAGCTCCTGATGTACCAGACAAATGCACAAAGGGCCTGCTGTGCGTGGATCCGTGTCCCCCCGAAGGATGTGTTCAAGTCCTGACCCCTGGACCTGTGAGCACAATCTTATGATGAAGTGGGGTCTTTGCAGATGTAATGGGGCTTAGACGAGGTCATATCAGATCAGGGTGGGCCCTAGACCAGTGGCTGGTATCCTTGTAAGAAAGCGGATTTCGGATACACAGACACACAAAGAGGGAGCTTGCCCTGTGATGACAGAGGCAGAGACTGCAGTGACGCAGCTGCAAGCTAAAGAATGCCAAGGATGGCCAACTGTCACCGGGAGATAGGGACAGGCCAGGAAGGATTCTCCTTGGCACCTTCAAGGGGAGCACGGTTCTGCTGACACCTCGATTTTGGACTTCTGGCCTCCAGAACTTCGAGACAATACACATCTGTTGTTTGCAAGCAGCCAGTTGTGGCCCACTGGACAGTAGCCCTAGGAAACAAATACGGCACTCAGGAGCCTCAGCTGCGGGGTCCTGGCCATTGGTCCGAGCCCTGGATCTGTTTCCTAACTAGCAAGCCACTTTCCCTTCTCCAGCCTCAGTTTCCTTAACTGTAGAATATGGGTGATGACACCTACCTCACAGGCTGGCTCTGGAGTTCGAATAATTCAGGAAGAAAGGAATGTTTGTCAAACATTAGCTGCTACTGTTTAGGACCCACAAGAAAAGTTATTACAGTGCAAGAGAGAGATTGCACCTACTGGGGCACTTCTGTCTGTCAAAAGCCTCCCTATTATACATGGGTCTCCCAGACCCCCCCACCAGAAGCCACCACCTGCAGGAAGTCTTTGAGATGTTCTGTCTTTACACTGCTTTGTGCATGGTGCAACAGTTTCAGCAGCCTGGTTCAGTGTTACCTGTGGCACACCTGTCTGCCCTGAGGGTGGGCTCTATAGCATTCTTGTTTCTAGACTCCCCTCCCAGGAGCCTCCCTGACATGTGGCCTCAAGTACAGCAGGCCACAGCCTTGGCTCATTCCTTCATTCGTGCATGGGGGCACACAGGTACATGTGCTGTTCTTCAAGCTCCCTGCACTGATACTGCCACTCATCTGTGTTTACTTATTTGTGAATTCATGCCTACACAGCCATCTTATGATTAATTCATCCACCCATACCCCATTCATCCATGCCTGTATCCAGCCGTCATTCATCCATGAATCCATCATCCACCCGCCCATGAACCCATCCCTCCATCTAAACACACACAGATCGATGCCTGAATTCCTTCACCCGCACCCACATGCATTTAGCAGCCTTGCCAGCTCCTACCTCTCTCCAGGTCAAGCAGATAGTTGGGGGCGAGCTCGATGGAGGAGCAGTTCCAGCGCATGTCGGCGAAGGCCCGGCGACAGGCCTTCATGACCTCGCGGGCAGCGTGCACCACCGTGTGCATGAGCTCCAGGTTGCTGCGGCACAGCTGCACCTGTGCAGACACCAGGCCCTCCAGCTGCTTGCAGTGTTGCGTCTGGTTCAGTGCCAGGGCTGCTGGTGTCTTGGACAGTGCCCTGCACACCATAGAAAGGCCATGACCGATGGAAGGAGAGACAGGGTTGTCAGGGGCCACATGGCCTCCAACCGCCCTTCTGACCCCAGCCTTTCCTTCAGTGGACTTTGCCTCCTGGTTTCCTGGCTCCTTCCAAGAAAGGCTCCCAAAGTGCCGGCTGGCAGAGCAGTGGATTCCCCTCCCACCCCGTGTGACCTTGGGCACATCACTGTCCCTCTCTGGGCCTCAGGCCCTATTCATAACATAGGATCACAGCCCCCATCCTACCCAAGCTTTATGAGAATTATACGAACAAAACAGCTGTAGAGTTCACAAAGCTCACCACCAGCACCTGATTCAGTTCTCACACAGCTGTGAATTATTAGTCTTTATTCACCATTCATTCAACGCTGAGCAGCTATGCGCCAGAAACCATGCGAAATGCTAGATTCTTATAATCACAGTAATTATATATACTATTAACTGAAGGCTTACTAGATGTGCAACATGAGGTCGGAGTTTTCCATCATTGTTTCATGTGATTACTAAACCCATTTATTATGTTGTAAAGTCCCATATCCATGCAAGGAATTCCTAATAAAGGATTAAAGAGCCACTCAGTTTTCTGATGACCTGGAACTTGAAAATTTTAGTATCTAATCCAGACTTGGCCATTAACTCGTTGTGTGATGTTCGATAGCTCATTGCCCCTCTTCGGGCCTCTGTGTTTACACTTATAAACCGTATTTCCCAGAATGGGCTCCAGTGAGACACTGACAAAAGGGATCCATTTGGGGAACACAATGTACTATGTCCCTGCTTAGAGAGTCAGGATGCATATTTACATTTTAAAGGCCCTGAGAAGTCCTGCAGCAAAGCAACAGGCTTGGTTTTGTTTAACTCAGGGAGTCTATTGAGTATATTGAGCACAGAGCCCTTTGCTTGAGGCTGCTGACGTCATCCATGCTTTGGGAAATGTTAGCCTAGTGGGTCTCTATGAACCCTGCTGATGTTAGAGGACCCAAGAGCCTCCCAGATCCCAGCTCTGGGCACCTCGGTTCCAAGACTCTAGGACCAGGTTCCTCCTGGATCTGCTGTTCTCCTAGCCCTTCTCTGAGGGCCAGGCTGCATCGACGGCACTCAAGGACCCCACAACCCTGAAAGACTCCATAGGGACTCACTCCCGGTGCCCCCACCCAAGCAGGGGCCGTCTGGAACCCAGAGTCAGCTGGCCTTCAGCAACCCAGCAGAGACCCAGGAGGGACAGGGAACCAAGAGGGGCCATTGTGCAGCCAGAAGTGCTGAGTGCCTCGCCTGCTGTGGCCCCAGCGGTTCTCGCCCAGGGTCAGGGCTGAGACCTGGCAAGGTAGAGATCCTAGAACCCCTGAGCTGAGTTCTGAGGGAGGCAGCCTACTGCCAAGGGCACTGCACAGGCTTCGGTAGACTCCAGGCAAATCACTCCCCTTGCTACCTTGAGCAAGTCACTTAACCTCTCCTCTCCCACCAACCTCCCAGTATTTAAGTACTGAGGGCTTAAATCAGACAATGTGTGTCACACGTTCTGCCCAGGGCTGATGCTCTGTGGTCAGTGGTCAGTCATGGAAGCTACTACAATTACCACCTTGGTGGTCTTTTCCTACCTGGGGGCAGCCTCCCTGGAACTGCCTAGTCAAGGCCAAGGGCTGCCACTTGACATTCAGAGCCCCTCAAAGCCTGGCCTCCCAGCTCTCCCCAGCCTCCCGTCCTCATCCTGACATCCAGCTACACCAGGTTCTTGACTTCTCTGAAAGGAACTGTCTTGCCACCATGCCTTTGCCCAAGCTTTTCCTGATGCCAGGAATGCCTTTCCCCTGCTTCTGGACATGAATGAATAAATGAACTTGATCTACTTGTGGAAGAAGTATTTTCTTTTTTTTTTTTTTGAGACGGAGTCTCGCTCTGTCGCCCGGGCTGGAGTGCAGTGGCTGGTTCTCAGCTCACTGCAAGCTCCGCCTCCCGGGTTTACGCCATTCTCCTGCCTCAGCCTCCGAGTAGCTGGGACTACAGGTGCCCGCCACCTCGCCCGGCTAGTTTTTTGTATTTTTTAGTAGAGACGGGGTTTCACCGTGTTAGCCAGGATGGTCTCGATCTCCTGACCTCGTGATCCGCCCATCTCGGCCTCCCAAAGTGCTGGGATTACAGGCTTGAGCCACCGCGCCCGGCCAGGAAGAAGTATTTTCTAAGCACCAACTCTTCCCAGACTCATTTGGTAATGAACATGACACAGATCCTTTCCTCAAGGATCCCCTAGTCTAACGGCTGGATAAAGCTATCAACAGTTATAAATCAATGACCCAGCTGTTCTCGCTCCTGGCCTGGCCCCAGGAAGAGCTGTGTGACCTAGGTAAGTTACCCAACCTCTCTGGGCTCCATGTTCCTCATCTGTTATAAAGAAATGATAAGGCCAGGCGCGGTGGCTTACACCTGTAATATCCCAGCACTTTGGGAGGCCAAGGCGGGGGCAGATCATCTGAGGTCAGGAGTTTGACGCCAGCCTGGTTAACATGGTGAAACTCTGTCTCTACTAAAAAAATACAAAAATTAGCCAGGCATGGTGGTGCATTCCTATAATCCCAGCTGCTCAGGAGGTTGAAGCAGGAGAATTGCTTGAACCCAGGAGGCAGAGGTTGCAGTGAGCCGAGATTGCACCACTGCACTCCAGCCCAGGTGACAGAACGAGACTGTGTCTCAAAAAAATAAAATAAAATAAAAAGAGAAATAATGACTACTTCAAAAGGCTACTATGAGGCTGGGAGTTTTTGCTCATGTCTATGATCTCAGCTACTCTGGAGGCCAAAGTAGGAGAATCCTTTGAGGCCAGGAGCTCAAGACCACCCTGGGCAACACAGGGAGATCCCCCGTCTCTACCAAAAAGTAAAAAAGTAAAAAGTTAGCTGGGTGTTGTGGTACATGCCTGTAGTCCCAACTACTTGAGAGGATCACTTGAGCCTGGGGGTTTGAGGTTACAGTGAACTATGATGGCACCACTGCACTCCAGTCTGGGTGACACAGTGAAACCCTGTCCACTGAAAAAAAAAAAAAAAGGCTGTGGTGAGACTTAAATAACAGAACGTAGGCAAAGTGTTTTAAACATTCATAGATGTGTAATCCCAGCACTTTGGGAGGCCGAGGCAGGTGAACCATGAGGTCAGGAGATCAAGACCATCCTGGCCAATGTGGTGAAACCCGGTCTCTACTAAAATACAAAAAAATTAGCTCGGCGTGGTGGTGTGTGCCTGTAGTTCCAGCTACTTGGGAGACTGAGGCAGGAGAATCGCTTGAACCTGGGAGGCAGAGATTGCAGTGAGCCGAGATTATGACACTGCACTCCAGTCTGGCGATAGAGCGAGACTCCATCTCAAAAAACAAAACAAACAAACAAAAAAATTCATGGATGAAGCTAAGTCCCCCGCTTGTTGCCTAGCAAGTGTTGGACCAGACAGAGTGAGAAGGCCTGGGTTCTCACTCAAGCTCTGTCCTCTATGTGCTAGGCAAACTTGGGCAAACTATTGCCCCTCTCTGGGCATCAGCTACAACGTGGGGACCTCTCAGGGTCTTGCCAAGGCTGAATGATATGTGCTATGATAAATACTCAGTAGGTTCCTTCACTTCCTCCTGCCTCTCATGCTCTGCCATGCCCACCCACCCTATAATCCCCCAAAATAGACACCTTCCCAGAGACCCAGAAAGCAGGGCCTGGTGCCTGTGGTTAGGGCGGCGCGACTCGCCCTGTGTAAGATCAACTGTGGTGTCCAGGGCAGTCTCCCCTCACTGCCACCCGCTAAACTATGAGCCGGGAAATGTTTGGTGTGTCTAGATGCCAGCATATGGCACAGGGTGGGCCACACAGCAGCCCTCAGATGCGGTTTCTTGACCTAAATGAACTGCTCTGGCCTGCCCTGGCCTCACCTTCTTGGGGAACCTGTTGCTGAACCCTGCCGTAATTCCTGGTGGGCTGTGACCACACAGAGGCACACGTCATCACCTCAGTGTGTTTCCTGGTTGTCAGCAGCCCCTCCACCTCCACCCAGCAAACCCTGACCCTGCATAAGGCGTCATCGCAGGGTAATAGCCCCACATGGGCATGGCCCTTCCTGGTTGACACAGCCTCCCACTTCACACCTCAGAGGGCGGCCCGGAGGGGATGATCAGCTCTGCTTTAGGGGCTGTGCTTGTCCAGCACCCCCAAGCAGGCCCTGTCATCCGTGAGGCTGTCAGTCCCTGCAGGCACTGGGGTCACTTCTCTCTGGGTTCCCACTCTGCTTTACCCTGGGTGGTCCCCACCCAGCCCGTCCTGAGCCCGCTCTGCCGCTCGTCCTCGCCCAAGTTTCCTCCCACTCCTTCTGAGCCAGCTTCCTCCATTTTCAAATGAGAAGGATGACGTGGGCGACAGCACATCAGCGTGTGGCCTAGCAGCAGGCTCATGGCACATGGTGGGCGTTCAGGCAGTGAAGGCAGCCTCCCATGTCTTTCCCTGGGCTCCAGCTCAAGCCACGGGGTGGGACGATGGGGGCTGAGCCTCTTCCCGGAGAGTTCAGTGCAGACGGCTTGTGAGTGCTGGGTGCTGCAGCTCTCAGGGAAGGAAGACGTGCTCCTGGTGTCTGGGCCTCCTTGGCTGGGACCCTGGGGTGAGCCCTGGAGCCACCTTGGGTCTCAGTTTCTCCAACCTCCTGAGAAGGCTGAGGGAGAAGGTGCTGTCAGAGCACCTGCCAGATGAAGCTCAGACTCCCCAGGCGACCCGAGGGTAAATGAAAAGCAGATCCAGAGGCCTTGGTGGGCATAGAGCAGTGTGAAGGCCCAGGAGCTCGCCTTGGAGGCTGAGGCTGGGATAGGAGCAGGCTGCCATGCGTGCCAGGGAGGCCACCCGCCCACCGGGGCTGCAGGCAGAGATCGCAGGCGGGAGGCAGCAGATTCCACTCCCGAGGAGGGCCATGCGGTCATCTGGTAATTAGTGGTAATGACCGTTTCCAAATAAATCCCCCTTGGGGAGGTAATCAAGGATTAGGATAGGAGGCGGGGGAGTTCTCCTTGTGGACATCTCGCTCGCTTCACTCCAACAGACCCCTAATTGGAAACATTTCAGTTTATCTGGGGGTGGGGGCCTGGGGGAGAGGGTGGAAGAAAGGACAGGAGGGAATGCAGAGTTCACAGGCAAGGCCCAAGCTCAGGGCCCTACCGGGATGGCGAGGCCTCCTCTCATTCAGGAGTTGGGGGCCTTGCTGGGACTGGCTGGGGCAGAGACCTCGGTTCAAGCTCTAGCTCAGCAGCTCTCTCCCTGTGCGACCTGGGGCAAGTCACTGCCCCTTGCTCCACCTCAATTTCCCCATCCATACTGCTCAATGCCCAAGAACAACGTAGGCTCTGACATTGGTAACACAAGCTGTCAAATGACTTCACTGAGGTATTTTCCTGGTGGTGCCAGCAACTCTACCCTCAGGCCGCTCTGGGGGACCTGGCCCAGGTAAGGCACCCTCAAAGGAGGGCTTCCTTCCTGGACCTGCACTTCACAGCATCCGTCTCCCTCTAGGCACAGGGGTCAGGTCACATGATGAATTCTAGGCCAGAAACCTGGGAGCTGGGTTCAGGCTCCTTTAAGTGACCTGGGCCCCAAGGTCCCTCTCTGCAGTTCTACAGCCCGGCTGCCCGCGGTGCTAAATGATATTGCCAGCTCATTTCCAGGTGAGGCTTTGGCAGAGCTGGGCTCAGAGGGCCTCAGAAGGTGCCCCCACCAGTGCCACCCAAAATGTAGCCTGGCAGCTGCCAGAAGAGAGATGGGATGAGGTCAACGGGTGGTGGTGGGAGAGACCCTGATGCCCACATCTGTGCTTCTGGGGTGAGGAGGAGGCTGGTGAGGGCTTCGGGCTGGCTTAGGGACTCAGTCTTGCCCTGGAATACCTGTGCTTCTGCATCTGTGGAGCCTGCTGACCCTGAGGTGGGAGAACAATGGAGTTGAGGAGACCCTGTTCTCCCAGACAGACCTTTGTCCCTCCCTTGCCCATGTCCCTTTGGGCTTTCCTGGGCCCACCTCATCCTGGTGCCCACATGGCAGGGAGGATGGAGCAGGAACCCGGGCTCTAGGCCACCCAGGCAAGCCCAGCCTCTCCCAGGCTTCTGTCTGTTCCCCTGGGGTAACCATGGGGAACCTCTCCCTCCATGATTCCTCAACTAACTCCTCAATTAGGCGCCAGGTCTAGGAACCAGGGTGAGGTCTAGGAACCTTGGAAGTGGCCCTTCTTCACCAGCCACCCCAGCTTGGGGCTGCAGCTGCCTGTCCAGGAAGAAGCCCCTAGGGCCCCATAGCCTGAGAGTCCTCCTATTCCCTCCTAGGCTTTGTCCCAGGACTCCAGAGTGAAGAGGGATCCATCCAGCCCTTGTCCCCACTGTATAGATAGAGAAATGGAGGCTGATGAAGGGCCTGGAGGCTGCAGATCCAGCCCTGCCTGGAAATGACACTGGGTCCCCTTCACACCCGACTGCCCAGACCTCAGAGGTGGAAGCCCATCCCCTTGGCCTCACACATGCTGACCCACCTGTGCAGCCCATCTTGCAAGGTAAAGCCCTAACAGGTCTTGGTCTGACGCTTCTCAACCAAGAAGCCAAAGGGGAGCTGCCACAGCGTCACCAGCTCCCACTATGCAAGTGGGGAAACTGAGGCCTGGAAAGGGCAGGGCTTGCCCAGATCTGTACACAGCCAATCAGAGGCAGAGACAAGCTAGACCCCAGGCCTCCCGCATCCTGAGGTAGGGCTCCTTCTACCTCTATCTTAGAGCTGAGGAAACTGAGTCTCAAAAAAGCTAAAGCGATTGACCTGTAGAACTCAGGCTGGGTCTCGCAGTCCCAGTCTGGCACCCTATTCTGCAGCACCATGGCCTTCTAGAGCCTCCTGGCCCCACCTCCGTGGGAGTGGCAGATGTGGCACTGCCCAGGGAAGGGGGCAGCCTGTATGGATGTTCCCAGCCAGCCTGGGCCTTTCCTCTCACCCCACCGCTTCCGTGGTTCACAGGAGAGTGGGACTCCCCTCAAACCCTCCCGCTACCCAGGGAAGCCAAGAAGGGGGTGGGCAGCCTACACGTGGGACCCCAACTACTTGAGGGGCTGGGAGTCTTCTGGTGCCTGGCCTGGGTGGAGGTAAGGTAGGGAAGGATCCCCAGGTTATTTCTGGGCAGGTGCCTCTATGGGCAGCCAGGTTCTGATCCCCTCTCCCCAGCCCCCATCCCACCAGCTCAGCCTGCGTCTCACGCACCCACCAGGTGAGCATTCCAGGCCACTGGGCCATGTTGGCTTTCAGTTCCCGTGTCAAGCGCCCCTTTCATCTCCAGCTCACTCTCCAGAGCCCAGGCCAGCAGAGGCTCCTGGGCGAGTCCCTGGCTTTCCAGCCTTACTGAACACTTTCCTGCTCCCAGCCATGCTGGGGCTCACTGTGCCCAACAGGCCACAGAGCCAGGCAGCTTAACTCAAACCTGCCTCCTCTGAGCTGTGACACCCTGCTAGAGTCTCCCATGCCTCTGTTTCCTCTTCTGTGCAATGGGGGTAATAGCAGCACCCACCTCACAGGGTGGTTGGGATATTTAAATGGAACAATATATATAAAGCACTTAGAACGGTGCCTAGCACGCAGTGAGGCTGTGTGTGTGTAGACATATATGTATATATGCATACATATATGCACGTGGCCTACACATGTGTATCTATATATACACATATACAATGCACACATAGATAATTGTTATTCTTAAACTCTATCCCTTTTCCCACCTCTCTTTAATCCTCTCTTGCTAGACTATCACCTTCTCATAAGAGTGCAGTATGATCTAAATTAAATGACCCAAGCTCTTGGAGCAGCGTCTGGGGCACTTAGGAGTAGGCTCTTGTGGTGCCTGGTTTCTCCAGGTCTCCCCGCATGCACTGTACAGCCTCCGGGGCTTCTGCTCATGCTGTGCCTCCTGCCTAGGATGCCTGCTTTGCATTCCATCTCTGACCATCCAGATCCTCCCTGTCCTTCCAATCTTGGCCCAGGCACCTCTCTTAGGTAGAACTGACCACTCCTCCTTTGGGCTGCCATGCTCCCTCTGCTAGGACACAGACCACAGTCCACTTTGTATTTCTATATGTCCATCTCCCCCAAGAGGCTGGGGGCTTCTTTAAGGCATACAATGAGTCGCACCCATTTCTGTGGCAGCCTGACTGCAGTGGGGACAGCCGACATGGATGTCAGGTTTAGCCAGCCGTCCATCCCACCGCATGCCAGCGTGGGGGCTTGTGTGCATCACGCCGTTTGCAGGGCCTCAGTGGTCCCACTGTGGAGCAGGGATGAGTGCAGTGACCCCACAGGAGTCTCATAGGCAGCAAATGACACCCAAGCCCAGTGCAAGGCCTCTGACGCTCCTTCAGCCAATCCTCTCCTTCCCTGGACCTTAGTATCCTTATCTGTAAAATAGTGGTGGTGGATGAGAGAGCTTGGACTCGCTGATCGGATGTCCCTGCCAGCTGGAACAGTGCTGGGTACCCCGTAGCAAAAGGAAGGTGGCTGGTTTCTCACAGAACTCCTCAGGGACAGCTGGGAAAAGCTAGTGCCCAGGGCCGGGAGACCGCCGAGACCAGGCTTCTTCTTGTAAACAAGAAAGGCAGGAAGACAGGGTTCCCTCCTTAAATCAATTAATCAATAACTTGGCCCGAGAAGGGGCAGGGCCAGTGACCTCCAGATTGTTTGCTGGTGGCGCACCCACTATCACCCTGTCTTCCAACTAATTCACAAATCCTCTGCAGCGCCCTCCCCAGCCCCCACAACCTGCCCCCTGCTGTCTTATCTGTAGGCTCCCTGCCCCAGCCCCAGACTCCAGACCCTTGTCCTGTCCTGGACTTTCCCTCTGAGTGAGCCCCTCTGCCCACAGCGTCCTCCTCTCCATTGCCCAAACCAGCCAACTCCCGGCAGTGTGTTAGTCACTAGGGGCACAGCCCCGGAAAAGCTTCCTGGTGTCTCAAATCTGTGTCCCCACCAGGTGGGCTTCCTTCCTCTAGGACCCCAGAACCCCCCTCTGGTTTCTCCTCAGGCACTTGGACACTTGTGGAGTTATTTACAGCCTGGGCTTATCTCTCTTAGCTTAGAGGGCAGCTCCTCCAGGAAGGGGCTGGCATTTACTCCTCTCTTCACCACTCCCAGCCCCCTGAGCAGGCACTCCCTTCAGCTCGGCACCAAGCCTCTCTCTCCCTCTTACTCCTGCGTGAATAATTTCTATCTAAAGGAATGCCCTGCACATGTGTACAGCGGCATCTGACAGCTTCTGAGGTCCTTTCAGGAGCCTCTACTCATCTGATTTCAATGAGGTGGAGAGTCACCCTCCTGTGACAGAGGAGGACAAGGAGGCCCCAAGAGGTAGAGTGACACTTTCCCAAGGTCACCCAGGTGGAGGGGTCAGGAGTGTCTCAGCGGAACTCTCGCTAAAGTCAAGGCTAAAGTCAAGGAGACTGACTGACAAGGAACGCTCCTGGGCTGGCCGCTCTGGATTGCACCCCCTGCACAGAATGTCTTTTTCCATCTGCCCCTGCGGAGGTGGCCAGAAACTCCGCGGCCCTCGCGCCACCGTCAGCTGCACAGGACCAGGCGCTTCCATCGCGGTCCACGCCCGTCTCACTCCCTCTTCGCAAGCCTCCGGGAGGTAGGGACATTTTACAAACGGAGGCTTAGGGATGATTTGCCCCCGATCGCCAAGCCAGCTTGGGCTCCCGCGTCTTGGTACGCTCGCACCATCCAGAGGACCCCGTAACGCCCTCCGCCGCCCCAGTCCCCGGCCTGTGCGCGTGGATGCGGGGTCCCTACTCACAGCCACTTGATGCCATAGCACACGCCGGTCTGGAGCGCCAGGGCGAAGAGCAGCGCCTCGCAGACCTGCGGCCGCGCCCTCATCGTCGCGCGGCGGGCGCGTCCGGGGTCACACCCAGGAGGAGCCGCGCTGAAGTCCTCCGCCTGCACGGCCGCCGCTGGTCCTGAATGCCGCCTGCAGCCGGGAAGAGGGGAGGCGGCGGGTTAAGGCCGCGCGCGGGCGGGGGAGGCGTTTTATTCAAATTACAAAGGAGGGGTCGGGGCCGGGGGAGGCCTAGCGCAGCGGGCGTCCCCTCCCGCTCCGCCCGGCCCGGGGACGCGTCCCGCGCCTGGCTCGAATTAGGCGCGGCCAAAGGCGTGTCCCCTGCGGGGCCTGGGGCCCCAACGCGCTTTCGCGCCCCTCCGGCCGGGGCAGCTGAAAGGAGGGACAGGAGGCGGCAGGACCGGAGACCCCCGGAGAGACTGGGCAGACACAGCGAGAGAGACAATGACGCTCAAGAGGACAAGGCTGAGAGCCACGGAGGCAGAGGGGAAACCCGGACAGACGTAGACGTGGGACGGAAAGGAGAGGAATGAGGAATCTGGAGTCCGGGTAAGGCAGCAGCGTCGAGGCCCCGGTGCTGGGGCTTATCCCTGCAATATTGATCATTAGTTATTAGGGCCTCGGCAATTCTCCTTGCCAACCGTGCCTCAGTTTACCTCCTCTGTACGCTGGGGCAATTCGGGCACAGTTCCGCTTTTATAAAGAACGTTCCCTGGCCAGGCAGGGAACTCCGCGGCCCTTGCGCCACCGTCAGCTCACGCCCGTAATCCCAGCACTTTGGGAGGCCGAGACAGGAGGATCACCTGAGGTCAGGGGTTCGAGGCCAGCCTGATCAACATGACAAAATCCCGTCTGTACTACGAATACAAAAAATTAGCCGGGCATGGTGGCGGGCGTCTGTAATCCCAGTTACTGGGGAGGCTGAGGCAGGAGAACCGCTTGAACCAGGGAGGCGGAGGTTGCAGTGAGCCAAGATTGCGCCTCTGCACTCCAGCCTGTGTGACAAGAGCGAAACTCCGTCTCAAAACAACAACAACAACGACGACGACAACAAAAACTTTCCTAACACGATCGTATCTGCTCCTCCCAGCACCCCGTGAGGTAGGTACTATCACTGCCTGATCTTACAGATGAGGAAACGGAGGCGCAGAGGTGGAGTTGTTCAGCTAGGGAGCGGCAAGCCGGGTGTCCGGCGAAATCAGGAAATGGGGCTTGCTCGGGGCCCCTCTTTCTCGCTGTGGGAAGGGGAGGATGGGAAACGGGATGGTAGGGCTCTTTGTACAGTGAAGATTCGGAGTCTCCAAGACCGTCTTTAGCCGCCCCACTTTGGAGGGTGGGGGCGGGGGCGTGCGAGCCGGGACTGGGCAGCCCCAGCCTTGGCGAAGCGGGGAAGCTCGCGGGGCAGGCGCGGTATTGCCTCTGGCCTCCAGGCGGCGCCCGCGGGCCGCGAAGTAGCCGCTGCCCCGCCCGCCCGCAGCCTGCGGAGCCGCTTTCTCCGCTTTTTTTCTCCTTCACTTCATTCTCACCTCATTAACTCCCTTCCCAGCTTCTCCCAAATTTACCAACACCTGGCGTTCGCCCGGAGTCAGACACAGCCCCAGCCCCTCTCCCCTCGGGAGGAGCAGAGACAAAGGGATTCCTTCCTAAGGGTCTGGGGAGTTGGAAAAGGAGGCGCCCACGGTAGTGAGGGGCGCTGGAGCAGAAAAGGGACGTTCCTATCCGGCTCTGTGAGCTTGAGCAAGCCCTCAGCCACCCCAGCCTTGGTGTCCCCTTTCATAAGAAGGAGGAACGGGGCTTCACCGTGCGTTCCCAGAGGACCCCGTCTCCCTGCAGCCTGCGGGGCTCCGCGCCCCTCTGCTGTTTGCACCGCGACGCCACCTGCGTGGCGCGTTCCTGCGCGTGGGTCGTCAGCGCGCACAGAGGGGAAGCCCCACTGTTTTCTGGAGCCTGTCGGCAAAACTCACAGGAAGGCGAGGAGAAGCCTGGATCTCACGGTTCTTTTCCTCCGCAGAGCCCCTTAGCTAGCGCCCAGCACAAGGGCGCCTGCGACAAACATGCCGTCAAGGCTGGGGGTTTCAGAGGGGTTCCCCGTGTAACCCAGCCCCGTCCTCCCACCCAGCCTGTATCCAACTCCTTTGTCTTCCTGGTTCTGCAAGTTTCCCGCACTTATCAGAACAAGAAAAATATCCGCTGGATATGGAGGAGGGAATCAAAACTCCAGTTACCGTCTTCCCCTCTCCCAAAGTGAGCCGCCCAGCGAAGGCACCCTGCATTCCTGGGTGGGGAGGGGGCGGGGACTGCACGAGGACCGAGGCGCGCGGACTCACAGCGGGGGATCTGTGTCCAGCCTGGTCTTCTAGGGAGAGGAGGAGCGGCCTAGGTCGCACAGCGGACGGGGACCCAAGGCCTCCAGCCCCCCCGGCTCTTTCGGTGCAGCTCCGGCTGTCCCAGGGCTCTCCCTCCGCCGCCCAAGCTCGTCGCGGGGGGAGGCAGCGCCTGGCCCGAGCCTCTGGGTCCTGACGCACTGTTCCTGTCCCTTGTACGAGCGCCCGGGAGAGCCGCGCGGGCCGTGGAGTCACCCTCCGCCTGAGCCTGCGGGTCAGGGTGCACTCACCTCCCGAAGTCCTCAGCCCGCCAGGGGGCGCTAAGCCGGGGCTCGGGTGAGGGTCGGGATCGCGGCTGCCACCCGCATCATGGGCTGGGGGCAAGTCCCCTCCACTTCCTGGGCCCCCGCTTCCCCGTCTGGGAATGGGACGAGGTGTCGAGGGAGTGCCCACTGTGTTCTGGTCGTTCTATAGGACACTTGCGTGGGCCGTCCTGACCTGCCCGACCCCTTGCTTGGGGCCGGGCGCGTAGGGGGCCGCGCCAGGCGCAGCACCTTTGGAGAGCGAGCGGTCACCTCCTCGAAGTTGGTCCGAGCTACCCTGCCTGCAGCGGGCCCGGGAGGCGCCCGCCTGGGGGCTGTGCACAGGGAGGGCACCACGAGCGCAGCGCCGCAGCCCAGCGCCGCCAACAGGTGGTCATAGGCCCGGGCTATGGAAGGCTCTGGAAAGCCCGCCGCTGGGACCAGGCCACGCCGGCGGGGACTTGCGGGGCCTCCCCTACCCCGATGCCCCGCGAGCACCGTGCACCGGGGCCGACCGTCCGCGCGGCGCGCAAGGTCGGCACTGGCGGGTCCCGAAGCCTCCCGCCGCGCAGCTCACGGAGCTGACCCCACCAACCAGGGACGCCGAGCGACAGCTTCAAGGTTACCTGTGGGCCAGGGAGGCCGGGCCGGCCACCCGGCTTTGACCCCAGCCGCGAAGCTTTCAAGAGACGTCTGCTTGGCTGCGCACGCGGCGCCGGGTCACCCGGGAGACGGGTTGTTTTGGAAGTGGGAAGGGTGGGTGGGGGCACTCGAGATCCCTCCTGCTAACCCCCTGGAGCGGGACCCTGCACGCCCAGGGTCTTGAGGGACACCGAGGCACTTCAGCCCGGGGGGTGGGAGGCGTGGAGCTCGTGCGCGAGCTTAGCCAGATGTTTGGGGCGATTCGAGATGTGCCGCGGGGCCGGGGACAGGACTTTTTCCTCCCCAGCCCCCAGCCTGGAGCTCAGGTCAGTAAACAAACTCGGTTCTCCCCCTCCCCCAGCCGTCCCTGGGACCCGTTCTGAAAGTCAGGCGTCTGCCCCCATCCCCAATTTACTAGGCGCTGCCGCATTTCTCTGCCTTTTGTCACCCTCTCCCCACCACCACACACACCCTCTGTCGCGGGATCCAAGTTCCCCACCCCTGGGGGTGGCTCGGGCATGACCTCATCCACGGGACGACTGGGAAGGAGGGGGTCGCCTGGGGTACGGGAGCAGAAGATGGGGGCCGGGCCAGGAAAGTTCGAGGAGGGCCGCAGGAACTGCACAACCCACCCCCGTCCCGCGTCCCCCTAAACCCCAAGTCCCCAGGCTCTCGCGGCTGTGCTCCGCAAGGCGGAACTCTTCGGAGTGCTGCGGAGGAAAGGTATGCAGGAGCGCTTGGTTTGCTTACCCGCGAGTGGGAGCCCAAGGGGGTCGTGGCGGGTGTGAGAAGCGTCGTCCCCCTCCGACTCGGGCGCCTCCAGCCCTAGCGGGTCCCCGCTGAGCAGCTGCCCGCTGTCCGCAACCACTGCTTACCTTCCGGGGCGCTCGCCAGGCGCGCCCTGCGTGCCCGGGTGCCCTGGCCTGCCCAGGGAGCTGCGAGCGCAGTTTCCAGCGGGCCCGTGCGCACTCCAGCTGGGCTAGCGGCGGAGGCGCCCCCTTCGTGAAGCGGCGCCAGAAGGACGCCAGAAATCCTGGCAAGCTGGGGCCGGCTCAGGACCCGCGCGGAGTCAGGCGCGGACTCCGGCTGCTCTCGACTGCGCTCAACTCCCGGGGCCTGCGCTCGCCGCTCGCCCGAGCTCTCCTCCTCGCCCGGCGCGATCTCCGGCGCGGGCCTCCCAAACTGCTTTATAAGGCGGGCGGCCGCTTTGATCCGCCCACGTCAGCGCGCCGCAACCCCACCGGGTGGCCCCGGCCGCGCGCTGGGGGTGGGGGCGGGGTCCCCGCGGACGCCACTGACCTGTAGAGCCCGCCGCTCCAGAGAACTTTGTACTCTATCGGGTTACAAAGGGGGACTCGCTCACTACAGCTAGTGTTTACTAAGCGTGCGTGCTGCGTGCCTGCGACACGCGTGGGGCCCGGGTAAGGCCCATCTCGAATAGTCGCAGCAACCAGGCAGGGAGCCTCAACTCGCAGGGGGAAGTCAGACTTGGGTCTCAGTCTGGAGCTGGGGCATCCTTAGGTGCTAGTCGCGCAGCGTGGTTACTATAAACGTCTGAGGTCTCGACACCTGCCTTCATGTCCTAGTCCAGGTCCTTCGGGGGACGGTCTCTTTTGGCCTCTGGTTCCAGTTGTGGGAAAGGAATCAACGATCCTGCAGGAGAAAGAGACACGAGGACTCCGGACTCCGCGCTACAAAGCCTTAAGTGTGGAGCTGGGCGGTGTCCCAGCCGCTGGGGTGACTGCTGGGGAGTGTTCTGGACACAGGGGAGGCGGAGCAGAGGAGGACTGGGTTTCAGAAGCTAAAGGAGCCTAGAGAGGCGCCTGCTGCGCTGTGTAGCCCAGGCGTGTGGTGCTTCTGGGACCACTTCTCCCCATCACTTGGCCTCCCCCGAGCAGACCAGCTGCTTACCCTACACCACCACTACTATTTCTAACTGCCTATGGGGTGCTGTGGGTTCATCTGTGTCTCCCCCTTCTTCTAGGGACCTCAATCCCAGGAGTCCTCAAGGATAACTGGTTCATTAGCAGAAAGGGAAATGGAGACTTAGCGAGGACATGGAGCTTGTCTCAGTTCCCCCAAAATGCCTGACATTCTTTTCCCCATTCTTTGCAGCTGCAGATGAAATGGCACTCCTAGGCTGCCCCACACCCAGCCACAGGTACCTCCACATACAACACAAACATCTGGGCCTACAGTGCCCACAGCAGCCTCCCAGCCATACCAGCATTCCCACACAGCCAGTCCTCACACACAGCCGGGGGCCTATCACCCCACAAATGGTTACAAACACACTCGGGAGATACAGGGACACATCATCTGCCCTCACACACAATAGCACAGAGGTGTGAAATGGCCGCACACATGTCATGAAGGGGAGGCTGCACACAGACCGCCTGCGCCCACACAGTTGATGTGCAAACATGCACTGGCTTCCATGCACACACAGCTCCCAAGTGTACAATGCCAAACATGTACTCCTGCACACAATCACAGGAATATCCTTTGGAACACACACTGGGACACCCCCATCTCTTATGCCAGAACACTGGGGCAATCTGATCAAAAAAGCAGTGGAAAGACAGTGGGGCTTGGGGCATTGCGGAAGGGAGGAATAGGGGGGCTATTCCACCAAAGCGGCAGAGGGCAGAGGCCTCCGGGGGCCCAAGAGTGTCCTTAGCTCCCCTGCCTCAGGCCCCCTGGCCACTTCAGTCAGAGCCATTCCAGGTGGCCTCTGTCTGTTTGGGATGCGCACCCCTCTGCTCATTTAAGAGGCTCAGTCAGTTGCCTCCAAACATTTCCAGCAGTTCTCCTGCCAGAAATCCTCTGGCTCCCAGCTAGAGTAGAAACGGAAGCAATTTAGAGTCATGTAAACTTGGATTCCAATACAGATTTTGCCCAATTTTATTTTTAGCTGTGTAATCTTGAGCAAGTTGCTTAAATTCCCCGAGACTTAGTTTTCGCACCCATAAAATGGGAATAATACAATCCCATGGAATCGTCTACTTCTCCAAGATCAGGATTAGTATTCCCATTTCACAGATGTGGAAGCTGAGGCTCAAAAGGGAGCTGATATTTGAACCCAGATCTCTCTGGCTCAGAGTTCACTATGGCTGGTGGCTCCCAGTGAACACATGGGGGAAGGATAGTGACTTTTCATTGTCTTGTGGGGAGTTGAAGGAAACCAGGAGAACATCCCATACTCCTGAAGCTCAGCCCTGCCCCCTCCTGCCCCCTGCCAGCTACTCAGCTGTGTCCTTTGGATCAGGACCCAGGCATCATCAGCTAGGGCTGGAAACCTGCTTGGGGGTGGGAGTAGGGGGAAGGGCTATGAGAAAGTGATGCCAAAAGCTTGCATTGAAAATCAAAGGAGACTTGGGGTGAGGGTCTGCCCCTCCCTGCACCCAAGTCTCCCCATTTGTATAATAGGCAGTACTTGAGAAGAATTTTGTTTTCATCTTTAGAACCAACTGACCTTCCCCCTTGCGGTCCCTTCTACTCCCCTCTGTCCAGTCCTCCTCAAGGGCCACTGTGTATCTGGCCTGTGCTAGCCACCTGGGCTGCAGACTCCTCTTCAGAGGGGATGAGGCCCCAAGCCCCTGGCTGCTGCCACTGTGGACGTGGGTGTGAATATATTTTTCTTCTCAATCAGCCCAGGCGATTCTGGTGATCTGATCGCCCAGACATGCTGGGGGCTTCCTGTCAGCTGGCTTCTCAGCCCCTGCCTGACTGCCATTGGCCAGGGGCACACCCCTTTCCCCCCACCCCCATCCCTGCACCAGCCCTGCCCAGGGAGGCACCCAGGCTGAAAGGACATGGAGGTGAGGGCGGACACAGTTCCGTTGGCCATGCTGACCTCTAGTGACCCCTCTGCCCACCTCAGCTTCCTTCCCTTAGGCCAAAGCCTTGGTGGAGATGGTGGGGGGCAGTCACCTGTTTCCAGGGGCGCTGGATGGGGGTGCAGGAGAACTGGTTGCAGTCCTGAGCCCCGTTACTAGTTTGCTGTGTGAGTCAGGTAGTTATTTTGCTTTGTCTGAGCCCCAGTCGCCCATCTATAAGTGAAGGGTTGAACCTCTAAGGGCCTTTTCAGCTCTAGAACCCGCACATGTTGGGGCTCCTGACCCAAGGATGCTGTGTGACCACAACCCCAGATGTCCCCCAGAAGCCTTCTCTGTCTTCCCTAAGCCCACTACCCATACTCGGACCTCAGCACTTTATGCCTCCCACAGCAACAAAGGCTGGTCCAGAGAAAGCCGAAACCAGCTAGTAAGGAGAAGGGTCAAGATCACCCACCCTGGGCAATGACTTTGCGGTGTGTGAAAGGGGGATGTGGCGGGGCCCTGCTCAGCTCACTGCTGTCGCTTCACCAAGGGAATCAAAAGAGAGTGACAGCTAGGTGCAGTGGCTCACGCCTGTAATCCCAGCACTTTGAGAGGCCGAGGTGGGTGGATCACTTGAGGTCAGGAGTTCAAGACCAGCCTGGACAACATGGTGAAACCCCATCTCTGCTAAAAATACAAAAATTAGCCAGGTGTGGTGGCAGGCACCTGTAATCCCAGCTACTTGGGAGGCTGAGGTAGGAGAATCACTTGAACCTGGGTAGCAGAGGTTGCAGTGAGCCAAGATGGTACCACTGCACTCTAACCTGGGTGACAGAGCAAGATTCCATCTCAAAAAAAAAAAAAAAAAAAAAAAAAAAAAAAAAAGAGTGACAGTGTTTTGCTCTGCTTTTGCTGTGTACAGAGTCTCTGTGGCATCATCCACAAGCACACGCCTCTCCCTCCCATGTCTGCAGGTTGGCTGGGGGCAGCTGGCATGGGCTGGACTCATGGATCCCAGGCTCCTGGTTGGATTTGGACCTGCTCCATAGATGACTCCTTCTAGCCTGGAACCAGCACTCCCTAGGCCATGCTCTTCTCACCACCAAGCCAACCTGTGCCATAGGATGAGCCATGAATGTGGATGAAGGAAGCCCACAGGTACTCTCCCTCTCCCGACCCCAGGCCGCCTGGCAGATGCTGGCTTCCCAGAATCTTTTTTTTTTTTTTTCCTGAGACAGAGTTTCACTGTTGTTGCCCAGGCTGGAGTGCAATGGCGCCGTCTCGCCTCACTGCAACCTCGGCCTTTTGGGTTCAAGCGATTCTTGTGTCTCAGCCTTCCAAGTAGCTGGGACTACAGGCGCCCACCATCACACCCAATTAATTTTTGTATTTTTAGTAGAGACGGGTTTCACCATGTTGGCCGGGCTGGTCTCGAACTCCTGACCTCAAGTGGTCCACCCACCTTGACCTCCCAAAGTGCTGGGATTGCAGGCGTGAGGCACTGTGCCTGGCCAGAACCATTTTTTGAGATCCCTCATCCTGGTTCTGGACACATCTTGAGGGAGGGCAGGGCAGGGCAGAGGCCGTCATCACCATTTCCCATTTCTCACTGGTTACAATGAGACTAAAGGGCCCTGCTTCCACCACCAGGGTGCTTTTAGAAAGGCCTTTCTGAGAAGACACATGAACAGGGGGGTCTCAGCAGAGCAGCCCAGCCCAGCTGTTTCTAGAGCGCCCTGTGAGGCCAGATCTTCCAGGCAAGGGTGGGGTGAGGGGACCAAATAGTAGCAGGCCTGTCATCAGAGCACCTGGGCCTGGCTGTCAGACTCACCTCCTCCACTTAACCCACCGAGGGACTCCAGGGAAGTCACTCAGCCTCTGGGATCCTTAGTTTCATCATCATCAGCATCTGGGATCCTTAGGAAAGCCACGAAACCACTCCTTCTCAATTTTACTGAGAAATAACATTGGAAGAAATTGTATTGATTGAACAAGCACCTACTGTGTGCCAGGCAGTTTCTGTGCCTATGCATGAGACAGGCATTGCTCTGCAGATGAGCACACTGGGCCAGGTCTGTCAGGTAATTCATGCAAGATCTCTCTGTCAGTGAGTGGGCCTGGCTGCAAACCCTGGGTCTGTGGGCTGCTGGAACCTCTGCCCACTACCCAGGGTAGGGTATGTCCTCCTCCTCCCCCTCAGTTACCTCAGGGGAGGTGTTGTTATTTTACAGGGCTCAGGGAGCAGGCCTGGGGCACCACAGAGAGACAGGAGGTGTCTTTCCTGGGTGCACGTAACAAAATGCCACCCGTCATGTCTACTGAGGGCGTCACGTCTGAAAGGCTGCTTTCAACTCTCAGTTGTTTAATCATGGTGGTGGCTGCTCAGGAGACAATGTTTGTGTTTCTCAGGCCTCTTGCAGCTCCAGGAGAGAAGACACCCAACCCCAACCAGCTTCAACACCAGAGAAACTGACTGGTTCCCGCAGGAGAAACTGGGGTAACTCGTGGCCCTACTGCACTCAGGAGAGCTCTGGGCTGGTGCTGGGGCCCTGGGCCCCTGGAGACGCTGTGCTGTCTCAAACTCACTTCTGCTTCTTCCTGCTGTCTTTGAACTCACCTGGGCCTCATTTCTCCCCATTGGGATGCAGCCACTAACAGCCCCAGTTAGAAATTCCAGTCAAATGAGACCTCTGTCTCCTAGGGCTTCTGAATCGGTCCCAGGGAAGGCGGCTGATTGGCTTTGTTTGAGTCCTGCGCTCTCCCTTTGATGCACATCTGTTATTGCCATGGGAAAGGGGCTCTGGGCATGGCCGGGTGCAGTGCCTGTCACCAGAAGAGGAGGCATAGGAGGCAGTGGGCCAAAGGGGCATTTGTGTCAGGATGGCAGTTTCTTCTACAGTTGGGCTTCTGCTTCTCTGATATGTGTACAAGTCAGCGTCTCTGCACCTGGGAGAAGAGGGGAGGCATTGTCTGAGTTTCACCCCATCACACACACACACACAGGGCCAGAGACCTACCATGCTCAGTGCCCCCACTGTACACATGTAGAAACTGATGCTGACAGAAGGGTCGTACATCACTTGGCTAGTGGTGCAGGAGACAGAAATCAGGTCTCCTGACATCCAGGCATAAGCCATGCAGTTATTTCTCACTGGTTCTGAAGCCTTTCTGAGCAGGCCAGTGAGGCAGCTTTTTAGTAGCACCAATTCCTCCCATCCCAGAACATAAAGACCCTTTGGAGTGTGACTCCATGCAAAGGTGAAGGCTCTGTCCCCACCCCTCCCCCTAGGCTGACCTCATGACTTGCTTGACTAGTAGATGTGGCCTGTATTCTGCTGCCCAGGACTTGGGGCCTTGCAGTTTCTGCCTTCATCCTGTTGGGGCCCAGCCCAGCTGCAAGGTCAGAAGCCCAGGCTGGGGCAGAGAGGCCTTTGCTGTATCGGCTGGCCCATCAGTCACATGCAGCCGCGCGAGCCAGCGCCACAAGGTCAGCAGAGCTGCTGGGCCAGCCCACAGAAGCAGGAGAGTCCACTATGGCTTTAAGCTACTAAATCTTGACAAGGTTTATTATGTAGCAATAGAGACAAGCAGCAGCCAGGCTTAAAGAGTGAAAAAGCTAAAAAAAAAAAAAAAAAAAGCAATTATTTGTCTAATGTCATTTCAGAATCTTAGAATCTTATAGTTGGGCCCCCACCTCTCATAACCCGAAGGTTCTGGCCACCAGAGCCCTGTAATGCCTCTGCTGATCTGGGGGCAGCATGTGGTCAGTGATGGCTCTGTCATCCGCTGCTGTGTCCCCAGTACTGCACCAGGGCTGGACAGTAATTCCTACAAAGTTGCCAAATGAATGCATGAATGTTATCCAGCCTCTGCTTGCATACCCCCAAGGATGGGAGCTCACTCCCTTCAGGATGGTGTCTTCCATTATGAATGGCTCTGTCTTGGAGAAGATCCTCCTCCGTCTAGAGCAGATCCTGTGATTCCCCCAGGGGTCCTGGCTGTCCTCCTGGGGTCCCCTCCTATATAGGATAGCCTTAGGCACATCACAATGGTCCCTAGCATCACAAAGCAGCACAACCTCACTTAATAACAAGTATTTTTAAGTACTTGTTATTTTATATATGTACAGTATTTTATATCTATGTCCCCGGACACAGATATCACCCTAAGGGAGGTGCTTCCACGTGGCCCTAAAACAAGCATGGGCTCTGCATCACACAGTTCGGGGTTGCAACTCAAAAGCAACCTCTGTTTGGCCTAGGAAAAGACACTTCATGTCTCTGATCCTCAGTTTTTTCACCCGAAAAATAGGAGGAGTGAAATTTACTGCCTGGGTTGCTGTGGGGCTTAAAGGGGAGATGATGTATGTAAAATGCTCAGCACGTAATCGGTCCTTGATAAAGGTTAGTTCCTTTTCTGCCAGGTACATAAACAGTTCCAGATGGGGAGCTCATCTGTACTTAGCATTCATGTCTATATAAATAATGTGCAGGTGGGAGAGGAATTGTCAGGTGACTGGGGAAGCGGGAGGGCGTTCCCAGCAGGGGAACAGTGTAAGCAAAGACAAGAAGGAGAAGTTTGCTCTCAGAGAAGGGTAAGTGGGTGGTTCGGTGCTGGTGGCAGGAAGACCAACAGGAGGGAGAATAATGGGAGAGGAAGCCAGGCCCATGCCATGGGGGGCCTTCAGTGCTGGGCTAGGGAGCTTGGGCTTTGCCAAGGGAGACATGGAGGAGGTCTGAAGAGGGAAGGGGTAAGGTCAGGTTTGGGATTCAAGTCTGGGGCAGGTCTGGGATTGGATGGGGAGGTGAGGGGAGATGGAGCTCCTGGAAGCCTATGAGGGGAAAGTTGGGGTAGCAGCAGGAATGACTTGGGCTAGTGGATGGGAGGGACAGCCTGGCCACTGAGGCAGCAGCTGAGCCACCTGCATGGGCACACCTGTGGTGGGAAGCAGGGCCCTTGGTCATCTGGTCTAGCGCCTCTGCTCTGCATCTTCAGTGCCAAGCCCTGTTGGGAAGAGCACTTTTTCTGTCCTTTTCAATCTAGGAACAGACCTGAGAGGGAGAAGACCTGGGCTAGATCTGTAGCCAGAAGGATGCTGGGCAGACCAGAGGGGAACTGACTTACCTGTCTGTCTGGTGGGGATTCAGAGAAGTCCCTCTCAAGGTCCGCTTGCTCATTTTATTAACCATCCCAGACCTCAAGCTGAGGTTTCCAGTTTTCTAAGCCCTGCCACAGTTATGGGTGGGCTCCTTTGAGCCTCGCCACTGGCTTGAGAGGGAGGCTGGGCAGAGGTGATTAGCTCTGTTGTTAAGATGGGGAGACCTAGGCCCAGAGAGGGCAAGTGACTTACCCAAGATCACACAGCAAGTGCATGGCAGAGCTACCCTGGAACCCAGTTCTCCTGCCTGTCACTCACATCCTAGTCCCTTTCCATGGCACGGAGGGACAGGCAGGACGTTCTCACTTACCTGCTCTGGGTGAAGAGTGAGGAGAGCCAGAGAGAGGTTGACAGCCATCAGCAGACAACACTTAACCCAAACTGACAATTTAATTGTGAAAATGTGGACGAGCTATAGTTATATGCAAGGAAATCCAGACAGTCTGGGCCACTGGGGAGCCTCGGCCATTGTCAGGGAAACGGGAGAGGATTGTGGATGATGTCACTAGACTCCAAGCCGAGGCTGAGGTATGGGGGTGGGCTCTCCATCCACCTCTTTGGGGCTGTAGGCTCTCATCCTCACGTTTAACCCCTTCTCTTACAGATGGGAAAACGAGAGCTCCAGGGGGAGGCGGTGACTTGCCCAAGGTCACACAGGGAGTCAGTGCCTGAGCTATCCTTGTTCAGGGCGCCATGTTGATTCACCTAGCCAGTCTGCAGGCCCTTGAGGACAGGCTGGGTCACAGTCACCTGAGTCCTCAAGCCCAGCACAGGGCCTTGAGAAGGGCAGATGCTCAACTCTGTGGTAAGAGCTGCTCCATCCCTTTTAAAAAAACAGGGAGTGTGGGAGGTGACACTGTTGACTTTCTAGCAGCCTTAGATGAGCAGGAATCCTGAGCAGGCATGCAGAGCTGTCACTGGTTCAGGGATCATCGAGCTCAGAGATGGCAGGTCACCAGGCCAAGGTCAACCAGAAGGTTGGGGCAGTGCTGGGCTGACCCTGAGTTCAGGACTCCTAGGGGTCAAGTCACCTCTCATGCCACACAGATAGGACATATTCTATAATCCTTACCTGGGAGGAGTCATCTCTCTCACTGCCATTCCCCTTAACCCTGGTGCAGGGGTCTGGGCCTAGACAAGCTCCCACTGTCTGAAGCATTTTCGCAGAATCCCCAGGTTCTGACTTGAAGCTAAACATCGACCCACCCAAAGCATCAATAACAATGACAATGACCAACCTGAGCACAACCCCTACTATGCACTAGGCTCTGGGATATCACTGCATTGCCCTTATCTCAAATATCTACAACTCTATAGGCTGGGATTATTGTTTTCACTTTGAAGTCTGGAAAAATGAGGCTCTGGGAGGTCCCTTGCACACCTGCACACAGCCAGAAAGTGAAGAAGCTGGGTCTTGAACCCCAGGCCACTCTGCATCCAAACACCATGACTGCCTTTTCCTCTGGCTAACGGATCATTCCCACAATGGCCTGAGTGCTTAGGGGAGGGGGCAGCTGAGTTTTTGCCTGCCCAACCTCTCTTTCACTTCTAATGATAACAACACCCCTCCCTGCCATCCCCCAACTTTATGAAGTTCTGCTGGGGTTCTCAGGCACAGAACCCAGTCCCCTGATAGAAGGCCTGGCCTTGTGGAGAATTCTATCTTCCTAGCCACATAATTGGTCCAGGAAGAGTATATGACCCAACTGGACCAAATAGAGCTATTTCCCTGTGATGTATGAATGGGTTCTGGAAGAAAGGAGTCAGCCCCACCTTGGAATGCAAGTTCCAAAGGCGTGATCCCCAGAGCTTCCTACCCTGTATTCCCTGCCATATGAGGAAGACAAGGACAATGAAGAAGGAAAAGAAGAAACAGGTAGTGGGGTGGAGATGGGGTGCCATTTGAGTCCCCGAGCCTGTCCTTCCTAATTTTGGGGCCAGTGAATCCATGTTTCCTTAGGATCATCAGAATAGGGTCTCTATCTACTCTCTGGCAATTAGAGCAATCCTATTTCCACTGCAATGTGTTGAGTCCTATGCTGTTGTTACAGGGAGTACAAAATTAATAAAGGTTCCTGTTCTCTAAGACTTAACAGTCTAGTCAGGGAACAGCGGGGTGGCAATAGGCAACAGGTTCTAGACCCTGCTCTGTCTCAGACAGGCTGTGTGATCCTTCCCCTCTCTGGGCTATAGTTTCCCCATCTTTAGCATGGAGGTGTGTTGAAGCAGGAGAGGGAGAACATTGGGCTCAGTGTTCTGCAACATTCTCTCCAGATCCACACAAGTACCTTTAAAAAAAATCCTGATATTTGCAAACTATGCATCTGACAAAGGTCTAATGTCCAGAAGCTATAAGAAACTCAAACAGATCAACAAGCAAAAAACAACTCCATTTAAAAATGAGCAAAAGGCTGGGTATGGTGGCTTATGCCTCTAATCCCAGCACTTTGAGAGGCCAAGGTAGGAGATATCACTTGAGCTGAGGAGTTTGAGATCAGCCTGGGCAACGTGGTGAGACCTCATCTCAATTTTTAAAAAGTAATAATTAAAACAATTTTTAAGTTAAAAAAATGAGCAAAAGACATGAACAGACGCTTCTTAAAAGAAGACATACATGTGGCCAAAAAGGAACGAAAAATGTTCAACATCACTAATCATTAGAGAAATGCAAAACAAAACCACAATAAGATACCGTCTCATACCAGTCAGAATGGCTATTATTAAAAAGTCAAAAACAATAGATGTTGGTGAGGTTGTGGAGAAAAGAGTATGTGTATGCACCCCTGGTGAGAATGTGAACTAGTTCAGCCACTGTGGAAAGCAGTCTAGAGATGTCTCAAAAAACTTAAATAGAACTACCATTTGACCCAGCAATCCCATTATTGGTTACATACCCAGATGAATATAAATTATTCTACCATAAAGACACAGGCACACGTATGTTTATTGCAGCCCTATTCACAATAGCAAAGATACGGAATCAATCTAGATGCTCATCAACAGTGGACTGGATAAAGGAAATGTGGTACATATACACCATGGAATACTATGCAGCTATAAAAAATGAGATCATGGCCTTTGCAGCAACATGGATGGAACTGGAGGCCATAATCCTACGTGAATTAATGCAGAAACAGGAAACTAAATACTGCACGTTCTCACTTTTAGGTGGGAGCTAAACATTGAGTACACATGGACACGAAGAGAACAATAGACATGGGGGCCTATCTGAAGGTGGATTGGGGAAGGAGGGTAAGGACTAATATTACGCTGATTACCTGGGTGACAAAATTATCTATACACCAAACTCCCATAACATGCAATTTACCCATGTAACAAACCTGTACATGTACCGCTTGAACCTATAAGTTGGAAAGGAAAAATATTTGAGATACAACTTCTATACCACACATTCACCCTGTTACAGCGTATCGTTCAGTGGTTTTTAGTATATTTACAAAGTTGCACAACCATCACTACTTTCTAATTTCAGAACATTTTCATCCATCACCCCAAAAATCAATCCCATACCCATTAGCAGTCATTTTTCATTCCACCCACCACTCCAGCCCCTAGAAACTGCTAATTCTTTTTGTCTCTATGGATTTTCCTATTCTGGACAGTTCAAGTTCATTTTCACGTTTATCTATGTTGTAGCATGCATCAAACTCCTTCATTTCCTCTTATGGTTGGTTAATATTTTATTGTATGGATATACCACATTTTGTTGACTTGTTCATCAGTTGAGGGACATTTGGGTTGTTTCTACTTTTTGGCTATTACAAATAATGCTTCTATGAACATGCACGTGCCAAGTGTTTGTATGAAATACATGCTTTCAGCTCTCTTGTATATGTACCTAGGGATGGAACCGCTGGATCATATGGTAACTATATGACTTTAAGGGAACTGTCAAGCTGTTCTCTGTAGTGGCTATATATATATATTTTTTTTTTTGAGATGGAGTTTCACTCTTGTTGCCCAGGCTGCAATGGCACAATCTCGGCTCACTGCAACTTCTGCCTCCTGGGTTCAAGCGATTCTCCTGCCTCAGCCTCCCAAGTAGTTGGGATTACAGGTGCCTCTACAATGCCTGGCTAAATTTTTTTGTTTTTTGTTTTGTTTTTTGTTTTTGTTTTGAGACAGAGTCTCACTCTGTTGCCCAGACTGGAGTGCAATGGTGCAATCTCGACTCACTGCAACATCCAACTCCCGGGTTTGAGCAATTCTCCTACCTCAGCCTCCCGAGTAGCTGGGATTACAGGCACCTGCCACTACGCCCAGCTAAATTTTTTTGTATTTTTAGTAGAGACTGGGTTTCACCATGTTGGCCAGACTGGTCTCAAACCCCTGATCTCACGTGATCTGCCTACCTTGGCCTCCCAAAGTGCTGGGATTACAGGTATGAGCCACTGCACCTGGCCCAATTTGTTGTATTTTTAGTAGAGACGGGGGTTTCACCATGTTGGCCAGGCTGGTCTCGAACCCCTGACCTTTCGTGATCCACCTGCCTCAGCCTCCCAAAGTGCTGGGATTACAGGCATGAGCCACTGTGCCCAGCTGTGGCTGTCCTATTTTACATTATGAGAGTTCCAATTTTTGCACGTTCTTGACAACACTTGTTAATTTGGTATTTTTTATTATAACCATCCTGGTAAGTGTGAATGGCATATCACATGGTGGTTTTGATTTGCATTTCCCCAGTGACTAATGGTGTGGAGTATCTTTTTAAGTGCTTATTGGCTATTTGTATATCTTCTTTGGAGAAATTCCTGTTCAAATATTTTGCCCACTTAAAAATTAAGTTATTTCATGTGCAAGTATTTCCTCCCATTCTGTGGGTTGTTCACTTTCTTGATAATATCCTTTGAAACACAACATTTTTAATTTTGATGATGTTCAATTTCTCTATTTTTTCATTCAGTTGCTTGTACTTTTGGCACCATGTAGAAAAAGCCATTGTCTACTTCAACGTCACAAGGATTTACATCTATGTTCTCTCGTAAGGATTTTCTAGTTTTAGCTGGAACAGCATCACTTGTTAAAAAAAAAAAAAAAAAAAAAAAAAAACCCAAACACCTATTATTTCTCCACTAGATGTCTTGGCACTCTTGTCAATAATCAATTGACCAGGCTAGGCATGGTCACAATACATCACACAGTAATCCCAGCAATTTGGGAGGCCAAGATGAGAAGATTGCTTGAGATTAGGGGGTCTGAAACCAGCCTGGGCAACATAATGAGACCCCTGTCTCTACAAAATTTTAAAAAAGAAAATTAGCTGAACGTGGTGGTGTGCACCTGTGGTTCCGGCCACTAGGGAGACTGAGGCAGGAGGATCACTTGAGCCCAGGAGATTGACATTGCAGCGAGCGGTGATCGTGCCATTGCATCCAGCCTGGGCAACAGAACAAGACCCTGCTTCTTTAAAGAAAAATAAAAGTCAATGGCCATAGATGTATGGGTTTATTGACACAATTGCTTGTTAAGTGACATCTAGGAAGTAAGTTACAGTAGGGTCCGTGTAGTCAACACCATGTAAGGGGTGTGGCAGAGGGAAGAGGATGAATGAGAAATTTGGAGTCCTGCAGACCTTTGTTTCCATTCCAGATCCACTGTAACCCAGACAACCTGTTTCATTTTGCCTTTTAAGAAGTGACACAATATATCACACAGAACACATTCTCATAAAAAACACAAACATCAGAATGTCCCTGAGCCTCAGTTTCCTCCTCTGTCATGTCTAAGCCCCAGAGCTGGTGTGAGGCCTAGGCTTGGGGGCGGGGGACAGCGGGGAGAAGAAGGGTATTCCAGATGGGGTCAGGGGCACTGGTGAGAGCTGGAGGCTGGAAAGTGCAGGGATGTGACGTGGGGACACAGTGAGGAGCCTGCAGGCCAGGGGTGGTGTTGACAGGTTGCCTCTCCTGTCCTGCATGTGGTGAAAAAACAAGACTCTGGCACCTGAGTCACAGCTCAGAAGACACCTGGAGAGCCTCATAGTATAGTCAGGCCCTCCAGGTATGAGCCTCCCTCACCCCCGTGGCGGGGTGGCCGTGAGCATGCTGCAGGGATGCTGTTGGTGATGTCAAGTCCAGGGCCGGGAGGTAGTTAGGGGCCAGCTGGGGGCTTCTGTTTCTTGTTTTGTGTGTGAGTGAGTGAGATGTGCAGGTCAAGGAGAAGATAGTGCCTGAGGAAGGTAAGAGGAAGCCTGTTTGTTGGGCACCTCCTGTTTGCCAGAAGGCACTTTGTGGACTTCATCTCAGCTTCCAACCACCCAGAGAAACAGGAGTTATGAGGTTCATTCCCATTCCACATGACAGGAGCCTGAGTCAGATGGGAGGACACATTTGCCCAGGCTCACCCAGCCAGCAGGTGACAGGGCTGGGATTTGAACCCAGTTCCATCTGTCCTGAAGCACATGCTTTTCTATAATGCCAAGTTACCCTAGAGAAGAGCGAGAAAGAGGAGGGGGTGAGGTACAGGGAGGCCCAGCAGAGGGACGGTCACACAGAGGACAATCAAGAGAGGCAGAAATGAAAAACAAGAGTGGAAAGAGCGTGAGGCCCTGGCCTGGCCGAGGCCTGGAACAGGTCCTCAGGGAGCAGCCGAGGGCGGGGACGGCCGGAAGCCGGCTCACCGAACCTGGAGCCAAGAACCATGCTTGGCCTGAGACATGGTGGAAAAGCTCTCACCTCAAGATACTAGTAGGGGAAACTGGCGTAGGGGAGAGCAGGGTCTGCCTGGGAAGAGGACAGCAGGGTCGGATGGCCAGGAGCTGCCAAGCAGGCCCATTATCTGGCTCAAGTAACCGCTGCGGCTGCCGGGCTGGCAGGCCCTTGCTGCTGGCCGTGCAGAGCGGCAGGCCCAGAGGCCAGGATGCAGGCAGCAATGACCAGGCCTTCCTGGAATGCGGGTTGTTCTTAGGACAAACCTCTTCACGTGGCCTGCAAGTAGGGTGGCTGTATAGTTTACTGTTTCATCTGGGACAAGTAAAAGTGTGAGGGGACAACAGGCGTATATGGGTATGTATGGGCCTAACTTCTAAGGTCCTGCTTGGCCAGGCCTGGCTTGTTTCTGGGGCAGCCTCTAGGCTCTCTGCCCTCTGCCTTCACTGCCAGGCCTCAGCCGACCCTTGGGGCCTCCACATTATCTGGAATACCTGTCTGTGTCATCTCCACACCTCTCCATACCCCTTCATCGTTCCTACAACACCCTCAAAGCTCCTCCAGCAGAGCCAGTGTTCTCTCAAGCTATTCATGACACTGTGAGCTTTCCCTTTGTGGCACTGATCGCAATAATGAAATAAATTCTTAATTGTGTGCTTGATTGTTTCAAAGTCTGTCTCACTCCCTAAGGGCAGACTGGGTCTGGCTTGTCCACTGCTGCATCCTGCTCACCCAGCCCAAAGGCCCTGAAGCACACACGAATAAACCAACCCCCAGGCCCCATGCACTGCCACAGAGGTGTGTGCCCACCCTGGGAACTTTTTGCTTTTCTTTTTCTTTTTTCTTTTTTTTTGAGATGGAGTCTCGCTCTGTTGCCCAGGCTAGAGTACACTGGCATGATCTCGGCTCACTGCCACCTCTGCCACCCTAGTTCCTAGGGTGCAGCAACTCTAGAGGCAGCAACTCTCCTGCCTCAGCCTCCCGAGTAGCTGGGATTACAGGTGCCTACCACCACGCCTGACTAATTTTTGTATTTTTAGTAGAGACAGGGTTTCACCATGTCGCCCAGGCTGGTCTTGAACTCCTGACCTCAGGTGATCTGCCCGCCTTGGCCTCCCAAAGTGCTGGGATTACAAGCGTGAGCCATCGTGCCTGGCCCACCCTGGTATTTTTGTTTTGTTTTGTTTTTTCCTATACAAAGAAAGGAAAGGAAGGAGCTAGCCCTAAAAAAACAAAAAAACCTCTTGGGCACAATTCATACTTCTGATTTCTTCCACAGACATTGAGCCTCTTCAGGAAGGGACTGTACTCCCTTCTCTTCCCCAGCCTAGCTGTGGACCTGAATTAAGCTTAGGCTGAGCTTGATGAGTGACTGCAACATTGAATATCACCATGGTGGGTCACAGAAAGTCAGAACAGGAAGGAACCCTAGAGGTCATGAGATATGCAAGTGCTGAATCCAGACCCTGGAGTGTTGTAGGCACACAAAAAATTAATGTTCCTTCCTTTACAGGTCATCTTATCCAACCACCATCTTTTTCTTTAAGTTTTTTAAGTGTACAATTCACTTTAGCATATTCACAAAGTTGTGCAATCATCTTACTACCAAATCCCAGAACATTGTCATCACCACATAGGAAACCACATACCTAGTAGCAGTTATGTCCCCCTGTCCCCTTCCCTCAACCCCTGGCAACCACCGATTATCCCATTTTAAAAACAGAGAAACTGAGGCCCAGGGAGGGGCAGTGCCTTATTAATGTCACATCGCCAATGGCAGAGCCAGGCTAGAGCCCGGGCCTCCTGACGCCCCACCTGCTACGGTGAGGCCACAGGTCTGAGTTCTCTCTGGCACCCTCAGCATACTCTGGGGCCTGACATGCAAGAGGGGGTGGGCAAAGGCCTCTCCCGGGTAAGAAGTGACCGTACCATCTGTAACTGTGCCCTTAAAGACCAGAGCATGCCGTTCCCAGAATGGAGCCGAGGGTTGTGAGGAGCAGGAGACACATGGAGGGAACATTTCTACCCTGTGCCTTGCTTCTACAAAGCCAGCGTTCTTCCAGGGCTGGGAACACCCTTCCCCCAGGTGACCCAGGGCTTCCTCCTCACCTCTCCAGCATCCTCTCAAAGGCCCCCTTCTCAGTGAGGCCTGCCCTGACCACCCTGTTTAAAACTGCCAACAGGCTGGGTGGAGAGGCTCATACCTGTAATTCCAGCACTTTGGGAGGCCGAGATAGGAGGATTGCTTGAGCCCAGAAGGTTGAGGCTGCTGTGAGCCATGATCGCAGCACTGCACCCTAGCCTGGGTGATGGAGAGAGATCCTGTCTCGAAAAAAAAAACAAAACCCAAATCCTAAAAAGCAAAAATCACTGCAAATAGACCCTGTGCCTCCCCACTGGCACTCTCTATCCCCCCACCCCCACCCATGGTGGTTTCCTTCATAGTGCGTCCTGCATTCTTTCCTTCTCTACCTGGTGATTGTCTTCCCCACCACGGCAGCTCCATGCAGGCAGAGGTTTTGTCTGCTTTGCTTTCTGCTCTACCCCAGCTCCTAGAATAGTGCCTGCTATATAGAAGGTGTTTTGTAAACACTGAATGGATGGATGGATGGATGGATGGATGGATGGATGGATGGATGGATGGGATGGCTATCGTTGCATTTGATTCTTACCAGCAATGATCAGGGGAACAGCTATCATGCCTGTTTTTTAGATGGCAAGATGAGGTCCGTCTGGGAGCTAGAGGCAGGCTATGGTCTCCCTTGACCTTGGTCCTGTCAGGGGAACCTGGAGCAAGAGCAAGGTGGGCATGAGGAAGCAGGGGCTAGGCTTCCAGGTTCTACCATTGATTTTAGGGCCCAGAAACCAGAGCCACTTTCAGAATCCAGCCTTTACTTCTTCCTGCAGTAATTCAGCAGCTTTCACTTTCCATGCCTTAGCCAAAATGGAAAAAGAAAGGAAGAAAAAAGGCAGTGCTAGTTTTTCAAATGGACTTAGCTCTGTGAGCTCCAACGTGGAAACTGCTGTCCATGATGTCACGGGCCCCGAGGCCTCTGGGCAGCGTTACTGACACTTTATATGGCAGGCTGGGCACAGGGTCCCCACTCCTGTTTCTAGAGCTCTGTAAGCACTACGGGCAGATGGTGGCTCCATCGACAAGCCTGGGCCCAGATCTCCAGAGCCAGGATGGAGCCAGGCACTGGGCAGGCAGGGGGCAGGCTGATAGCCCAGTGGAGCACCTCGCTCTATTGTCCAAAGGTCTTCGACATCCACCACTCGCAGGGTCTGTGGCAGACCACAGGGCGAGCACTCTGGTCTGTGTCTTTCCGTGGGGAGCAGAGGGTCAGAGTAGTGTGGTGCTCTGCCCACGGTCACATACACAGTCCGGGAGTGAGGGACTTTGTGTTGAACCCTGTCCTCTGATTCTAAATTCTATGGTTTGCTAGAGAGGAGAAGGCATGGCTCTTGCCCAAGGGAAGCTGGCAGTCTGAGAAAGGCTGTAAGGAAGCCACTTGATCAAGTCTAAGTCTTCATTTTACAGTTGAAGACACCAAGGCTCAGAAAGGAGCAGGGACTGGTCCAAGGTCACACAGCCAATCCACAGCCCAGACAGTGCTGGACGCAGTCTCTAGATTCCTGGCTGGGAGTATTTTCTACAAGATCCTGCACTTAAACAGTTCCATTTGGCAGAAGCTCTGCGGTTCCGGAAGAGACTCCAGGCCTTTCCAGAATCCGGTCTAAGGCTGTCTTCCAGGATCTGCTGTCAAGGCGTACTCCTTAGGGAGTAGCTGTTGGCAAATGGAGGAGAGATATTGATTATGTCTGGGGTTGCGGGGAGGGTGGTTTGGGGAGGTGGGGGGGATGGGGAAGAGCAGTGGAAGTTTCTCTGAAAAACGAAAAGTGTATTTGTTTTGACTTTTGCTTATCTGTATGTTATAATTCTTCTATGGTTATATAATCAACATTTCATATTTGAAAGGGATAAACTGTTTAATTAGGCAGGGTCTGGGCATCCAGGATTGTCTCAGCTCTGACAGGCTGTGTGAATTTGGTGAGATCCCCCCGTCTCTCTGGGCCTTTCTTAGAAATGCCGGTGATGTTGTCCTGTGAGGGGTAAATGAATCACAGGGCTCCCTGGCTCAGGAAACAGCCATCCGGCCTATTCATGATGTTAACCTGTGTAAAGAAAGAATGCAGCAACCAAGTCATGAGGTCCTGAGAAAAGCCAAGGTTCAGAGAAGCCCACCGCGGCCGTGTGTAGGTCCAGTGCTGTCTGGAAGGTCAGGGAGATTGTCTGAGACCCATGCCTGTCCCAGTCCCCACAGAGAGCCCCCTGCATGGGTGGAGACCATTCTTCAGGCTTCACCAAGGTCTGCATGAAGCACCTCTTGACTAGCATTCCTTGTCCCTTTTCCTCAGACCCCAGAGCCCTGGCTCCCAGGAGGGAAGGAGACTGAGGAGGGGACAAGAGCATTCCTGTCAGTAGAAAGGCAGAGTGCCCAGTGTCAGTGCTAAGTGTTGTGAGGAGGCATCATCTTGAGTGACACGGTTAGGGCCAGCCTGTCAGACCTCTCTAGGTGTCTGGAGAAAGGTCAATGTCAGAAGCTGCCAGGTGAGGGCCGGACTCCAGGCTGAGACCTGCCGCCCAGTGAAAGGGCTAAATTATTTCAATACATGTGCAGTGCGTGGCACAGCGCCTGGCATAAAAGCAGTGGACAATAAAAACTGCTCAGCGAAAGTGAACTGTGCCCTAACAGGACAGCAGGGTGGAGGCATGAGTGCAGAGAGGGAGAAGAACTGGATCCTGGCCCATCTGCCCGGCGGGCCCGTCTTCGGAAGGCAGGCTCGGCTCGCACCCACTTTCTTGCCTCTGACCCACACCACAATCTCTGTCACTCATGGGCACTGAGGGAGCACCTAGCTTCCTGTTCTGAGCCGTGATGTCACTTTCTGGTCTTCCCCTGATCTCTAGGCCTGAGGAATCCATGGCTTCCCACCCCTGAATTATCCCCAGCTCCCGCCACCCATCCCTCGCTTCCCACCAACAGTGGGCTGGACCTCCAAGGCCAGGAATTAGAGGTCAGGTTGGGATCCCTGAATGTCAGGGCTGGAAGACTTCCAGTGAGTGCCTTGCTTGCCCCTCCTCCAGGGATATACATGTCAGGGAACTGAGGCCCAAAGAGGAAGCTGCCCCTTTGCACAGCCAGTGAGTCTGTGGCTGTTTCTCCAGCCTCGTCTGCTCTCTGGGGGCCCCCAGAGCCTCTGGGAGACCATACGTCCCCCCACCCCCTCACGGCTACACCTCACCTGGTCTTTGCTCTGCGGCTCTGTCTGGGAGAATTCTCGCCAAGCAGGGTCAGCCCCTGGGGAGCAGGCCGCTAATGAGCTTCAGATGCCGGGGCCAGACTCAGTCTTGCAGCAGGCGGATGCTCAGATGCTTTGGCTGATTGAGGATGTCTGGCCAGTGGATATGGCTCAGAGAGGACACCTGCCCTCCCTTCACAGGTTACCCCACTCCTGACTTGCACTAGGCACAGCAGGTGCCAGTGTTTAACCCCCCAAACCCCAGCTAGGGCAGCTGTTTCAAGTTCTGGAAAAGGACAGACAAACTGGAGGACAAATGCATTTCCATCACTTGGGAACTTAGTTCTTCTTCTCCCAGGACTTTTCTGGGTCCTAAGCTGGTGTTTCCATGTTTCCACCAAGGTGGCAGCAGGAAGGGGGAAGAGAGAGGGACAAGCTGCTTTCTGATACCCAATCATGCACGCTCTGGGCTGGGCACAAACGTCATCTTCTCCAACCCTCACAGGAACCCCACAAAGTGAGAACTGTCACCAAGCCCTTGACAGGAGGAAACGGAGGCTCAGAGAGGGGAGATGATTTGCTCAAGGTTACACAGCCCCTGAGTGGCCAAAACCAGGGTTCCAGCCCACGTCTGTCAGAGCCCACACTCCACCTGCAACACGCTGGGATGTTTCTAGAAGACCAGAATGGTATATTGTGATCTCCAAGCTTTGTGAATGGTGAGGGCCTGTGGCCACATGGGTTTCAGACACTCAGGCTGCTTCTGCAGCTGACTCACTCCCTGATCTTGACAAGGCAGCAGATTTCACATCTACAAAACAGGGATCATCATCGCAAGTTCAGGTGAGGTAATGCTAACTGCCATCATCACATTCTCAACCATGCCCAGAACACATTCTGGGAGCCAGACTCACCGCTGGAGGCTTTTTGTCGGGGAGTTTTAAAAACCATAGATTCCAAAGCTCTGTTGCCTACTAGCTGTGTGACCCTGGCCAAGTTACTGTGCCTCTCTGTGCCTGCATTTCCTCATCTCAGGAAATAAATGAAGATAATATTAGTTCCTATCTCAGAGTTGGTGAGGAGTTAGGTGTGTTATAAAGGGATTAGAAGGATACCTGGCACAGGTGGCGCATCTAGCACATGTGTTAGCTAATACTGGGCTCAACCTTGTGAGACACGTGTTATTTTCCCCAAAGCAGCAATGTGGAAACTGAAGTCATGCAGCACAGTGATTCTCCAACTGAGTGTGCACAGTCATCTGGAGAGTTTGTTAAAACCCTGAGGGCTGGGCCCACCCCAGAGTTTCTGGAGCAGTAAGTCTGGGTTGGGGCCTGAGAATGTGCATTTCTAGCATGATCCAGGTCACGCTGATGCTGCTGGTGTGGGGCCCACACTCAGAGACCCACTGCTCTGGTGGGCCTGAGTATGGCTCCTGGTATGCGGGGGCCAGCTAGTTGCACACGTGATCCAGTGAGTGAGCAGGTGAGTGGGCGCACAGAAAAGAAAGGATGTTGGACTAGTGATCCTTCATGGCTCGCTCTCTCCTCTCTCAGCACCGAGGGTTGTGGCTCGTCCCCTTCACATCTTCTTTGAACCTGAATTGGGAAGATCCGCACCACACTGTCCCCCACACCCCATGGCAGAGGGCAGCGTGCCTGCTGTGGCCATAGGCTGCATAAAGGGGCCTGTGTGCCGGCTGCTCACCTCCCACTGTGTGCCCAGTGGTTTTCTATTTCAGTTGCTGTAAAAATATCACCTTTGATCTCAGCTTGTGGCTCTTAAAAAAAAAGAAGAAACCACCAACAGGCTGGGTTTTCATTCTCCCCTGGCCCCACCCTGCTCTCACCTTAGCTCCCAGCTCTTTCCCCTCCTTCCATTCCACCCCACTTACCCTCTTCTCTTTGCATCCCTGGATCCAGGGCACCTTGGGAATCCGTGGGCCCTTCTCTCTCTGTGTGTCACCCCTTGCCCCCGTGCGGGGCTGCCTGCAGGAAGAACAGTATAAATAAGGGTGTGTGTGGAGGAAGACCACCCTCTCCCCTCCTCCCTGTCTCCCTGCCCCTTCCCCTCTGCTCCAAGGTCCCCTGCTTGGCCAGGTCCAGGCTTCTTCTCCAGCGCTGTCAAGCACATGGTACCCATCATAGCCCTGCATCTGTGGAGGCTTGGGTCCTCCCAGAGTAGAAAGAGAAGAGCGAGGTGTGGGGCCCACACTCAGAGACCCACTGCTCTGGTGGGCCTGAGTATGGCTCCTGGTATGCGGGGGCCAGCTAGTCCCACACATGATCCGGTGAGTGAGCAGGTGAGTGGGCGCACAGAACAGAAAGGATGTTGGACTAGTGATCCTTCATCCTTCATCCTACTAACCCATCTAGTAGATGATTAGATCACATCATCTACTCAGGGATCCCTCAGCAGCCCAGAGATGCCTGGAGGAGTGGTCTTCAGGCCTGATGGTTCCAATATCCCACCTCCTGGCTCAGCAGGCAGACAGACAACCCCCTCTCCTTGACCCCAAGCCCCCTGCCCACCCCCCAACACACACACCTGTTTCCTTTCAGTAAACTCTGGGGAGAGGCACATGCAGCCCCCCTGCTCCCCTAGGGTGGTCCTGCATACTCTGGCCTCTGTGACCTGACATTCTTTTTTTTTCTTTTCTTTCTTTTTTTTTTTTTTTTGAGGCAGGGTCTTACTCTGTCACCCAGGCTGGCTGGAGTGCAGCAGCGCGATCTCTGCCTCCCAGGTTCAAGCGATTCTCATGCTTCAGCCTCCCAAGTAGCTGGGATTACAGGCATGCCATCACACCTGGCTAATTTTGTAGTTTTAGTAGAGATGGGGTTTTGCCATATTGGCCAGGCTGGTCTTGAACTCCTGACCTCAAGTGATCTGCCCGCCTTGGCGTCCCAAAGTGCCGGGATTGCAGGCGTGAGCCACCCTGTGCCTCGCCTCCCTGACATTCTTGAGCCTACTTGCTCCACACAGGCCTCTTAGCCACAGCCCTTCTGGTTGGAAAGTCACCTTCTCACTTACGGGAGCCCTTCCTGCCCTGCCACTCCCCTGTCCAGTGAGGTCCTCTCCAAGGGTCCCAGTGCTGGCAGAGGGACCAGAGAATCCCACCACTTCCCTAAGAAGTTTCTGGGCTGACAGGCATTTTGTG